>NC_085926.1:42089696-42392727 GCF_029289425.2 Pan paniscus | reverse complement strand
CTCACATGGTAAAAAGAGGGCAAGGGAGTGCTTGAGGGTTCTTTTCATAAAGGCACTAATTCCATTCATGGAGGCTCCACCCTCATGACTTAATCACCTCCCAAAGGCCCCGCCTTTTAATGCCATTACGTTGGGAGTCAGGATTCAACATATAAACGCGGGAGAGGGGATACCAGCATTTGACCACTGTAGTGGCCATTGGTCTGTCCATGCTGCTTGGTAGAGCTTTCTGTGGTGATGAAAATGTTCTGTTCTGTCCAGTGTGGTGGCTATTGGGCACTTGAAGTGTAGCTGGTATGGTTGAGGTGCTGAATCTTCAATTTCACTTAATTTGGCTGGTCGACTCTATTGGACAGCTAGGTCTGGGGTCTTGCTCTCTAAGCACGGTTTGGGGAACAGCAGCACCGGCATCACTTGGGAGCTTGAGAGAAAATGCAGACATTCAGGTCCCACTTCAGACCTGTGACTTAGAATCTGCATCTTATCAAGAGTCCCTAGGGGATTTGTGTGTCTAACTGAAGATGAATTTTTAAGGCTCCCTCCGCCAACAAAGCCTTACATTCTGTCATCCTATGATCCAATATGGAGGAGAGTGAACAGAGGATTGGCAAAGAATGGCAAGATTCTAGATTTCAAAAGAGAAGAACTGACTTAGACACAGGTGGTTTCCCAGCAGTGGGTCGTGAAGTGGAGGAATGTTCTGTGAAGGGGTAGCCTCTGGTGGAAATTTTGCTGTGAACACCCAGGAGAACAGCGGGGAATCCGCTCAGAAGACCTCTCCCGCTTGCTCGAAGGACAGCGGGCTCTGATCAGAATCCTCCTGGGTGATCACCCACCAGCCCTTTGAGATGGCTGGGCAAAGCCTGAAAAACCACCCCCTCTTTGTCTCTCATCTTGTCAAATTCAGAATCTTCTCAACTGATTGGAAAATATCTGTCGTGCTCTTCTTTGGGGTCAAACACATTTTATTTTATCTTTTGTGTCTCAGATGGATCCTTTTCCTTTTTCCTCTCCCCCATCCTCCACCTGATTTCTACTTTAGTTCTAGCTGTCAAGGCTGTTATTTCAACCCATTCCTACTTGTTTTAATTGCTACATCAGTTTTCTGAGAAAACCCAGAGTTACTGTGATTTCTGTCTGCCCTCCCCCACCTCCCCCACTAGGTTTGATGTCTGTCTTTTTAAACAAGATTTCCTCGCCTTCATTCTTTCCCTTGGGGCTTGGTGCCTGTTTCTTTCTCCACATGGCAGTCATTTTCACTTTTCCTACATTCTTGTTATTTATCTGTAAGAGCCATTAAATCCCAGTCAATAACACTTGCCCTCAGTAGAAGACATGCTCAAAGTCACTGTGCTCTAGTGTTCTTTTTGAGGCTGCCACATATTTTTTGAAGAAAAGTTTGGGAATATGTCTTATATCCCCAGGACCTCTCTGTTAGCAAAACAGCAAGGCTTTTTGCTGCCCAAGCTAGAAGTCCTTTCCCTTCCCCAAGCTAGGATCAGGGGAAGCCAGGGCTGGCGCCAGCTGAGTGCCACAGAGTGTATGGTGCAGGGCTGCTCAGTGAGGGCTGTGAATAAGACCTTAAATTCCATTCCATGTGTTCAGCAAGTATCCACTCACGTATTCAACATGCAATCCTTGTGTGCCTGCTGGGGGCCACAAAGAAGGCTGAGCCACAGTCTGGGCCCCTAAAAGCTCACAATTAATTGCAATAGTTCCAGGGTGATGCGGGAGCCATGGATCCCAGCAGAGGGGGAGGTGATTGCTAATGTTTTCACAAGAAGAGAGGAGGAGTAGAGAAGTGAACCCTTCCCCTGCTCCTCACCTTCCTCAATCTGAAGACAGGAAGAAGCTATGTGGCTACAGCACTCTCCATTCTCCAGTTGATCTTGGTGGTTTGGAGCTCAGTGGGAGCTGGAGAACAGGGTCAGGAAGACCAAGCCTTTCTGTAGGGAGGAGTGGTAGAAGGGAATGGAGCAGGGTTCCATCCAGGGGGTACTATGGGCAGGACTGATGGGCAGATGGCAGGGAAAGGACATTCCCTCTATTGCCCCTACTCCCCACAGGCCGGCGGGCAGAAGGGCACTACAACGAAAAGTTGCCACTGTGTATCCTAGACCCCATGTATATACTTTGCTCCACAGTTTGGGGGGAATTGATCATTCAGTGAATTCATTTTCTGGGGCCTGATTTGGATCTGTGCCTTGTAGACTCTGAGCAATAGATAATTGATCATTTCTCTTCTTCTCTCTCTCCCCATATGTATTGCTACATTTTATGGGTCCCGCCAACAGTTTCTAAGCTCTGGGCTCAGACTAGGCTGGCTGAATCTGGAGGGACTTTGAGACAATACAGGTAACCCTGCCCTACCTCAGCAATACTGAGTCATTAGGGTGACTCTGTGTGTGTGTGTGTGTGTGTGTGTGTACGCGCACGCACACGCGGTTGCACCCATGCACTGGAATATTTATTTGTAAAAAGCTCCTAAATGATTCTGCAGCCATGGGACTACACCCACAAAGAGCTGGGTTGTTTCATACTTCTGGTAATTTCACCTTTATTTCTTTTAGGGTCTATTCAGCCTGAACCCATGTGCTCATGATTGGATCATGACACCTAAATGGGTTTTGCTATCTGGAAGAAGAGTGGATGCTTATTGAATATCCACTGTGGTCAGCCCTTTGACACTGTGGCAGGATGAATGGAGGCCCCAGAGGGCAGGCCTGAGAAGCTGCCCATGGAAGCTCCATGGGCTCCATGGAAGACTCGGTTTTGCTGAGTGAAGTACACTGGACTGCAGGGGGAGGTCAGGAGGTAGGTGTGTGGGGAGGGGTTGGATGTCCAGTGGGAGCATTTGAATACATTCCACTTTCCAATCCAGCTCCCTATCCTGTTCCCAAATCTTCAATAGAACCTACATTACTCACCAGTGCTTGGGAGTTTTTTCAACTTTTAATTAGGTAATATTTCAAACATATACACAATTTGGAGAAAAAATTATGAACCCACATGTATCCCATATTGACCACATTCAGTGATAGTTCATATCAATGTGCTCCCCCTAATGCCCTCCCAGATTATTCTGCAGCAAATCCCAGAAAGTGTATAATTTTATTCATAAAAATTTCATTATGTATCTAAAAAGATAAATATTTATCTTTAAAAACATAATCACAATACCATTACTACAGTTTATTTATTTATTTATTTATTTATTTATTGAGACGGAGTCTCACTCTGTCGCTCAGGCTGGAGTGCAAGGGCACGATCTCTGCTCACTGCAACCCCCGTCTCCTGGGTTCAAGTGATTCTCCCATCTCAGCCTTCTGAGTAGCTGGGATTAAAGCCATGCGCCACCATGCCCAGCTAATTTTTGTATTTTTAGTAGAGACGGGGTTTCACCATGTTGGTCAGGCTGGCCTTGAACTCCTGACCTCAAGTGATCCACCTGCCTCAGCTTCCCAAAGTGCTGGGATTACAGTCGTGAGCTACCACAACCCACCAGCCATTACTTCATTTAAATTTAGTAATTCCTTATTATATATAGTCAGCATTCATATTTCTCAGATTACTTCAAATTTATTTTATAGTTGGTTCATTTCGATTAAGATCCAAATAAGACTCATGAATTTTAATCAGTTGATAAATTTCTTTTATTCAGCAGGTTCCCTTTCAATCTCTCTTTTTCTCTCTTTTTAAAAAAATTACATGTTGAAGAAAGTAGGTTGTTCCCCTATAGAATCCTCCATGGTCTGGATGTTGTTGATTGCATCTTCATGATGAAATAAAGCAAGTTCCTCTGTCCCCTGCAGTTATTTGGAAATTGGTGGTTTGATAGAGGCTTGACCAGATTCTGGTTCAATGCTTTTCGGCAAGATCGCTTCGTGGGCGTGCTTCCATTAGGAGGCATACACTATCCAGCACTCTCTGTTTTGGGGATGTGAGCAGCTATTGAGGCTCAGCGCCCAAATCCACTAGTTCATTAGCAGTTGCAAACTGGTGATGTTCTATTTCCATCATTGCTTCTGCATTTTTTTGCAAACATTCTTCTATAAAAGGAAACTCCCCCTCAACTTTTTAGTTACCCTGAGTAACAGTGTGTACAGGGTAAGCATGATGCATTTTTGAGTCTTTTCCTTTGCTAACATTCAAAGCAATAAGTCAATTCCCTAGTACTTTGGGAGTTGTGTTTGTGAATGGCAGAGATGAACCTGACCTCTGCAGGAGGAGAGAGGTAGGGGCTCTCAAATTCTCTTAATACCTTTGTAGGAGAGGTGTTAATGCACCCATTTTTCTTTTTCTTTTCTTTTTTTTTTTTTTTTTTTGAGACAAGTTCTCACTCTGTCACCCAGGCTGGAGTGCACTGGCACAATGTCGGCTCACTGCAACCTCCACCTCCCCGGTTCAAGCGATTCTCCCACCTCAGCCTCCTGAGTAGCTGGGACTACAGGTGCGCAACACCACACCTGGCTAATTTTTGCATTTTTTGGTAGAGATGGGATTTCTTTCATCATGTTGGCCAGGCTAGCACCCATTTTTCCTAAATGGGAAAATGGAGACCCAGAGGTGGCATAAGTTAATAAGTGGAGCAGCCTGGATTTTATTTTAGGTCTGTCTGGTTGCAGAGACCAAACTCTACTGCTGAGGCAAAGCCCTTTCCCTAGGGTTATAGGGAATCACCCTAATCCTGGGATCTGGCTGGCAGAAGCTTCTTCCTTCTCTGGCTTGCCAGAAATCAATAATCTGTAGTCTGAAAAAATGATATGTGTATCCCTGAGGCCTAAGAATACTCTTAATTAAAATTGCTTTTTTTAATCACAATTATAACATTGTATTGTTGGATTTCAGAATACTTGTGTTGTTAAGTTGTTTCTGAGAGTTAAACCTCAGGCTAGGCTACTTTAATCAGATTTATGTGACTCACTTATTGCAGTATAATACAATGATATCATGATTTGCAATCCTGTGGTACATAATAAACATAATTGGCACATTTGAGTGACGGAAGCTTGTATTGAAAGGGACTTAATTATAATGGATTCTGGGGATTAACTGTAGGAATGAAGGGATTTACTGAAAGTGGAAGGCTAATTTCAGGTCATAAAAAACATTTGTAGAGCAACACCGTGTGTTTAATTGGCAGTTGCATGAAGAACCATCAAAACATCCAGCGAATGAATGCATTAAGATTACCTATCAGGGTGCTTTGTGTTGCAAGTGATTCAAGCTGATTTGAACATGGGCTCACAGGATTTATTTTTATTTATTTATTTATTTCATATGACCACATGACAGAACTAGATTTGTTGGTTTATTTGCTCTTTCAACACGGATTTTTAAATATGGAAACACAGACAAGTCATGCTTGCTTTTTTAAACCAACAAATTAAAATTGCGAACATGGCTAAATTTCAAATCAGATTAAATAAAAAATATTCTGTATGGAAAGCATGTAATAGCTTTTGTCTTCTTCCTCACCACCTGGAGCGCTCTTCCCCTTCCCTTCTCCCTCTGCCCCCACCTTGTCTGCCTAACTCTTACTCTTGTTAAAACCTTAGGTTACAAGTTTCTTCCTCTGCCATTCCTTCCCAAATATAAAATTCAATTTAGGTTTTCCTCTTATGTATTATCCTAGATTTTCATGAATGCTAGTGTCATTTTTGTGCTGTTCACTACAGTGCCTGGCACATGGTGGGCACATAAAATTTATAGAATGCAGGAACAAGAGGTTAACTATGGAATCCCATCATTTAATGGTGAAGGACTGAATATATAAATGGATAATGGGCAGAACATACATGACAATAAAACTCTGACTTTAAGCAAACAGACCAGAACAATTAGAACTTGGTTAATGACTACCAGCTTTCCAAATATGGTCCCCAAACCAGTCACATAGGATGCTTCCCTTCCAGTTGGCCTGCCTTCACTTCTTCATGCCAACAACTTTTTTTTTTTTTTTTTTTGAGATGCAGTCTCGCTCTGTCGCCCAGGATGCAATGCAGTGGTGCCATCTTGGCTCACTGCAACCTCCACCTCCCGGGTTCAAGCAATTCTCCTGCCTCAGCCACCAGAGTAGCTGGGAGTACAAGCATGCACCACCACGCCCGGCTAATTTTTTTTGTATTTTTAGTAGAGACAGGGTTTCACCATATTGGCCAGGCTGGTCTTGAACTCCTGACCTTGGGCTCACAGGATTTATTTACTAAACTGTCCAGGGGTAGATCTGACTGGACTGTAGGGCTCAAGAGCTGTGTTCAGGACCTGGTTTCTCTCTTCATTTTGGGGCCCTGCTTACTTTATGTTGAATCCATTTTCACAAAGACTCTCCTCTGTGGTCCCAAGATGGCAACTGCCAGCTTCTAGCTTTTTTGGCTACAGACTTCTTGGTTGGTATTAATAGGAAAAAGTAAAGGGCCTTTGTTTAATTTTCATTAAGGCTTATTGGTCTTGAGTGGGTCATGAATGGGTCATGTCCCTGAGCCAATCACTGTAGCCAGGGGAATGGGATGCACTGACTGGCACAGTCCTAGGTCACATGCTCCAACCTTGAGTCCAGAGGCTGAAAGTGAGTAGATCCTAAAGGAAAAAAGGGTGGGGCTATCAGAAGTGTGAATGAAAGATGGGAAGCAAAACCAGTGAATTCCATTTTAGTCGTATCTAGGAAATTCTGAGATGGGTTCAAAGAAGGGATTCAGGGGTCTGTGGGTTCCCTGAAATTGTAGTTACAAGTTTGTGTTAATGTCCATTTTTCAGGGAGAAGAGCCATGCTTTGATTAGATTATCAAAAGGGTCCATGACCCAAAAGAGTTAGCTATTCTGAGATAATGGTGGATATTGAACCAGACTGAATTGCTTTTTAAAACTGAGACGTCATATTTGAACCACCTATTGGAATGCTTTCCATAGAAGATGTAGTATTTGCTCTTAAGCTTTTATCAAATAAGGATGAACCCACTGGGATTATCAGAGATAGTAAATACTGATAAGACTTTTGTTTATATCATTTCTTCAGGTTCTAGAAGTTACAGATCCCTTTTTCTCCCAAGAAAGCTCTTATGGCTGGGTCCACAGGGTAACACAGGTTGCCAACCCTTCAGATGAAACAATATCTAAGGACCATAACAGGCTTTGTCAAGGTTGGAGCTGGCGACCTAAGGCTGCACCAATCAGCACATCCCATGCCCCTGGCTACAGTGGTTGGCCCTGGGACAGATTTGTTGAGTCAGAAACTCTGGGGATGGGACCCAGAAATCCGTGTTTTCACAAGCCCTCCTCTAACCTTACTCGGCACCCCAGTTTGACAACTGCTGCTCTAAGAGTCCATTAAGTGTGGAATGTCTCTTCCAGTATCTCTGTGTCTCTGTGGATAGGCTTTTGCTTTATCCACAGAGGGCAAACTCATGCCCTCGCTGGGGAGCCGGCTGCCACCTGCTCTCCTCAGAGCCTGCCTCAGTGGCCCCTGTTTGCCCAGAGATGAAGATCTGCTCATTCGGGGTGAGTAAAGGCCCTTTGGGAATTATTTCCTTGTGTTAATTCCAAAGCCTCACACAAGCTGATATTTTTCTGCTAATCCCAGGCCAGGGCCCAGCATGTGCATTGTTGACACCAGATAATGTAGTCTTCTGGCCTATACAGTGGCGGATGAGCAAACATTGGGCGGCCAGCAGAATCCCTGACTTCCTGAATGTCTGCAATCACAGATTCATTGAAGTTTAAACGCACCAAGACCTACCACAATTGCCCTTTGCGTTCGCCAGGAGATAAGGTTATCCATGAGCGATCATTGTAAATAACCACCCCTTATTTCCCCTCCAACTTGCACTTTGGATTTTAATCAGGTTCAAAGCCTGCCTGGCATTTTGCTTATTTTCCTTATCTGTATGACTCAAAGGCTAGCCCAGGGATGCTTAGACTTTAGTGTGTATGCCAGTCACCCAGGGATCTTGTTAAATGCAGATTCCGATTCAGTCAATCTGGATGGAGCCTGAGATTCTACATTTCTAACAAGCTCCCAGGTGATACCGGTGCTCCTCCAAGGTGTGCACTTCCTGTGGCCAATGGCTTTCCACCCTGGCTGCACATCGGAGTCACCTGGGGAGTTGTAGAAAGACTGACTTCTGGGTCCTACTCTCAGATGTTCATTCAGATCTAGCTGGTTCAGGGTGTGACTCCCCAGGTGACTCTCAACAGTCAGGGTTGAGAACTGCTGGGCTGACCTGCTCACCCTTCAACCTCTGCCTACTGGCTCCTCCTCAACCTGCCAGTGTGGCCTGCTCATACCCCCTCTGCACTGCACCCCTGGGCGCTCTTCTTCCTTGTCCTTGGCATTCATGGAGAGCTTGTGGTGGACCAGAAACTTTCCATACGACCTGAAGAGGTTAGCGCCACTTTCAGCCCCATTTTGCACGTAGGGATACTGAGGTTTGGAGAGTGATGTTTCTTGTCCTAGGTCACACGGCTATTAAGAAGCAGCATCAGGACCCAGCCAGATCTCTGTCTCTGGAACATAAAAGCAGCTGAGTGCATGTTTAAAAGGATGACCTCTGGAGGAGCCATTACTTACTAGTTGTGTGACCTTGGGTCTTCCTCTGTAAAATGGGAGGTGGTACAAGTGCCCATTTCTCGGGACTCTCAGGAGCATGCAATGAAATGACCTGTGTAAACCATGGCCCCAGGGCCTGAACCACAGGAAAGGTTTCACTATTTCTCAACACCATATGGCTTCTCCTTGGTACTTCCTATGGGCCCTTCTTCCTTGGCACTGGGGAGAAAGGTACGAGTACGAGATGGGTGTGATTTTTTTTTATTCATGTTTTCAAATGTGTTTCCTTTGCCCCGTGGGGCCTTGCAATGGAGGTGGTGGATTCACCAGTGTCAGTCAGTTGATAAAATTTACACTTTAGTCACTGGAAGATAATCATATTCTGTTTCATATTAGAAACAGAAGTGTCATATACATGTAAGTAATTACCCAGTTGGAGTCATTCATTCATTTATTGGTTGACTTCTGTTCGCTTAGACCTCATAAGTGATTGAAGACCACTCAGCCTGCATCCCCCAAACCGCAGGCCAGGCTTGCTCAGCTGCTTATTTTCCCCATGGCAGCTGTGTGAGGGGTGAGGAGGTGGGGGCTCTATCTCAGGTGTATCTCATGTATTCATGTAACTTTTTTTAGAGGCTCCACAACCAAGACATTCCCATTTTTAAAGTCCACATCCTGAGAAACCCTCAGTCCCAGATAAACTGGGACAGTTGGTCACCATAGCCACATAGGTCTGGGGCTATATCCCTTCTTTTCTTGACCCTGACTCCTTAGTGCCTTTCAGCCTTCTTTCCTCATGGAGGTCTCTTTGGGGTGAGGTGGTTCCTGCAAGTTTTTCTCATCCCCTTTGTGATGTGGGCTTATAAGCCCCTCATGACTGGGCACGGTGTTTCTGCCTCCCCCAGGCTGGGACCTCTGGGCGGCGATGGGTCCCTGCCTGCTCCCTCACAGTATTTCTCTTGGCACAGCCTGATGTCCTTCTCCATTTCAGGGCATTGGGGGCAGCTGAGGGTGGCTTTGTCTTGACATGGGTGACAAAGAGAATGTTCATAAAGGTAAACACCTCCACTTCCCTCCTTTAACTGGTTTTTCTCAAGGCTGCGAACAGGCTTTGCTTCTGACAGGCACTCAATGAATACACAGAAGCAGGGCTGTTTTCTTTCTGATGCCAGTGGAATATTTTAAACTAGGCAAGCAACACCACAGCTGAAAATGCTTAGATTAGAAAATAAACATGTTGCAGACTTACACAAATCCTTAGAGTCAGTCAGCAATGCTTTCAGTAGCAAGGAACAATAGTGACCAAAGGAGGCTCACACAACAGAGCTTTGCTCTTCTTGCATAGGAAAGATTCTGGAGGTAGGTAGCTGCTGATATTGGCTCAGGGGCTCACTGATGTCAGGCTCTGAGCTGGTATCAATGCCATCGTTAGACTCCTTATGTCAAAAAATGGTGGCAGCAGTTCTAAACATCATGCCTCAGGCAGCTGAGTTCCAAGAGGAAGCAGGGTTGCCTAGAACAGGGACCCTCTCCTTTCTTGTCTCTCTTTTACCAAAGAGGAAACCATTGCCAGACGCTCCCCTCCCCAGCACAATTCTCCTTACATCCTACTGCCCAGAACTGGGTCATACACCCACCCATAGGCCAGGGGCAGGTCCTACCTTCTTTGAGATTAAGGAATCTCTGCCCTGTGCTTAAACAATTTTGGGGTTCTTTTAGGGAGGAGTGGCTTTGGCTGTGTGAACAAAATTTATTTCCAGCCCCCTGTCTTTGGGACCCAGAAGCCTTGGATTCTGGTTCTGGTCCTATGACTGCTTTGCTCATGTGTGACTGCTTTGCTCATGTGTGAACAGCAAGCTGGACAGGATGCATCATCCTCAAGCCCTGATACGGCCCCTCTGGGCCACTTGGAAAGGAAGCAAGGAGGATAAGCTAGTAGTGAAAGAGTCTGTGTGAGATTGCTTTTTTTATCAATGGCTTCACAGCAAGAAATGATTTTGAAACATGTAAACTAGATTGTTTTAAAGGGGACCTTCTACCTCAGATGTTTCTGAGTGTCTGTAGGATTGACCGACCAGCAACTTTTCTTGTCTCCAGGTATTTTTTACAGATATTGTACAGTTATAGATGCAAATACAAATGTAATTATAGACTTCAGTATCTGTTGATGTCTGTAGAACAGATGTAGATCCATCTGTTGGGGATGTCCAGCTAAGGCCCTAAGCCCTGTGACAGCAAGTGAGACTCAAGCGTTCAGGGCTGGCTGCACATCCCCAAGTCAAAGGTGGCTGAGCAGGGCCCCAATTCAGGGCTCCTGACTTCTGTAAGAAACTTGGGACTTGAACCAGCCGACTCTATCTCACTGTTGAATTATAGCTGACAAAAGGTCTTTTTTTGAAAAAAAAACAAGCTATGCAGGAACAACTAGTGGGCTTCTCCTTGTGCATGCATTTCCATATTCTGGAGCTAAAGGCAGACTTAATATATATTTAAGTGCTCTCTGCTTGTAGGAGGAGGGGTCCCCTGAGCTTTGCTGGTGGTCTTAGGAAAAAGGAGGTTCATGACTGATGTCTTTCTCTGGGATGTCAGGCCTGGGGAATGGAAGCTGAGCAGCCAGTGGTTCTGCAGCTGACAGTCATCTGCCCTCTGGTATTTCCCAAAAAAGCTTGAAGTTAGGAGGTCAGTGTGGTGGTCACCGAGCAGCTTTTGTTTAAGGCTTTGCTAAATGTTTGGCCTTTATAACGTAGTCACCTTACCCTGAGAGATTTGAGACAAAACCTTTCCCCTGATCTTGATTGTGCTGTCTATAAGAAACCGGCCCACCTTTCCTGGCAGCGTCCTCCTTCTCTTTTTGTTCTTTTCATAATCAAATTATGTCACATGAATTGAGGTGGCTGAATGCTACTGGTTGGAGAGGGGAAGGGGAAGCAAATTCTGTTCCTCCTTTTTCTCCCTCTTCTTCTTCCCCTTTACCATCACCTCCTCCTCCTCCCTCTCCTTTTTCTCCTCCCTCTTCTACCTTTCCCCCTTTCCTTCTCCCTCCTCCCTCCTTTTTCTTATTTTTATTTTTAAAACACAATGTATTGAACATTTAATATGTGTCAGGCACTATGTTAAGCATTTTACATATATTTATCTCAGTTAATTCCCCCAACAAGCTTATGAGGTAGATTCCATTATTATCCCCATTTTGCAGTGGAAGAGTTGAAGCTGGAGAAGAAAAATCATGTGCTCAGGGTTGCACAGCCAGGATGTGGTAGAGCCAGGACTGGCTGACTTTAGAGCCCCAGTTCTTTTTTTAAACTCTTAAAAAATTCACTTATTTTTCATGTTAAAAGGGTGGTGTGATGAGAACCTCTCTGCCCCCTGACTAGGTTTACTGGCTGAACATCTTGGCACTCCTGTTCCACGTGTCTCTTCTTTTCAATATATACAGACACTTCCTTTTTGCCAAGCCACCTTGGCAAAACACTTGTTTGCAGACAAATAAAATTTTACCCTTAAACACTTCAGTTGGGTCTCCCAAAAATAAGGACAATTGCCTTCCTAACCTCAATACCATTATTAACCCAAGAATATCAATTTTATTTCAGTTGCACCACTCAATGCATAGTCCATACTTGGATGCCCTCAGGTGTTCCCCAAATGTCCTTGATAGCTATTTTTAAACATTAAATCCAGAATTCAGTCAAGGTTTATTATGAATTGTCTTTGGCTATTATGAAACTTTGGCTTCCCCTGGTGAAGTATAGTCCCTACCTCCCTCCGTTCTTCATGATCCTGAGTCCTGTAGACAGTGAGTCTTTAGAATATCCAGTTTATAATTCAGTTCTGCAGTTTGTCTCTTCATGATTACTGAGGTTAAATGTTTCTGGTAAGAATGCCCCAAGGTGAAGTTGCGTGCACCCTGCATGACATCAGGGACACATAAGCTCAGGCTCTCCCACTACCTGACATCCTGGTCAGAGGGTGTCCTCCAGATTTCTCCATGTGAAGCACAGCTCTCCCTTTGTAATTCATACAGGCTGGGGAGGGAACAAAACTGTTATCATTTGGGTGTCTTTGGTTGTGAGTGACAGAAAACTCTTTCAAACCTGCTTCCACACAAAATGGGAATTTATTGTCCCAAGTAACTGGCAAGTACAAGGAGATTTCCTGGCTTTAGTTTGCTGGATCCAAAGGTTCAACATCATGTCATCAGGTGTCAGTCTTTTCCCTCCATCTCTTGCTGTTTTCCTTTCTATTGGCCTCACATACAGGCAGGCCCTTTCTCCATGATGGAAAAAGTGATCACAGCTCCAGGCTCACAAATCCTTACAGTTAGCCATGACAGGAAGAGACAGCTCACTTTACAAATGATTCCAGCCTCCAAGGCCCAGGGCTGCCACTGGCTGGGGTCTTATCCTATCTCTGTCACTGATTGGGTAGGCCTAAGTGATCACTTCCTATCCTTGGAGCTGGAATCAGCACGCATAGCCTAATTACTTTGTCTTCTCTGTGTCTCACCCTGAAGGGGGTAGGAGTATGAATGAAAGCAGTTGCCTGTGAGGCTGGACATGCGGAGCCTCGGGGAGATCCCCTGCCCCCAGATAATCCCAACCTTGGGTAGTTCTGGCACCTGCACCTGTTGATCTGAAGCTTAGGGCTCCGGGACATGGGGGTGTATGTGTGTATGGTGGTAGCAAGGGGGTGCAAACGGTGTGGGCCCATCAGCAGAGGAGAAGGACTCAATGATTGCAAGCACAGGGTTTGGGTTGCGGGTTCGAGGCCTGGCTCCCCGATTTGTGGGTCTGTGGTCCTGCTTGTGCCAACTCTCCGCATCTGTCAAATGGATCTAAGAGCATTTGTTGTGCTTTTTTCTAGGTCCACTCTTGTAAGCATCCAAAAAAATTGTGGGCATGTGATACTTTGTAAATGTAAAGTTGTTCTAGGTCTGTAGGGATATGGCCCTTCATTCTACACAGAAAGCCTGGCCATTGGTCTTGTGTTTCCAGAAATCCTTCACTCTCTTCCCATGATAACCGTAGTCAGCCCCCTTCAGGTCAGGTAGCAATCTGAGGGCTTAAAGAAAGGTGGGGTGGCACTCTGCTGTGTCAGGTGAGGAAGCTAGAAGATAGGAGCCTCATCCACCACTGTGTCCCTCACAGAATGAGTTCCCAATTTCACTTTTCAATTGAAAGTATAAATCAGATTCTTCAATTTGTCACTCTGGTTGGAAGGAACTCATTAAATTATATTGGAGATTTTCAGGGCTGCAGTTTTTACTTGTTAACCAATCAAGCAAGTTAAGGAATTATTATTTTTTAGTTACAGTAGACGTCATTTGATAAAGACTCAGCCAATTAAAGCAGGGCATGGTGCTGATTACGTGCAGCAGGCAGGGTATGGGGCAGGGGACCTAAGCTGGCCAGTAGAAGGGGCGTGCCATCCTGGGTCCTCTGGTATTCAAGTTTTCCTAGACACAGGAAGAACCTGCATGAGAATAAGCTAGCATGAGGGAAAACAGAGAGATAGGGAGAGGAGATTGCTCAAAGCTTTGAGTTCTTGCATTCAGCCATGTTAAATCTGCTTTGGATTGAGTTTGTTTGTGTGTGTGTGTGTGTGTGTGTGTGTGTATATATATATATATATATATATATATATATATATATAGTTAGTTAGTTTGTGTTGGGTTTCCTATTACTTGCAATGGAAAAGCCTAAGGCACTGGTTATATTTTGATTCCAGATGTAACAAAAATTTCCCAAATGATAAAATCCGTAACTCCCAATTTAGAGTGCCACTCATGTACACCTTCCTCCTACTCCTCCTTTCCTTCCTTCCTTTCTTTTTTCTTTCTTTCTTTCTTTTTCTTTCTTCTCCTCTTCCTCCCTCTCCCTCTCCTCCTTCTCCTTCTCCTTCCTCTTCCTCTTCTTCTTCCTCCTCCTCCTCTTCTTTCTCTCCACAACGATCCAATCTTGTGAACATAAAAGAATCTCAGGGTACATAGTTTTAACACGTATGTGTTAATATTTTAGTTTAAATTTGCATTTGGAAAGTATCTTAAGAATAAAAATGCAACATAAAAGGAGAAACATTTCCAATTATCTGAAAGAGGCAATCTCTTTGCAAAATAGTATATATAAAGCATCACCCAAGCAAGGCAGCAGGGTAGTTGGGGACAGTAACCTCTTAAGTGAGGCAACTGGTTTCTTGCAGCTTGTAACCTTACAGAAGTCATATAATCTCCCTGAGCTCAATATATTTACCTATAAGCTGATGCTGAGAAGGTTACTGTGAGGATTACATAAGATGAGACATAAAAGGCTCAGCCCAGAGTGTAGCACTCCGTAAGTATTTAATAGATGCTGGGCATTATTTTTGTAAGGTGTTTCTTTTATGCAGGTTAGTAAGATGCTACATCTGTGTCTCATAGTACGGTAGACTGGGTAACCAAATTGATCCTTCTGTGGAACAAAACCAAAAATGCTGCACAAAAATTTTATGAGAAAAAGACAAAAACAAAACACTCCAGCCTAAAATTCAGTGACAGTGGAATCCCGAGAGGTAAGTGGAATACCGCAGCTGGCTTTTGCCTTGAAGGCACAGCCTTGTGATGCTTTGGGGAGGAGAGGTGGGACCCAGCCGGAGACCCCCTATAAACCTGGGGCTCCAAAGCACTCTATGTTCATGCAATGTGAGCTAGTGCCTGCCCTGGGGACTGCAAGGATGATTGCTTGTCTTAAACCTGGGTGCTGAGTGACAGCAGAGAAAGAATTTTTGTTTC
The DNA here is from genome assembly GCF_029289425.2 of Pan paniscus. NCBI lineage: Eukaryota > Metazoa > Chordata > Mammalia > Primates > Hominidae > Pan > Pan paniscus. The sequence continues at coordinate 42,377,416 of NC_085926.1, read as the reverse complement.
TTCTGAAAAGTCTTTACCACCAGCTAGCCTGAACAAATAGACCATAAGATCGTACCCAACGGCAGACCTCAGATATTGGAACAAAAAGTTGCAGGATAAAATCTGTGTGTTTACTATGGTTTCTAGAAAATAAAGCAAGGTTGAAAACCAGAATAAAGAAAAAGCAGATGGGAAAAAGAGCTAAATGGGATGTATAAAAATGAACGATCAGATTAATGAAACAAAGGCAGGGTGTGGTGGCTCAGGCCATCCCAGGACTTTGGGAGGCCGAGGTGGGTGGATCGCTTGAGCCCAGGAGTTTGAGATCAGACTGGGCAACATGGCAAAACCCTGTCACTACAAAAAATACAAAAATTAGCCAGGCATGGTGGCATGCACCTGTAGTCCCAGTTACTCAGGAGGTTGAGATGGGAGGATCACTTGAGCCCAGGAGGCAGAGGTTGCAGTGAGCCGAGATTGCACCACTGCACTCCAGCCTGGGTGACAGAGTGAGACCCTGTCTCAAATAAAAACAAAACAAAACAAAACAAAATCCCAAAAAACAAAAAAAAAAAAACCCACAAATTAATGAAATGGAAAACTCAATTCGTGGATTTAACCGCAAATTTAATATTCTTGGAGAATTCCTGAGCTGCCAGGTAGACCTGAATACATGATCCAGGATGCAGTCCAGGGATACAGACATAAGAAATATGAGACATTGAGACATGGAAGGTAGAGTGAGGTGACAGTGCCTGAGACTGTCTCAGAAATAATGGATGTATCTGATCGACAGATTCAGGGAACTCAACAAATTTCAGGATAAATAAGTAGAAAGAAATCCACTGGAGCAAAGGACAAAGAGAGGAAGAAGCAGCGTGCCCAGAGTATCACACGGAGTGGCATCATGGCTCTTGAGAGCAGGCAGCAGGGGCTGAGAGCACAACTTCTGGAATGGAACCCTTGCCCTGTCCCCTGCCCTGATTAGACAAGTCATTCCTGAGCCTTAGTTGTTTCCTCATGAAATGTGCATAATAATCACAATAATAGTTAACTGTTGGGAGGATTGTGAGGATTAAACGACCTAATTCATATGATTCCCTTAGCCCTATGCCTGACATGTTAACAAGATTCAACAAATGTCAGCCTCCGTTCTCTGTTCTCCAGGAGGTGAAGTTTTCAGTATCTCCAAAGGCACTGAAGGGGGGTGGTGCTGGTGGGCAGGGGGCAGAGAGAACCAAAGAGGGGCGGGGGCTGTCTCGAGCACACTCCACCCTGCCCTGCTGGTAGCCCCCTTGCCCATCCTCCACAGCATTTCCACATCTCTTGCTCAGTGCAGGCTTCCTTGTCCCCACCCTGCTGCACCCTAGGCAGGTGGGGCTTTCTTCTCTTTACCCCTACAGAACTGTGAATGGACTTCTTTTATGGTGTTTCTTACAGGGCTGTTGATGATTATTTTTTAACCTGTGTAAGTACCACACTGTGCTATGAGCTCACTTTGATGTGCCCAACACTTGCCACAATTTCTAGCACATTTTTTAGGGTCTAAGAAGGATTCTCAGGTGCTTGGATGTGGCCAATATAATAAGCCATAGCTCTAAGAAAGAGAGGATTCTGCCCAGTTTGCTCAGTGTATACAGCCAGTGCACTAAACCCCACTGGTAACAAAGCCTATTGCATCCAGTCACACCCAGTAACTCAACAGGGCAAATAACAGGGCAGCAAACCCTGGGCTTTTTGCCTGAGGAGGCCCCTGCACCATGAGGGCTCCTAGGTCAATTTTTCTGGGAAAGGTAAATGTCATATCAGGAAAGAAGGGCAATTCCCTTCCCTCTGGGAATAAGACCTTTGCTGGAAGTTGTGTGATTGCAGCACAGCTTGCCCAGTCGATTCCGCAGAACAGTTGGTGCTTGTCAATAGGCTCCAGAGCAGATGGCCCGTGTGCTAGGGGCCCAGACAGATGGTTGCCTGGAGGCGCAGACCAAAGCAAGAGCGTGGAGCTGAGGGGATGTGTCCGTTATCAATTGCTGTGTAACGACCTCCTCACCCCAGACTTACAACAGTGGCTAAATGCAAGAAATATTCATCATTGCTTACTAGGCTGAGGGTCAACTGGACACTTCTGCTTACCTTGACTGGACTTGATTGATCATGGCTGTCATCATTCATGTATCTATGGTCAGCTGGGGGCTGGCCAGCCTAGGGTGATCTTGCATGTGTGGCAGTTAACTGTCATCCACTGTAGCAATAGGGGTGACTGGTGCCACTCGTCTCTTGCAAGATGAGGCCAGGCATGTTCATGTGGTGGTGGCAGAGCTCAGGGTGAGCATCAGGCTTCCTGAGGCCTAGGATTAGCACTACCTCATTCCACTGTGATCTATTGTCAGAGCAAGACAGGCCAACCCAACCCCTGGGGTGGGGAGTGGATGGCATCCCTTGATGGGAGCAGCTAAGTTGCAAAGTCAAGGGGCACAGATACAGAGAAGACTGTAAAATTGTGGCCTTTTTTTTTTTTTTCAAACTGTCTACCACTGTGGATGAGGAGAATATTTCCGCTATTATGCCTTCAGAGGTGGGAGTTTCTGCAGATGGAATGTTTCTCGATTAACTGATTTCTGTGAAAACACCTTGGTTTTCTGCCAACCAGCCTCCAGCTGAGCCAACACTAAAGACTGTTGAGAAAATAGGCATGTATGGATTTAAGCCCCAGCGTTTATGGCCTGGTTTTAGTTTTTCTTTTATGATTCTCTACATTATTAATTTTCAATTAATCGACTAATTACCAGTTCTAATTGAGTCAGCCAGACAGACTATTGTGTTTTCAAAAGGCCAATTTGCCCTCAATCATCTCAATATCTCTTAACTTTTGGAGCTGAAAAGGACCTTAAAGAACCCAGTCTGATGCCCTCAAGTCACAGATGAAGATGCCCAGGCCCCAAGAGAGGATGTCTTTGACCATGGCCCTCTGGTGACTAGAAAAGCTACATAAGGGCTTCTCCCACTGTTCCACCTAGAAGGCAGTCCTATGGGGGCCCAGAAGAATGCTGTAGCAGGCAGAATACTGATCTTCCAAAGGTGTCCTAATGAAGCCATGCCCCAAAGAGTTAAAAAAACCAATGACTAACAGAAATTCTTGAGTTTGCAGGATGGCAGGTAAGAAAAGAAACAACTTGCTGAAATACTGAAACTCCCTCTGCTTATGAGATATAAGAACTGGCTGAAATCAGCTGGAACCAAGATGGCCGACCAGAGTCTAGGCAGAACGAGCTTGCTGATGTCACAGACTAAATTTCCACCACATGCTTTATATTAACTTTCCCCAAAATTGCCCAGGGGACCCATAAAATAGTATGAAGAGATAACTGCATATGACCCAGGACTTTCCAGCCCTTCCCTTTCTTCCACCAAATCACCTACTAATTTTAGAATCCCCTAAACTTTTTCTAATAAAAATACTGCATCACAGGAGACAGGTTTGAGGTTGACACTGCTGTCTCCTTGGAAATCGACAATATATTGATTATATATTTAAAATTAAATATTTATATTTCAATAAAAAGCCTTTTCTCAAACACCCAGTGTCATAGCGTTGGCTTCCAATGCATTGAATCACTTTTGTTCGGTAACACTCACCCCTGGAACCTCTGAATGTGTTAGTTTGCATGGCAAAAGAGAGTTTGCAGATGTGTTTAAGGTTAAAGACTTTGAGAAGCAGAGATTATCCTGGATGGTCCGGCTGGACCAATCTAATCATGAGTCCTTAGACATGGAAGGGGAGGAAGAAAAGTGGGTCAGAAAGATACAATGACAGAAGAAGAGGCAAGAGAAATTCAAAGTGTGAGAGGGTTTGACTCACCCTTGCTGGCTTTGAAGATAGAGGAAGGCAACAGAGCTAAGAAAGGCAGACAGTGCTCAGCAGCTGGAAATGGCCCTTAGCCAACAGCCAGCAAGGAAACAGGGAACTCAGCCTTGTGACTGCAGAAACTTTATTCTGCCAACAACCTCAATGAGCAAGGGAATGAATCCTCTTCTAAAGCCTTTGGGAAGGAGCACAGCCCTGCTGACACCTTAATTTTAGCCCTGTGAGACCCATTTCTGACTTCAGGGCTATAGAACTTTAAGATAATAAATTGTGTTGTTTAAGCCACTAAATTTGTGGTAACGTATTTCAGCAGCAATAGAAAACTAATACAAATGTGACAGTGACAGACCCTCCCTTTTTCAGAATATCCTGGTGCATAGCAACTGATGTCATAGAAAGGGTTCTAGAAGAGCACGTCATGGAGAACTCTTGGGTGCAGACAAGTGGATGATTAATGAAGTAGCATCTGAAAAACCCAAGGAACCAAATGTAGGTGGAGCAACTTCCCTGCAACACACGTCGAAGCTGCTGCAGTGGCTGTTCTTCCCCTCCCCTTGGAAAGGCACCAAAAGCCGGCCTTTGGAAGGGCTGGTGGACTGTTAGGCGGGTATATGGTGGGCAGGAGGGTAACGGGCATGACAATACCCAGCTGCAGGAGATGCTCATCAGCAAATTCACTTATTGCTCATTTGATGACAGTTCAGTTGGGAAGAGGAGGTTTTTGTTCATTCATTCATTCAACAAAGTTTCATTGAGCACCTACTCTGTATTAGGTTCTGTTCTGAGTTCTGGGGTAATGAAGAGAAAAAACAAGACCAGGTTTCTGCATTCCAGGTGCTTACACTCAGGTATGGGAGAGAGAAAATAAGCAAGTGAACAGATAAATGAACAATGGAATTCCTGATATTGATTAATGGTATGAAGAAAATAAAGACCGTCTTCTTTGATGGGGCAGTGATCAAGGAATCTTCTTTGAGGTAGTGAGCTCATATGTGGTGGTCAGGGCAGTCATGTTCCAGGTAGAAGGAATGGCTGGTGCAAAGGACCTGTGGTGGGAATGAAATTGTCATATTCAAGGAAAAGAAATGTGCAAGGTGACTATGGCAGAGTGAAGGTGAACAAAGGAGAGAGTGATGTGAATTCAGACTGGAGAAGTGCTCAGTGGCTGCATCAGAAAGACTTGTCAGCCAGGTTGAGGAGTTAGGACCTTATTCAAAGTGCAAGGGGAATCCACTGGAGATTAGTGATGTGACTGGACACATGCATTATAAAATGCCTTTCCAGCTGCTGTGTGGGCAGTGGGTTTAGGGGAACAGAGAGGAGTATGTAGTAGAGGAGTGTAGTTAGAAAACCTCCACCTTAGAGATGATGGTGGTCTGGATTAGGATGATGGCAGAAAAAATGAGAGGCAAATAGGTTCTAGAAGAACTGTAGATGGCACACCCTGATGAACCTGATGAACTGGCTTCTGGGGGAGAGGGGAGGAGAGGACTCAGTATGCCTTCTATGAGTTGAGATAAGGCCTGCCCTGTGGAAGACAGACATTACCAGAAAATGTTGTTTGCTCTGTTGGGAAATGAAACATGCATTGAGATTCACTTTTTTTTTATTGTTATACTTTAAGTTCCAGAGTACATGTGCACAATGTACAGGTTTGATACATCGGTATAAAAGGGCAGGAGTGCAACCAGAGCTAAGAAAAATGTCCATACAAGTAAAATCTAGTGCTGTGCATATTTAATTCACTTACTCTTCAAATCAACACAATTAATTAAGTACTGTTTTAATCTGTGTTACAGATGAGGAAACTGAGGAATGAAGAGGTTGAGCAATTTGTCTAAGATTACTGCTGGGATCACTGATATCTCAGCCACTGAGGGGTAAAGCTGGAACTTGGACCCAGGCAATCTGATTCCCAAGTCTGAGCTCTTAAATGCAAGGCCCTCCTAGATACTGTATTTGGTGTACTGGTCATGTCTGCAACTAATCATACAGCTTGAGAGTTTGAACAAACGTTTGAAAGTATGATTCTTCTAATTCATGAATACACTTATTTCTAACTTTTGCCCAAGTTAGACATTTCTCAACAGGGGGCAATTTTGTCCCATAGGAACATTTTTGTCTGACATAATTTGGAGGCAGAGCTACTAGCATCTAGAGGCCAGGTGTACTCCTAAACAATCCAATGCACAGGATGTTCCCAGAACTAAGCATATTCCAGCCCAAGTGCCAAGGTTGAGAACCCCCGGTGTAGGTGTATACAGCCAGGAAGACATGCACCTGTGAACGGTGACAAACAGGAGGGTGCAATGAATTGTCCAGTTGATATATAACGATGGAGTGCTAGGGGCTATGGGGTATTCCAGGAGGAAGATGGGTTCCAATTTCCAATTACACATTCTAGTCTGAGGAATGGGACAGAGCACAAAACAGGACAATCATCTGCAGTGTGTCATGGAAGAGACTCTGAGAGCAATAGGGGCTCAGAGGGAAAATGGAACTTTTATGGAGGATCCATCAGGATCCAAGAAGTTGGCACCTGGGGTGAGGCCTCAAGATGGAGCAACATTTGAATGGGGAAAGGCATGGTAGGGCCCTGTGCATTGGGAAGAACCATGCATGAGGGCACAGCTCCTGGGAGAATGGAGTGGGGAGGTGCAGAGGCATCCAGAGAGGGAGCGCCATGAGAATTCCGAGTTTACTTAATAGATTCGTCCTGATAAAGAGTGGATGGGGTAAAGCCAGATCATGGAGGGCTTGGAAAGCCAAGTGTGGGTTTGCTGTGGTAAGAAAAGGGGATTAGCAGTGTTCTCCAAGTGATATTTTGTACCTGCTTTGGGGACATTCCTCAGTCATGGTAGAAAACACCACCTGCATGAGTTGGCCCAGGGGGTTGGAGATGAGAAGGCTGGGCTATGACTCAGCTTGCTGTGAGGAGGCGGTGGGTTTCGATGGTGGCAGCCACTTAAAATGGAAAAGAAATGGAGAAGGTTAAACTCAAGAGTCCATTCTCTGAGTGCACTCCCCTCCCAAGTGACCCCACTTTTAAAGATAAGGAAGCAGAAGCACTGTGAAGCTAAATGACTTGTCTGTTGTCTGGCTAGTATGTGGCAGGTCTGGGCTTGTCTCATTGTGTGGACAGCAGGGAAAAACTCAGGGGAGTTTGGTTTGTAGAAAATCTGGGGACAAGACTGTGTAAAGGACAAAGACACAACTGGGAATAAGACGCATAAGAGGCAGTAATGGACATAATTCAACAGGTCGGTAGTGGTTCTGCTGCAGTGGTGGGGCCATGATGCTTTTTTTTTTTTTTAATTTCTCTTTTCTGTTTTCCAAGATGTATTTAATCACCAAAGTCTACTTTTACAATAAAGGGAAGAAAGGTCTTGAGCATCTGTATCTAATGTCGGAGTGAAACGAGTGAGATACAAACCCAGAAGGAGCCAAAGGGTTTTGCTGGATGGAAAGAATTGGGGTTGGGAGGGGGCCTCAAGAGTGCAATTTCCTTAGAAAATAGGAGGTCAAGAGGAGGAGAAGGGGCAGAGTTTCAGGTGTCCCAGATTTGCAGTGACACGAAGCAGAGAATTAGGATGGGAAGAAGTGTCATGGCTTACCAGGTGAGACTCCCATTTTTCTGATGACACTGAACTGTGCTCCACCCCCACCCCCACAGTGCCCTTCTTTCCCTTCAGAGGACCAGTGTCCCTGTGACTCCACCCACTCATCTGGCCACCGTTGCCCTGACCTGCCAGGAGCCTGGAGAAGATGAAGGCATCTGTGGTTCTCTCCCTCCTTGGCTACCTGGTGGTTCCAAGTGGTGCTTACATCTTGGGGCGTTGCACAGTGGCTAAGAAACTCCACGATGGAGGCCTGGATTATTTTGAGGGCTATAGCCTTGAGAACTGTGAGTAGGCCCCCTTAGTGCTCCCTCCTCTCACCTCCTTGCCCTCCCTTCTCTGGCCAGGCATCCCCAACTCCAGCTGTCCTCAGAGTCACACACCTTCTGTTCCATCTTAGGGGTGTGCCTGGCCTACTTCGAGAGCAAGTTCAACCCCATGGCCATCTACGAGAACACACGTGATGGCTACACTGGCTTCGGCCTCTTTCAGATGCGTGGCAGTGACTGGTGTGGCGACCATGGCAGGAACCGCTGCCATATGTCATGTTCCGGTAAGTCCCTCTTTCCATTCCGTGCGGGGGCACTGGAGGCTGTGGTGCTGTGTTAGAGGCCTGCCTTCCAAATGGCCAGAGTTTACAAAGTTTTACAAAGAAGAGGGTGTGGCAGGAGCCATATCCAGGGTGGGTCCCTGGGAGGCTGAGCATTGCACTGCTGGGGGTACAGTGAGATCAGGCTGTGGGGAGTCAGGCAGGCTAACCTAGGATGGAGTGACGGAGACCCCTGTCCAAATGGGCAGAGAAGGTGTTGGGGAGTTGAGAGGAGGCTGCAGGCATCAGAGCCTGAAGGGCGGGAGCAGAGGGCACCAGCTGGCCTGATTTCACCCACGCTCGGCCACCTCTCCCTTTTTCTTTCTTTCTTTTTTTTTTTTTTTTTTTTTGAGACGGAGTCTCACTGAGTCGCCCAGGCTGGAGTTCAGTGGCGCGATCTCGGCTCACGGCAAGCTCCGCCTCCCGGCTTCGTGCCATTCTCCTGCCTCAGCCTCCCGAGTAGCTGGGACTACAGGCGCCCGCCACTATGCCTGGCTAAATTTTTTGTATTTTTAGTAGAGACGGAGTTTCACTGTGTTAGCCAGGATGGTCTCAATCTCCTGACCTCGTGATCTGCCCGTCTCGGCTTCCCAAAGTGCTGGGATTACAGGCGTGAGCCACCGCTCCTGACCCCTCTCCCTTTTTCAAGGGGGCAGTTGCTGCCACTTTGAAAGGCAGAACTGGTTACTGGGAGGAGACAGGAGCTGGGCATCCCAAGGGGAGCTTGCCCACTGCTCTTAGGCGGTCCCAAGTACCTGTGATCAAGGGGAGGTGGTTGCCAGGATTCACTAACTGCGTGAGCATTTATTGAGCACCCACTAAGTGCCAGGCCTTATATAGTTGCCATTCTTGTGCTTGTTAACTGCCAGCTACTCTTTTAAGCCCTTTATAAGTATTCATCTAATTAATTCATCTAATCAATCTAATTAAATACCCATGAGGTGGGTACCGTTATCCCCATTCTATGAATGGGGAAACTGAGGCCCAGAGAGGGTAAGTATATGCCCAAGACCACACAACTGTGGGGTGGTAGAGCTGGGAGGGAAACCTAAGCAGTGCGGCTCCTGAGTTGGGGCTAAACCAAGAGGCTACATAGCTGGGCCAGGTCTCCCTCACATCTGAGGCGGTCTTCCTGCCTAAGCACCCCAGCATCCTCCCTAATGAGCAAACCTCTTTCCACGCTGATGGGTGAGAACCATTCCAGAGCCTGTGGCTTCTGAGCTGGGTCTTTAGGAGACAGAGAGGAGAGGTTGGAGTGAAGGCCTGCAGCCTTCTCATGTGGCCTGGGGAGTACCTGTCTGTGTTGGGCCCCATGATTGGCCTTTAGCTCCAGAGAGGAGTAAGAAAGTTCTCTGATTCAAGGAGAGGCAGGACTGCAACATAGGAGGAAAAGGCACAGGAACTCTGTGGGAACCTGGTGGGAATCCTAGCTGCTGCCATTAAGAATGACATGAGCGGCCAGGCGCGGCGGCTCACGCCTGTAATCCCAGCACTTTGGGATGCCGAGATGGGCGGATCACGAGGTCAGGAGATCGAGACCATCCTGGCTAACACGGTGAAACCCCGTCTCTACTAAAAATACAAAAAATTAGACGGGCATGGTGGCAGGCGCCTATAGTCCCAGCTACTCGGGAGGCTGAGGCAGGAGAATGGCGTGAACCTGGGAGGCGGAGCTTGCAGTGAGCCCAGATCGCGCCACAGTACTCCAGCCTGGGAGACAGAGCGAGAATCCCTCTCAAAAAAAAAAAAGAACGACATGAGCTTGTGTAAGTCACTTCTAGAGCTCCTCCAAATGGGGACATTAACAACCACTTACGGTTTCTGTGAACATAAAATGGAATAATGTATATAAAATGCCAGGCAGGGCCCTTAGTGAATTACAACAATCACAGTCTAGTTGGGGAGACGTACACATTAAAAGTGTAAGTTAATAACATTTTTAAATTAATTAAATTGATTTAATTTAAATTGAAATGATGGTACATTCAATGTCATCCAGAGCTTCCTGGTAGCCAAGGCAAAAAGAGAAATACAGTAGGCCTGTAATTTATATTTCATAGGCAGAAATATAGATTGATAGATATCTATAAACACAGATAAATATAGATATCTATCTATAAATCTATCTATCTATTTATCAACTATCTATCTATATCTCTATCTCTCCAGAATCCAATGGGAGACACATACAATTTTCTATCTGTAACAGAGGTGGTACTGTGTATTGTGATGAAAATATGGTGGACTATGTATCCTGAAAAACTCTCCCATTGGGTAGAATGCAAACAAAGAAAAAAAAAATTCTTTTAAAGTCCCAGACTGAGTTGGCAAGAAAGTAAGAAAAATCCCTAGAGGCTAAAAGGGGAACAAGGATCCAGATAGGTTAAGCGAAGGGTTAGAACAGATCATGATCCTGGGCATCAGCTGATTCTCTGTAGCCTAATCAATATATTTTAATGGAAAAAATTTTATAAGAATTACAAGTTAAAAAATCAATAGATCTGGTAAAAAGATGACTCCATCCTGCTACCTCCTTAGGGTTGTCTAATAAAAATCTAAGGATAGATTTATTCTTGGAATTCATTGGAAGACTCTCTGATGTGAGTACCCTGTACCTTCCCTGACATCACTCTAACTTAACTGTCATATGGCAGCATGGTATCTTCCATTTTATTTTCCCCACAGCTTTACTGAATCCTAATTTAGAGAAGACAATTAAATGTGCCAAGACCATTGTAAAAGGAAAAGAAGGGATGGGAGCATGGTAAGTCTTACATTTTTATGTAGCCTGTATTAACGACTTTCACTCATGATCTGTAATCTGAATCTTGGCTAAATCTTGGCTGTTGTGCATGTGCAGTGCCAAAACTAAAAGGCTCTGACTCACCAAGGTAAGTAGCACAAAACCACAACCTCAAGGCCACAGAGGGAAGGAAATAATTATCAGAGAAATTGCCTTGAATTGTACTTTTTTCCCCCCAAATCTTGTTTAGGGTTATATAGAAAGCTAGGATGAACATCTTCAAACTAAATCTGTGTTTATTATGATAATCTCTGATTGTTTCTATCCTTTAAGTTCCTACAAGGTTTTTGAATAAGTTTAAGGTTCTTGATGCATGTTGTGAAAGCCAGCAGGCCCATATTTGTTTATATTTCTACAAAGGGTTCAGTAAAATGTAGATTTACTGCACCTTCACCAATCACAACACTTTTGCAATTTAAAGGTGAATAACTGGCTGGGCATGGTGGCTCACACCTGTAATCCTAGCACTTTGGGAGGCTGAGGTAGTTGGATCACCTGAGGTCAGGAGTTCGAAACCAGTCTGACCAACATCGCGAAACCTCGTCTCTACTGAAAATAAATAAATAAATAAAATAAAATAAGTCGGGTGTGGTGGTGCGTGCCTGTAGTCCCAGCAACTCGGGAGGCTGAGACAGGAGAATCGCTTGAACCCACAAGGCAGAGGTTGTAGTGAGCTAAGATCACACCATTGCATTCCAGCCTGGGCAAAAGAGTGAGACTCCATCTCAAAAAAAAAAAGGTGAATAACAATTTTGTCTTATCTTCTTTTGTCTTTTATCATATCCCATTTGGGTGTTTCCCCCCATGTTTGTTATATATTACTATTGTTTTGTAATTTTTTTCTTCTTTGCTCTTTGCCTATTTTAAAATTCAAGTTATATTATTTGAAAGAGCTCTTTATGTATTTGGTACATTAACTGATTTTTGTATATTTATTGCCAAGATAAATGCAAATCTAATTTCCTCTTTAGCCAGATATTTGCTTAGAAGAGTCTAAAATTTACAAGTGGTTGGGCCTATGTCTGACTTCTTTCACTGACTGTTGCATTTGCTTATGTTTTTGTGTGTGGTTGTGATTCATTCTCATTGCTATACAGTATTCCATTGTGTGGATTCGCCACAGGTTACTTATGCATTCCTCTATTTGTGGGCATTTGGTAGTTTCTTCATTTTTAGTGCTGCCATGGACTGTCTATACTTATCTTTTGGTGAATATGTAAAAGGATTTCTATTGTTTTTACTGAGGAATAAAATTGCTAGTCATAGGATAAGCATATTTTCAGATTTGCCATATTGTGTCAAACAGTTTTCTAAAGAGATTTTTATCAATGTACACTGCCATCAGAAATTATGCATTTCAGTTGCTTCACATTCTCAACCACGCTTGGTAATTTCCAGTTTATTCTCATGACTGTGTTGTGGTATTGCATTATGGTTTTACTCTGCATTTCCCTGATGAGGTTTCAAATGTTTATTGGCCATTTATGTATCCCCTTTGGTGAAGTGCCTCTTCAAATCTTTTGTCAGTTTTTCTATTGTGCTGTCTTTTTCTTATTAATTTGTAGGAGATATTTATATATTCTGGATAAAGTTTTTTTGTTGGATATATGTATTGCAACTATCTTTCATTCTGTGAGTTACCTTTCTATCTTTTTTTTATAAGAGACATCTCAAAAAGAAAAGAAAAGAAAAGAAAAGAAATGGGGCCTTGCTCTGTCGCCCTGGCTAGAGTGCAGTGGCATTATCATAGCTCACTGTAGCCTGGAACTCCTGGGCTCAAGTGATCCTCCTGCCTCAGCCTCCCGAGTAGTGAGGACAACAGGCACAGGTCACCATGCCTGGCTCTTTTTTTTTTTTTTTAACCTTCTCAAGAGTGTCTTGATAAACAGAAGTTCTTAGTCACAATGTAGTCTAATTTATTATTGCTTTCCCTTTATGGTTATTTTAACAAATATCTGCCTATTCCTTGGTCTTGAGGATATTCTCCTTTTTTCCTAAAAGCTTCATTGTTTTATCTTTCACATTTGGCTCTGCAATATCCTTTCTTTCTTTTTCTTTCCCTGTTGCATTGGCTAGGATCTCCAGTAAATGTTGAATAGAAGTGACAATAGTGGCAGCCTTGTCTCATTTCTAGTCTCATAGGTAAAGAAGTTTAATATTGTGTCATTACATCTGATGTTTTAAATTTCTGGAGATACTCTTAATCAGATTGTGCTCCTTTCCATCTCTAGTTTGTTAAAGTTTTTTTTTAAAATCATGAATGGGTGTTGAATTTTGGTTACCTTAATTTTTTTGCAATTCTGTGTTAGCTTATCCACCTGCCTTAAAAATTCAAACGATTGTCTTTTTTTAATCTCTCTTAACTCCCATGACTTTTCCAAAGGTCATATCTGGTGACATCTTATTGAGGATGTCAGTTTTATAAAATTTACTTCTGGATCCTGCAGTATGTTATTTTCATAATAAATTTTATTATGATGTGCTGGGAGCGGTGGCTCATGCCTATAATCCCCAGCACTTTGGGAGGCTGAGGTGGGTGCATCACCTGAGGTCAGGAGTTCAAGACCAGCCTAGCCAACATGGCGAAACCCCATCTCTACTAAAAAAAAAATACAAAAATTAGCTGGGCGTGGTGGCATGTGTCTGTAGTCCCAGCCACTCGGGAGGCTGACGTAGGAGAATCGCTTGAACCTGGGAGGTGGCGGTTCCAGTGAGCTAAGATTGTGCGACTGTACTCCAGCCTGGGCAACAGAGCGAGACTCTGTCTCAAAAAAAATATTAATAAAGAAATTTTATTATGATGCCCCCTTTTCTTTTTGTGATATTTCCGCATAGGTCCCATGTTAGCTTTATCCTCTTTACCCTTCCTTGAATAAGGACAGAGTTACCCATATTCAGTATTTGCTAAATGGACAGGTTGTGTGGCTTTTTCTTGTCTCTGTTCACTGTTACTTGGATTATGGCCAGACCCTTCTCTCCGACGTCTACTTGGGGGTAGATTGGTGTGCACATCTCTTGGCCTAGTTTCCAGTTTGGAGATTTTGCTGGTGTGAGTGTCTTTCTGATATGCTGAACCAATGGAGTGCATGAAAATCCTCCATTTCCAGCTTACACTGCTACCATCTCCATCCACGCTGTTTATGATGGCAGGCCTACACTACCCAGTGAACACTGCACCACCACAAACTTCTTTCTTCCCCTACCTTTTCTCCCCCCGTCCCACATTTTATAATTACCTGCCTGGTTGATTCTGGACATTGTAATCTCCAGATAGATCTAGAAAGAGTGTCATATTTCCTGAGTTCCAGATGGCACAATTTTTCAGATCTTAGTATTTCTGAAACTAGGCTTTATTTTGTAATCAATGTATTATGCCCCCAAAGCTGTTATTAAATCATTGATGAATCTTAGAATAGAAGATATCTTACAATAGAGGAAATCCTATAATAATAGCTGCAATTTCTTAACTGATTGCATTTTTATGCACATCATGATTGAATCCTCACAAATCCCTCTGCTGTGAGCATTCTTATCTTCATTTTCAAAATGAGAAAACCAAGGCATAGAGAAGTAGAATAACCTACTCGTGGCCACAGCAATATGATCAATCCTGGATCTGTGCTATTCCAAGCCTCAGGTCACCAGGCTATACTCAAAGAGACGGGGATGGGTGACACAGAAGACCTATGCTGTGGTTATGTAGAAGGCAACCAAAGGACAGTTATCCAGTACTCCAGTGAGTCCAGACTCAGGGTTTCTGAGCAGAGTCAGTGTAGGGTGGTGGGGGAGAAAGGACAGGCCTGCAGGTGGACAAATTTCACTAGTGGAAGCGTAGGTGGTGTTCCTTACTATAAATCATGTGCCCTGAAGGCAGCAGAGACTTTGTCCAGAATCTGATCCAGAAGGTTATGTCTGTCTCAGAGGCTGAGCCTTTTTGTTGTTGCTTTTTTTGTTTTGTTTTGTTTTCTGTGTCTTCAAGGTATTTTGGAACTATTAGGTTGTTGCAAAAGTCATCGTGGTTTTTGCCATTAAGAGTAATGGTAGTTTTTGCCATTACTCTTAATGGCAAAAACTGTGATGACTTTCACACCAACCTAAAAAATTCAATCAGAGATTGTTTTTCCTGCTTCTATATCTCCAGCCTCTAGCTCTGCGCCTGGCACATAATGGAAACCCCCTATGTGCTCGTTGAAAAACTGAGGCTGCATTTGGGGCCACTAACCTGAAGTCATTCATAACATTTTTACTTTTAAATTTACCATTTATTATCTTTAAAAATGAAAAAGAAACCCTTTCCCTCTTATCAGCAGCCTCCTCAAGGTCACCAGTGTTATTATTCTTAGAAATCAGAGAAAAATGTACGCACAGATATTTTAAAACACACATGGAATCCCAGTGTCCACACTGAGCTGCACCTTGCTTTTTTTCAGCTATTAATAGAGCTCATGAATCTTGGCATTATCACTACTTAAAGGTCACTGCCATCGCTGTAACAACTGCTAGTACCCCACTGTATAGATGTTGCAGGTAATTTATCTGCCAGTTCTCTAATGAAGAAAATTTAGTTCGTTCCATTTTTGTTGCTGCTGTTGCTGTTTCAAAATTCTATCATGAGCGTCTTGCTTTTAGAACTTTTATGTTCTTTCAATTGTATCCTTAGAGAAATCCCTTGAAGGGGATTTATTGAGACCATTTGGTGCATTTAAACGTTGGAGAGACCAGTTGCTAAACTGCCACTGGGAGAAGGGGCTCCTCCACCCACACTGCATGAAGGGGCCTGTTTCTCCTCAGCTCACCAGCCTGAGGTGTTAAAAACCTGTATGGTTTTAGAAAATTGAGATGTGTAAAGTGATGTCATTCTGTTTTGCTTTGCATGTTGAAATTACAAAGGAAGTTGAACATGTTTTCATGTGTTTATTGGCTATTTTTCTGTGAACTGTTTACTTATATTCTTAGTCCATTTTTCTATTGGGTTGATAATAGTTTTTTTCTTCATGTTGACCTTTTATGTGTCCTTTATAAATTAGGCTTATTAGACCTTTATTCATTTTA
Source organism: Pan paniscus (assembly GCF_029289425.2). NCBI lineage: Eukaryota > Metazoa > Chordata > Mammalia > Primates > Hominidae > Pan > Pan paniscus. The sequence goes on along the minus strand of NC_085926.1, from coordinate 42,361,514 downwards.
TTTGCATAAACTATTTTTTCAGGTTTGTTATTTGTATTTTGATTTTATGGTATTTTTATCCTACGAGAGTTTCACAGATTCACAGAATCAAATCCCTTGGTTTTTTTCTTTTGTGGCTTCTAGATTTATGTGAAATCTCTTTCTTAGAAAGGTCTTTTGTATGCCAAAATTGTAAGCCATGTATTACAACAGTGCTGGCACACACACAAATTAAGCCCTATATTAAATTTTTGTTAAATAAGTTAAAAATAGAATACGATTTTATGTTTTTAATGCTTAAAATTTTGGCCTTCTTGGAATTTATTTTGGTATAAAAAGTGAGGTGTAGGGACTCAGGTTTATATTTTTTAAATGGCTAGTCATTGATTTCAATACTATTTATTCAGTAACCCATTTTCATCACTAATTTAATAGATTGTAATTTTAAAGTGAAAGTCCCCTTATTAATGTTAACTGACTTTGGAGTGTTTGAAATACCCTTCATATATGGTCCGAGTTTCCAGTTAATGTGGAAGCTTGGCTGATTCTTTAGAGTAAGCCCTAATGAACTAAAACCATATTTAGTGTATGGCACTGAGTGGAGCTATGCTAAGCCAGGCAGATCAAGGCCTTCTTATTGCTGAGGTTCCCAGTGAAGGAAGCTAATTAAGCTAACAGGCAGCCACGTGTTCTCCAAAGCTCGGTTGGTCAGCTCTGCAGGGTTGGGGCAGACAGGAAGGGAGAAGACTAAGATCACACATGGCCCCAAGGAGTCCCTTCTGCAATGTCTGCCCTGAGCTATGGAGAGCCTTGGGATTTCTGAAAATACCTGTGTGTATGTTTCCCCGCCACTCTGTAACTACGAGGGGCCAGAGGTCCACAGCCCTGTCTTGCACTGTAGGACCTCCTACCCTGGAAGACCCGTGGAAACCGGCCCGCTGAGGGGTGGGATGACCAAACAGGATTTCTAATGGCGTACAGCTGGCCTGAGTGACTCCCCACCCTGGAGGTAGGGACTGGAGAACCTGAAGTCTGGGTGCTGGCATGGGGACCCAGAACAAGGGAATCACTTTTACAGGCACCAGGAGAAAAGGTTAGAGAAACTCAGTGCAGCTGACTTAGGTGGGGCTAAAGAGTTGGAAGGAATTTTGGAAGGTGAAGAGCGGAGCAGGTACGTGGAAAGGTGAAAGGGGCCCTGGCCCAGGGGACAAAGGTTCTATTTGCAGGCCTAGGGTCTGCCAAAGACTCATCATGTGACTCTGGGAAAGTCACGGAACTTCTCTGAAGCTCACTTCAGAGAAGCAAATGATACCTCCGTTGCAGGGTTGGGGGAGAATTTCACAGTTCACAGTTCAGCCTCCTCATCTCACCATGTGGGGTTTATGGAATGAGGTGGGGGCTGATGTGGGCACTAGGATGGAGGAAGCACCAGTATTCAAGCCAGGATGTGATGAAGACAGCACTGGAGATGCACAAAAGCCTTCAGAATCGTGCCCACGGCAGAGGTGGAAAACTCAAAGGCTCCAAGGGGCAGGCAGGTGTAAATGGCCTGAATGGGGCTGTGAAGCCCTGGAGACCCTGAGTTCTGACTTTGAGGAGCCCTTCCTGTTCACTTCTCTCCACAGGCCCACCTGGTCCCGGTACTGCCAGTACTCCGATACCCTGGCACGGTGGCTGGATGGTTGCAAGCTGTAGCTGCCTGCATGGCCCCTGCAGCACTCACCAGTTGCATCTTGTGAATGAAGGTGCTTTTCTGCTTGCTGCTTCAGTCAATCCTTTTGATGATCTCACCACTTTAAGAGTTCCAGATGGAAAAAGACAAAAGTTTGCTTCATCCGGGGATGCAGGATGCAGAATAAACCAAACTAGTTACTCAACTTGGGCCAAAGGTCTCTGCTTTGATTATGATTATTTCTGTAATCACCATTATTTACTATTATTGTGATTTATTATTATTTAATCTCATATGGAGGAATTGAAGGAAGGAAATTATCTGAAAAACAAGATGTGTCCATGAATGTCAATACTAAACAGGAAAAGGAAGAACAGGTACAGTGGAACCAAAGAGGAAAGAAGAGAGGAAGAGAGGCTGGCACAAGCAGGGCCTCCAGCCAAGGCGTGTCCACACTGGGACACACAGAGGGAAGGGAGAGACCACAGAATCCTCTTTGCACGTCTATGAAGGGAATCAAATGACAGTTGCTCATTTCTTATAAAAAGTCTCTGAAAGTTATAAATAACACATATTTGCATTAGAGAAATTTGGGAAAATACAGAAATGTTAAAAAGGAGAAAAATTTTCCTATAATCTCAGTACTCAAAGACAATTGCTGTTATGTTTTGGTTGCGTTTCCTGCTGATCTTTTTTCTGTATAGGGTTTTTATTCTTTTTCAAAAATGCCATGATAATGTTGTAGTTAGAGAGTTTTGCATCTGACTTTTTAGAAAGAAAACAAACAAATAAGGTAAGCCACTTTTCCCCTACATCTGTTTCAACTTTAAGTAGCAAGGGGTTTATTTTAAAAGCTTAGTGGCTTACAGCTTCTTTCATGGGATGGAGTACAGCTGTCAGCCTGGGCTTCCTGGACACACCTGCCTGAGATCTGGTAGCAGCAGCAGCGAGAGCACAGGTATCTGCTCAGCAGGTCAGGTCACCTATGGGACCCACACCATCATGGGGGTTGGAGAACATAGTTCTTCACCTTTCAGTCCTCATACAGGAAGAAAAGAACTAGAGTAGTACGGAGAAAGCCTGTCAGTCACATGTGCTTCACCATGGTGTTGTAGTTCTTCAAAGTGAAATTTTAGTGCCAGTGAGTATTTCAGTATATGACACACCATATTTTATTTAACTTTTGCTCTACTCTTAGATGTTTTCTTTTTTTCTTTTCTTTTTTTTGAGACAGAGTCTTGCTCTGTCACCCATTGCTGGAGTGCAATGGCGCGATCTCGGCTCACTGTAGCCTCCACCCCGCAGGTTCAAGCGATTCTTCTGACTCAGCCTCCCGAGTAGCTGGGATTGCAGGCACGCACCAACAACACCTGGCTAATTTTTGTATTTTTAGTAAAGACGGGGTTTCACCATGTTGGCCAGGATGGTCTTGAACTCCTGACTTCAAGTGATCCACCCGCCTCGGCCTCCCAAAATGTTGGGGTTAGGGGTGTGAGCCACCGATCTTGGCCATGTTAGATCTTTAGGTATTGCCATTTTAAAAACCATTACAAAGAGTGCTGAAGTCCCTGTTTGGGGCTGCCCCTTTTTATTTCTCACATTTTAAAAATTACCCCAACAACATATATTTAATGAAGAAAACCTGGGTAGCATAAGTAGTCATAAAGAAGGAAATTAAGAATATCCCCTCACTGGAAACAGAAGTTTTCATCATTGTCATGTTGCTAAAGTGGGCAATCCTGACTTAGGAAAAGAAACTTTTCGTGTGTATATCTTCCCTGCTTTCGTGTGTGTGTGTGTGTGTGTGCACATTTTTCCCCTTACAGACATGGACTACTACTAAACATACAGTTTTGTATCTTCCTTTTTTCACTCAATATTTTGCAATCTAATATTTCCAGGTCTACAGCAGGGATCCTAGCACCATTTTTAACAACTGCACAGCTTTCCATTATATAGACAAGCTATGATGTATGTAACTCTTTATTGTTACTCTTTGTAATTTAGAAAAAAATTGAAGAAATTAGGTAAAAAGTGGCTACGTGAAAGGCAGGCAAGATCCAAATCAATTCAGCCTTTCTTTTTGTCTTAACCTTGGTTACTTTCAGAAGGAAGAAATGGCTGTAAGTTAGAATTTCAGAGACAGAACTTTTACTCAAGTTCAGTAACAATTGTTGAGCTTAATCAAACAGTTTTGTGTGGCTTTCCCTCCTCTCTAGAGAAGAGGGTATTCTATATTCCCCAACCACACAGCATGAATCATACAGTAAAATTACTGGCAGTGGCACTTGCAGTTGAGATCAATGTGAAGCTTTGATCAACTTTTTTATTGAGCTGGGAACCCCACATTGCTTCCGAGGGTAGGTCCAAGAACGATAATGCACATGACCTCAATCCAATCTTAACCCAGAATTAATAACCTGCAATTGATGAAAACACTATCTCCTCGAGTGCCAAATCCAGCGTGCTGCTGCCTCTTTCCAGCCCATTGCTTCTGCTGCGGCTCACCATCCTCTAATGGGCACTTGTGTCAACATGGGCGTGAGGCATGAGGACAAAGCAAATGTTAGTGTATTGATTGGAACAGCCTCTCTCGGGTTGCCCAAGCCCACTGATAATGGGTGTTACAGTGAGCACTCATTCTGGGGGCAGATCTCCTTGTCTGGTTTACAGAATGATCCAAGCTGGATTAGGAAATCTCAATAACAACAACTCCTATTATTATTACTTCTGTTACCAGCAGCTATCATATTAACTCCAACCATATAAATATTACACAGACCTTTACACGATATTTCCAAGCCTTGCAAAACCTCCTAAGGTACTTATGAAATATACCCATATTACAGATGGTGAAATTGAGGCTTAGGGCTAAATAATGTGGCTTTACTCCAGTTTGGTAAGTGATGAAGTTGGGATTGGTATCTCCTCAAAACCTATATCCCCACACAGAGCTCCCTTCCAAACCCTGGTACTATATTGGTATTAATTTTCTACTCCATTAGCTGGAAAATTGGGTCTCTAGCTTTTTAATTAAGATGCTGCACTTAAGAGGTATTAGGCAACTAGTGCAGGACAATGGTCATCGTGTTGGTGCCCAGTTCACAGGCTGGGAAATTGAGTGAATTTTCTCAACTGCACAAAATAAATCAAGAAGACAGTGTGGAAATCTACAGCATTTCTAAGCTTCTGTCATAGTAAAAATCACTTGGGGCAGGCCGGGCACGGTGGCTCATGCCTGTAATCCCAGCACTTTGGGAGGCCGAGGTGAGTGGATCACCTGGGGCCAGGAGTTCGAGACCAGCCTGGCCAACATGGCCAAACCCCATCTCTACTAAAAATACAAAAAATTAGCTGGGTATGGTGGTGGATGCCTGTAGTCCCAGCTGCCCGTGAGGCTGAAGCATGAGAATCACTTGAACTCAGGAGGTGGAGGTTGCAGTGAGCCGAGATCATGCCACTGCGCTCCAGCCTGAGCGACAGAGCAAGACTCTGTCTCAAAAAAACAAACAAACAAACAAAAATCACCTGGGGCCACTGTTAAAATGCTGATTCCTGGGCCATGTGTCTGACCTACTGAATCCATATTTCCAGAGATGTGGTCCAGGGAATCTGTGTTTTCAAAGCTTCTCCAGATAACTCTGATCTTGGGGAAACTTGGAAGAAACCGGCTAGTGCAAAGAGTACAGGGTTGGAAAATGTCGGAAGTCATAGGGATCGTTCCTGGCTCTGCCACTTATCATTGAGCCAGTTAATTCCTTGAGCCTCATTTTTCCTACCTGCAACAAAGTGAGTGACTCTGGCTGCGCTGGCTACACAGTGGTGATGTTGAGGGGGCAGCAGTGAGGCCATGGGGGTCTTCTGATTTCTGGGCCCTTCGCCTGCTTCCCAGCACCATGCTGACTTTATGAGTAAAAACGCTGCTACAGATCTGCCACCAGGAGGGCCTGGTTGTGTGTGTGTGTGTGTGCACGCACACACGTCTGGTGCCATGTGTATCCTGCAGCATAGCCTGTCCAAGTCCCTTACTGGAGTAAGAAGATTGCATCTCATGCACCCTCAGGACACTGCTTTCCACGATTGTCCCTAAGTTGTGGCTGGTTTTGCTTTGTATTTCAAACCCTGCACACTTCTGAGCTAAAGGTGAGCCAGGCAGCCTCTGCTCCTCATTGCTGCTTCCTCCTTCCTCCCTGAAGTGCTCTAGCTCCTTTGAAGCAAGCGTTCCTCCTGCATTCTCCTGTTCCTGCCCCGCATTCACTGAAGATTTTGGCTTTTGGCTCACTATTTTTCCACCACTACTGGAGTCATCATTCTTGGTGGCTTCAGTATTTATTTAGGCAAGTCACCAGCACCCTGGCATCTTGGTTCCTTGAGTTCATCACCTGGAAAGATCTTGTCCTCCACTTCACTTCAGCCTATCAGCCTTGCCATTACTAGTAACTCCACCACCTTAAAAATCTCGATTCTAAGACCCCACTCTTTGAACGCCACCTCATATCTTTCCATTGCATCCCTCAAGCAGCTCTCTGATACCAATAATTCTTTGGCTCCACTGGAATCTCTAAGGATTGGTCCTATCACCCTCACACTGTCTCTCACCTCATGTCCTCACTTCTCTCCTGCCCTGGCTTAGATTCCACAGCCACCATCATAATGATGTCATGCATGCACCCTCATCCCCTGTGCTCTTCCCTCCGACATACTCACCTGGCTGCCCAATCCTGGTTACAACCCACTTTACCTATTTTGTGTTTGCACCCAAGTAGCTGTACATATTTAAAGAAGAAAAAATCCCACAAAATCCTGTTGACTAGTGTCACTTTAAATTCTTAAAAACCATTATCAAGTGCACCTTTACATTTCTGACCTCTTAGATGACTGTTTCATGCTTTCTCCTCTCTCTTTAACTCTCCCACACCTCCTTCTTCATTCACCTTTAGCTGCTGCTGCTGCTTCCTAGTTCACTGAGGAAATAGAAGCCATCAGATAAGACCATCTGCAGCCCCATCCCCACATCTGTCTACCCCCACACTCTGCCATTCCCCATGTGGTTATGAACTGCGGGTGCTCCCAGCTAAGGCAGGCCTCTCCACTTGGTTCCTGGATCTCAATTTCCCTTGCCTTGTCTCACTGATAGGCCAGGTGCAGTGGCTCATGCCTGTAATGCCAACACTTTGGGAGGCCAAGGCAAGCCAATCACTTGAGGCCAAGAGTTCAAGACCAGCCTGGGCAACATGGCAAAACCCTGTCTCTACAAAAAAAAAATACAAAAAGTTAGTTGGGTGTGGTGGTGTGCACTGTAGTCCCAGCTACTTGGGAGGCTGAGGTGGGAGGATCGATTAAGCCCAGGGGCAGAGGTTGCGGTGAGATCACACCACTGCACTCTAGCCTGGGTGACAGAGTGAGACTCCATCTCAGAAAAAAAAAAAAAGAGAGAGAAGTGATAATATACTATCACTTTCTCCCTCCCTGCTTGATTGCTTACACCATCAAAAAAAACATATTGTAATATCTCCTATTTAAGGCAATCTCTCTCGGCCTCTGATTTCCTACCATTTCTTAAAACTGATATTGTAATATCTCCCACTTAAAACAATCTCTCTCGGCTTCTGATTTCCTACCATTTCTTTAAAAATTCCTCAAAAAACGTATCCAAGTTTCCTCTCTTCTCTGTATTACCTTCCCTTCTCTCTTCAATCCACTTTATTGGAAGCATGTTTATTATAAGCATTATGGTCTCATATTGCAAAATGCTATGATCAATTCTTAGTCCACATCTTAGCCCTCAGCAGCATTTGACATGATTGATCATTCCCTCCTTGAAACACCAGATTCACTGTCTTTTGGGCCACCTATATTCCTGGTGTCTCCCCTCTTTCTGGTCACTACTACTTGAGCTCCTTTATTGGTGTCCCCTCCTCTTCCTGGTCAATGTTGGAGGGACCTCGGCTCAGTCCTCAGATTTCTTCTCTGTTTTCATCTACTCCTATAGTTTCAAATAACATCAGTGTTTTTATGACTTCTAAATATGTATATATTTCTTCCCCAATATTTCCCTCAAACTCCAAATTCACATACAAAAATACCTGTTATGTTTCATTTGACTATTGAATAGACATCTGTACATACAGTACAATAGTAGCAGAAAATGGATATGCATTGAAAGGGGCCCAGATAGCTCAGGTGCAGACTTCTTTATCCTCACAATGCTGGGTCACACTGGACATGTATTGTCTCCAGGTCTCTTATTACCATGGGCACGTATGTCAAACATCTCAGTAGCGGAGAACCTGGTTGTGGTTGGGGTATCTTAAAATGAGCTGGTCATATAAGCATGCTGTAGCTATGTGGCCAGCCTTAATAATTGAAATCCCCCTTCCAAGGCTCCACCAAAACCAGGTGCAAACTATCAGTCCAATTATTCTGGCATGCTGATTCATCTTGTTCCAAAGTAACTCACTGACCCAAGGGTACATCCCATGGTTAATACATCCCATGGTATCAGCCAAGGGTTATTTGCCCTAGAATATAGGCATGTAGTCAATCTCCACCACTTGCAATTAACCTATGCTATGCAGATACCGTAACAATGGGTAAAGCCATGGATGGTGGAGCTGGCAGAAGTATTGCAAGCAGGGCAGGCACATATTCCAGTAAATATAAAAATAACTGCTCCCCTTGCAGTGAGCCGAGATCGTGCCACTGCACTCCAGCCTGGGCGACAGAGCGAGACTCCATCTTAAAAATAAAAAAATAGCTGCTCCTGCCATGATGAAAGGGGTCCAGTGTAATCCACCCGCCACAAAGTGTCCAGTTAGTCCCTCTGGGGATTGATGTTATATTAGGGTCTTTGCTATTGGTAGGTTGGGCAGGCCAGTCTTGGAGAAGAGAAATCGTTGTTGTTGAGAACATGCAAAAACTTCATCCTTGTCACCATAGCCACTTCGTTTGTTCACCAGGTGTGGCTAGGGAAAGAGGCTGCTGACATCTATAGCTCATCTTGTCCATCAGATTATTAAAAGCCTTGCCTGCTGTGGGCATCTTAAGGCAAGCATTCACACAGCATACAGATATCCTCACGTTGTGCCCATTCCAAAAGGACTATCTACAAATCCCTTTTCCAGACCTTATAGCCACCAATCTCTTAGTCTTGTTCCTTCTAAATCCCTGACCATCCAGCCAAATCATTAGCTACCTCCCATAAATCAGCATAGATCTCTACCTGTAAACATCTTTCTTTCCAGGCAAAATGAACAACCAGTGGTCTTTTTTAAAGTATTGCCCAGAGGGAGAATTTCCCTCCCCATTATGTTCCGTATAATGTGTAGCACTCTTCATCTAGTTGGTGCAGCACCCTGTGCAGATCCGTTCGTGAACTTTGTCGGAACTTTTTCTTCCTCAGTCAACTGATCATAAAGAACTCCCCATGAAGCCATAGGTGAAGACTGATGGAGTGGAGAGAGGTACTATAGGAATCCCGCTTATGGATTCCTATAAGTAGGAAGGCACCTACTGGTGCCTTCAGGACCTGACTGAAACCAATATTACTTCTGTCACTGGATGATGCCATGCTGCTGCATACATAAAGCCACCTTTGTGACTTGGGCATCAGAGAACATCTAGTTCACAGTAGCCCGTTCAGATCATGTGGTCTCCTACAGTCAGCCCTAGGAGCGAGGTAGGAACTGCTTCTCAAAAGGAAAGTAGTTATTTCTGGAATAGGGCACAGCTTTGCTTTAAGACCCTACGGTGCTATGCTGTGACTCTCCTATCAGGGTTTTCCAGAGGCTCCGTGGAATTAGTTGCTGGCAAAATTAACAGAAGAGCTACAGGAGCAAGTCAGCCACCTGTAGGGTTTACCATTGCGCCTGTGGTGCAGGGAGTCAGAAAGTGGCTGCTGCTTCTAGGACGTCTGAAATGTGTAGGAAACTGCTGCCAACTTCCCAGCAACTCAGCAGCCTTGAGTGAGGTAACTGGCAGGGAAGCCATGGCCTACTATAAGAATTCTGTCCTGTGAATCTAGGGTCACATTTTCTGTCCAGAACAGTTTCTCTCAGAGGAAGAATGTCTGTTACCTCCCTTCTGCCTTCTAGATCTCTATAAATATATATCTGTGGTGAAGCCTAGACTGTATGCAGAACCCTGTCAGCATGAGCACCTCCCAGGGCCCCGGCTCCCACCACCCAGGGGAGGACATAGAAGCAGGTGCAAGTGGAGCTGGATGCCAATAGACAATGTCTTGGCCATTTGCACTTTGAAGTTAATGAATAACGTTTGTTTTGCCCAGGCACAATCATATGGCTTTCAGTCCCTCAGCAGCCTAAGCTTCTTGGCAAGGCACATAGAGCCCTCCTTGCTGGGGCTCTCCAGTGCCTCGCAGCCACACTCTCTTTGCTTCCCTACCTCCTCCCCACCACTCACCCCTCCCCAATTCCCAGTCAGGGCAGCTGTCATCACAAAATGTTTTTATTATCTATTGGTCACCCGTTTTGAAGGAAGATGGAATTTTAAATTCACATGTCAAAAACAGCCTCAGCAGGACTGATTGTCATTTTTACAAGAGATCCCATCTCATCTATGCAGACACTCATTAAAAATAAGACTCACACAACTAGCTTAGCAGTTCTGAATGCTTGTTCAGCAAATGTTCAAAAATTTTACTGGTTTCAGTTTATGTCCAGGTTCCTTGGGAGCCGCCTCTCTAGTGCTGAGCATCTCAAGAAGCGTTCGACTCTGCTGGCATTCATGACTCTCTGAGGGGCCCTCTGCACATCCTGTTTAACTTCCCGAGACAGCCTGTGAATAATTGAAAAACAGCTTCTGAATAACCCCAAGCCTGGTAGAAGGAGCTTGGGTTGAATCATCAGATTGATCTATGTCTGTGCTGTTGCTCACCAGCCGTGAGCATCCACCAAGTTGCTTGTCTTTTGGGAGTTTTTTTTTTGTTGTTTGTTTGTCATTTCCACTTTTAAGATCAGGATAAAATCCAGGCGTGCTTGATTACTGGGAGGCTGATACAACATCTGACCCTTGGACTGGGGACTCCAGAAACAGTTCTTTTCTTGACAAGAGTGCGCATAGCTAGGTGAAGGATGTTTCTAACTGCCCACATTTCATTCTACACATTGTTTCCTGTATATGACTCCCCTTTTGTTTTTTCTTCTGGCCACCCACTGTCACAAATGAGCTCCGGGGAAGGGAGTCCCACTTACAGGATGATGAATGAACAGGGGGGAAAAGGAGAGATGGAGCTGTGAGAATCGCTCTCCTGCTCACGACCCCTGGAGGCTGTGATGACCGACCTTGTGGTTGCGGTGTTTGTTGCTACCTTCGAGCCTGGGAGGTGAAGACCACTGCTTGGCTGACGGGTGGGAAAGGTCTCCGTGGCCCGGTGAGATTCATCCCAACAATCAGCTGAGGAGAGGCTTCCCCCTTTAGACAGAAGCAGGAGGGGATGGAAAAAGAGGGCTGAGCTGGGTGGGAAGGGTAGCCCTGGCTGGAGACAGGAGGACCTAGAGGTGAGGGAGGTAGGCAGGTGATCCATGTTGCTGAATTACTGAGGCAGAATTTCTGAGCTTGGAAAGTGAGGCAAGTTTCATGTTCCTGGCAAATTTTCTGTTCTTTTCTCTTTTGTTCTTTTTGAACCTCCCACCCTGCACACCTGTCTAAAAGGAAATCAATGGCAGCAGGGAGAGTTGGGGTGGTGGAGCAGGGACAGCGATGAGGGGTTGGGGGGGAGGCGGCATGTGGAGCACCAAGGGACGGCAGGTGTGGAGATAAGGATGCTTCACCCTCTGTGGCTCTCCCTCCACAGCCTTGGGTGAGATCTGTGTTTTGCCTTCACAGAAGTCAAACTGTTACTGTGAGAGGCAATACATGTCCTATCTTCTCTTCGTCTCTCTTATAGTTGTAAGAAGTGACACACATGAAATTCTCTGTTTGTATGAGGCCCATGCTAGGTGGTTCACATAAGTTATCTCATGAAGTCCTTCATTGAAACCTTATGAACCAGGCATTTGGATTCCAGCTCTATGACTTCCTGACCTCGGGCACGGTACTTAATCTTGTTAAGTCTCACTTCCCTCGTCTGCAAAATGGAGATAAATACAGACAACAATAGCAATGCACGAGGGATTGCTGTGAAAGTTAAATGAAATATTGCACAGTATGTTGTTATTATTGTCCTCAGGTGAGGAAATGAAGAAATAAAATATGGAGTAAAAGTAAAGTGGGTGACTGGAGTAATATTAAGCCTTGAGGTGGTGGAAGTTAGCAGAGAAATAAAACGCAAATATAAAGGCGAATTTAAAAAAATCTTTTCATTATGGAAAATTTTAAACATATAAAGACAAAGCACAGTGAACCCCCACATACTTATCAATCAGCTTCTTCTATTGTCAACTTGTGGCCAACTTGGTTACTTCTATTCCTACTCATTCCTTCAATATAAGATTATTTTGAAGCAAATCCAAGACATCATAGCATTTTATCTGTGAATATTTTAATACATGTCTCTGAGAAATAAGAAACCAAAAAAATCTGAGCCAACCATTATCAGATCCAAAAAATTAACAGTAACTTCTTAAAATTAACAAATTTTATTGTTCAAATTTTGAAGAAACATTTTTAAAAGGGAGAGAATAGTAAAATCATCTAACTTTTTCTTACTTCTGAAAATCAACTTCATCCTTGTGATAGGCAGAATAATCAGCTCTGCAAAGATATACATGTCCTAGTCCCCTAAACCTGGAAATATGTGACCTTTTATGGAAAAAAGGGGGGCTTTGAAGATGTGACTAAGTTAAGGATCTTGAGGTGAGAAGATAATTCTGGATATCCATTTGGGCCCAAAGTAACCACAAGGGTGCTTAAAAGAGGGAGGCAGGGGTGGGGCGCGGTGGCTCAAGCCTGTAATCCCAGCACTCTGGGAGGCTGAGGCAGGCAGATCACTTGAGGTCAGGAGTTCAAGACCAGCCTAGCCAACATGGTAAAACCCCGCCCCTACTAAAAATACAAAAATTAGCCGGGCGTGGTGGCAGGTGCCTGTAATCCCAGCTGCTCAGGAGGCTGAGGCACAAGAATCTCTTGAACCCGGGAGGCAGAAGTTGCAGTGAGCCAAGATTACACCACTGCACTCCAGCCTGGGCAATAGAGTGAGACCCTGTCTCAAAAAAAGAAAGAAAAAAAAGGATGCAGGAGTGAGGGTCAGGGGGAGATGTGATGGTGGAAGCAGGAATCAGAATGGTGCAGTCTCTTGAAGCTGGAAAAGGCAAAGAAATGGTTTATCCCCTAGAGCTTCCAGAAGGAACACAGCTCTACTGACACCTTGATTTTAGACCTCTGACCTCCAGAACCCTCAGTTAACACAATTGTGTTTTTTCGAGTCACTAACTTTGTGGCCATTGGGTACAGCAGCAATAGAAACCAGCACAATTGTGTTTTCTTAGTTCATGCTTTATAATATCTACTATTTATCGGGTGCCTGACCCTCAATATTATAATCCTTTGAAAGCAGACAGGTGTTAGTATTACCGTTTTACAGAAGGGGAAACTGAGGCTTAGAGCATTTTAATAACTTAGAGTCCACAAGGCTAGAAAGTGGTGAGGGTAGCATTTGAATCCAGGCTCTTTGTGGTCCCCATAATCCCACAGGGCCTCCCATGGTGCTGAGTGAATAGCATCATCTCTTCCTCAGTAGGGGATTTATTTACAGTCATGCCTTACTTAATGATGGGGATACATCCGAGAAGTGCATCTTGAGGCAATTTTGTCATCATGTGAATATCACAGAATGTATTTAACAAACCTAGATGGCATAGCCTACTAGGCACCTAGGCTATATGCAATATAGCCTATTGTTCCTAGGCTACAGACTTGCACACCATGTTACTGTACTGAATACTGTAGGCAATTGCAACACAGTGCTAAGTATTCGTATATCTAAACATAGCTAAACATAGAAAAGGTACAGAAAAAATATGGTATTGTAATCTTATGGGACCACCATTTGTTGACCAAAACATTGTTACGTAATGCATGACTGTCCTTGAAAAGAGGCAAAAGACTTTACAAATCCTGAGAGAGGGCAGATTTAATTAGGTTATTTTTTTAAAGTAATTATCGCAGGAAAAACATTTAAGTTAATGTAGTTTGTTTCTTTTAATTATTAATTTTCCATCAAGTTATATAAGCTCATAATAGAAAAAGCAAAATAGATTTTGTCGTGAAGATCAACACTCCTTCATTTTTCTCTCTTGTTCCACTCCTTAGGAAAGAAAAAAACATGTTCAACTATTTCAGCTGATGCTTTGGGTATTTACCTCCAATTCTCTAAAGAATATGCTCTTTTCCTACTTCTTGGTTTGTGTGAAATCAGGGTTTGCCTTACACCAGGAAGATGGAGATCCAGCTGTCTTTTGCTCCTTACCCTCATCACACACACACACCCCATCCTTCCAGTATAATGCACCTTTAACTTGGGTTCCATCGATGTTTGGCTTTCACTGTGACTGTGAAAATGCTCTTCACAGCTGAGCCACAGAGTGCTCTACTATAACTTCTTTTTCCTGAACAGTGTTTTTCTTCTTTAGCGAAGCATTGTTTTTGCTTGTTTGCTTAGTTTCCTACGTACTTATCATTCATTCAACCCCAAAAGTTTCTGCAGTTGTCTAATTCTCCTCTCAGATGTTCAGATTCATTGGGTTTTCTTTCAGTTCATCTTCTCGAAAAAACCTCCTCCTCATGACTTCTGACTGCTTCAGTCTTCACTGGTCTCTTCACCTCATGCACACCTGTCATTCTTGAATCTTCCTTTATCACCATCAATTTCACCTCTCTCCTGAGATCCCTTGTTTTCCAGAGCCTATCCCTTCTTTCTCCTTGGTTTATACCCTTGTTTTATTGAAATTCGCCCTCCACAAGCTTTCTTAGAAAGAGTGCAAGGGACTCTTGAAATTTTTTGAGATGTTGCATGTCTGAAATGTCTTTATTCCACCTTGATACTTGAGACTGATACTTTGGTTGGGTGCAGAACTCTAAGTCAAAAATAATTTTCCTCTAGAATATTGATTACATTGCTCTTGATTAGCCATAAGCCATTTTTGATTCTAGTTCTTTGTATGTCTTTTCTTTCTGGAAGATTGTAGGATTGTCTCTAACACTTTGAAATTTCACAGTGACATGCCTCAATGTGGGGTCTATTTCCTCCAATATAATGGGGCTTTCAATCTGGAAACCTGTGTACTTCACTTCTAGACAATCATCTTGGAATATTTTGTAGAATTTTCTTTTATGATTTTTGATTCTCTCTGGAATTCCCATCATTTGTGTATCTTGTATTTGTCATTCATTCATTCATTTAATAGTTTCTCCATTTTCTATTTCTTTCACTTTTTCCTCTACTTTCTGGGAACTTTTCTCAATTTTCTCGACTTCTTCTTTCAAACCTTCCATTTATTTTTCATTTCTATTTTCATGTTTTTTATGTCTAAGGGCTTTCTTTGCTCTCTGAATGTTTCTTTCTCCCTTTCTTATTAGCATCCTATGTTGTTTTGAAGATGCAATTCTGGTTTTTTCTTTTTATGATACATTTTTGTTAGTTTCTTCTGGCAGCAGTCTCTTTCTTTCTACCTATTTATTTTATTTACAGTCTTCTCTAAGATGTCTGTTGATCCCTGTTTGGTTATTCATATTTAAGAAGCTGATTGGAGCTTTCAGTTAGTCAGGTTCATCAAGTTATATAAGCACATAATATAAAGAGTAAAATAAGGTTGGTTTTTTTTTTTTTTTTTTGGTGGAAATCAGTTGTTACTGGAGATACTGGAGATGATGGGGTTCACCATGGAGCCATCCGGCTGGACAGTTTCCCTGCAGGCATCACTGATGTCAGGTCTTTCACTCTGCCCTCCTAGGCTGCCCATGTTCCCCAGAGAAGGCTGCTGCAGCCTCCCACCTGGAGTATATAGGCTTGGCTGCCCCATTCTTGGAGCCAGTTTGGGAGGAAGGTTGAGGAGTAGGCTGGGTCTCATCTTTCACATGTATAAATGTTTATTTAAACCTCTTGTTTTCAGTATAATACTCCTGCCCTAAACTGTGCCTGATGCCCCCAGTTCAGAAACCCCCAGCATTGACCTCTTCAGATAACTGAATGATAGTTTTCTGCTAGAGTAGTGGGGGACAGGCACCTGGCTGTATGGAGTGGAAAGGAAAGCTGGGGCCTAACTGACTCTTAGGCAGACTTTGAGCCACTTAGCCTCGCTTTACCCTCACTGCCAAGCATCACTGCTGCCGGTTGTTCCTGAGTCTCTGGGGCCGCCTAGGGGCAACTCCGGCTGTGTCTGTTCTATGCTGGCCAAAGAGTCAGCTTTCTAGGGTCTGCTACAGCAGGTGCTATGCATCCTCTGCTTTCCCACTTCTAGCAGGCTGTCCAGTTGTCTCTTCTGCCTGTCCTTGAAAGTTTATGTATTTAAAAAGTTCCTTTAAGCTAAAATGGAGGCCATTCAGGGAGGCCGTTCAGAGTAGGGACCTTGGGGTTCAGTGGATCTGGGCTCTAGTTCCAGCCCCATGGTTTACTAGCTGTTGGATCCCCTGGAAAGTTGGTCATCTCAATTTCCTGATCTATATAAACAGGGCAATCGGTAGAGAAATTGGGAATTTAATATAATGATTGGGGTTATATAAGGATTAAATGAGATGTCCCCAGTGCATGGTATACACTCAGTAGTCAATACATGCTAGCTAGTGTACCTCAATAATAGCAATAATATTTTTCTTGATAAATATTAATATGACATATACTCTGGAATAGATTGAAATCCTGGTAAATAAAGATTTGTCAAAGACTGTCTCTTCCCTGGAGCAAAGACTATCTGTCAAGACTACACGCACACACACACAGAAACACAATATCTATATTGTCTGCTATGGCCTAATTTAGCACATTCTATGATTAAGGAATATCTTTCTAAAACTTTGTTGAGCAAGGGAGAGAAATGGGTCAACCACTGGAACATTGCACAGCCCAATCCACCAAAGCAGGCTGCAAATATCAGTTGTAGTTATTAGTGAAAGACTTTGTATATACAACACTGAGCACTGTTTCTGGCAAATAGTAGGTGATCCGTATGTGTCCTCTGACATTGGATCTGTGTTCTTACTTCTTCTCCTCTCTGGAATTGGCCTGCTCTGTTTTGCCATGGTGGATGCTTTAAAAGTTTTAAAGTGCTTGTTGGAATACAGTGTGATCCCTAGGATGTTTTTCCCCCTCACAGAAAGCTACAGTTTTTAGCTCATGTGCTTTAGAATAAGATGCGCAAGTCAGAGTGTAATCCACTTAGATCCTAATGAAAGTCACTGGCCAGGACTCCGCCTTTAGGAGGGAGGTCTCTCCCACTGAGTGTCTTGAAGGGTAAATGTAAATAACAGTTTCCATGACTAAAAGGTAGATTTATTTCTGTAGAATTTTATGTTTTACAGTGATCTCCACCCAGTGAAACGGGGCCTAGCAAAGAAGCCAGGAAATTGCTTACCCTTTCCCAAGTCTCATGGGACTTGGCCTTTAAAATACTTACAACTTTTGGTCACTTTTTGCCATTTCAGATAGATTTTCCTTCCAGAACATTCCAATTTATTACCTCGGCAGTAAATTCTTGCTCCTTCCGGATGTGCTGTCGTTTCAACGCTGGCTTTCATTTTCTGTAGCTTTTTTCCGAGTTCAGGATCATATGTCAGTTTTAAGCCAGTTGACTTTGATCACTTTACACAGCCGGCAAAGAATATGGCCTAGTTCATCCCTTCTTCATTATTTTTAAGTGAAATTTTAAAATAATCTCTTGGTTTAGTTCATTCCTGGGGGGCAGGGGATGACTTTCTTTAGATGAATTGATATAGATTCAAATACTAAAATCTGAAAAAAAATTCAAAATTTCATGCAGGTCTTGGTGTAGGCATTTATGAAATGAAGGGGGTCAAGGAATAGTTTAAAGAACAGGAAAGGTCCAACATCAGTCACTGCATCAATTAGCTTTTATCACAACAGTGTTATGTAACAAACCACTCTAGACCTCAGTAGCCTACCATAGTAGGCATTTATCTTTCTCTCCCATGTCTGTAGGTGACCTGATCTAATTTGGGCTCACTAGGACTTGGCACTAGCCAGTATTGGGTTCAGGTCTGCAGCATTGAGTTTTTCACTTTTCTGGGACCACTGAGCTACCCTCAGAAGCACTTCTCAAGGCAGAAGCATAGGAAGGCAAACCCAGCCACACAAGTATATTTTATGCCACAGCTGCTAACATCCCATTGGCCAAAGCCAATAACATGGCCAAATACAAAGTTGGTAGGCAGCAGGGGTAGACATCAACCATGGGGCCAAAATAAGACCCAGGGCCCAGCCCCACATCGGTGGAGCAAGGAAGCACACTCCCCCCATGGAAGTGTGGTGGGAAAGTGAATATTTGTTAGCAGCCATCCTTGACTAGTTTACTCCAGAAGCTCCAATAAGAAGAAATCCTGTAAAGTAGATGTCTGTTCTTTTAGATCAGTGGTTCACAAAATATGGTCCCTGGGCCAGCATCATCATCATCATCACCTAGGAACTGGTTAGAAAGCTGGTCTCCGGGCCCCACCCTAGACCTACTGAATCAGAAACTCTGAGGGAGGGACAATTATATATACAGAGAACACTCTGCTGTTTTGATTTTAATACAAAGGGATTGAGTTTACATTGACAAGGGAAGTATTATTTAACATGATTCAGCTGCCCACTAACCATTTTCACCAAGAGAACTTGGTAAATGCAAGGGCTGCTTAGCTCCAACGTTTTATTTACTCCATGGCCCTTTAGAGGAAGCAGAAAGATCATGAACATAAATATAGGATTTACAATTTATCAGTTATGTGACTTTGGGCAAATAACTTACACTCACAAGATTCCCAGTTACTTATCTATAAAACAGGGCAGTAAACACTGTCCTTTTTTGGGAAAGTGCCTGAAGTGCAGACATGGACCCCATAGCCATAGGTGATGAATCCAGGATGGACAACTGATCTGTCTTAGGTTCCAGCCACTGTTACAGATTACTACAGGCTGGGAGGCTTAAACAACAAATATTATTTCTCACAGTTCTGAAGACTTGAAAGTCCAAGAGGTGGTGTCCGATGAGGGCCCACTTCCTAGTTTGCAGACGGCTGTCTTCTGCAGTTGCCCATCAATTGCTTACACTTTCCCGTGAGACTTGGCCTTCAAAATACTTATAATTTTTGGTCACTGCTCATATGGCAGGAAGGAGAGAGAGAGATCCTGTGTTTCCTTCCCTTTTTGTAAGAGCACTAATCCCAGGATAAGGGTCCTACCCCCATGAGCTAATCTAATCCTAATTACCTCCCAAAGGCCCCACTTCCAAATACCATCACATTGAGGATTAGGATTTCAACATATGAGTTTTGGGAGGGCACAAAGTTTCAGTCCATAAGAGGATCGGAGTGAGTCAATCTGATTGTCTTTTTGAGGAGTTTGGGATTTTGCAATGAGAAACACAGAGGCTGGAAGACAGCAGAGCTGAGTTTCTTTGATGGCAGAGTTCTGGAGAGGAGAGACATAACTCCCAGTGACGAAGCAGCTGGGTCTTCTCTTGGTTCCTGGCCTTCTGGAATTCTTGAGATAACATGAGGACTTCTAATAAACTTCCCTTTTGCTTGAACTAATGTAGTAGTTTGAGAATATGGCTGGCCACATTCTTTGATATCCCTCCTCTCAAGAGGCAAGGTCAATGCCCCTCCCCAGATTCTGTTAATTGGTAATTGAATAACTATTAGAATACAGTGGAAGTTACATTGTGCCATTTTCCAGGCCCAGGCCTTAAGAAACTGGCACTCACACTTTCTTTCTCATGGTGCTTGCTCTTAGAACCCAGCCCCTATGTTGAGGAGATGTCCGAGCTGCCCACAGGGGCACCCAAGTGGAGAAGAATGAACAGCCAGCACTGACTAACCAGCAATATGAGTGAGGCAGTTTGGAAGTAGATCTTCCTGCCTCAATCCAGCTGTCCCAGTTGATGCCATGTGGAGCAGGCATAAGCTGACCCTGCTGAGCCCTGCCAAATCACAGACTTGTGAGCAAACAATCATTGCTATTGGTATAAGCCACTCAGTTTGGAGTGGCTTGATATGCAGCAATAGGTGAATAGAGTCACCAGCTACAGTTTTCTTCTCTGTTGCTCACAAGCAGAAGAGCAGCAGCACAGAGATTAAGCACTTAAGCTCTGGACTCAAATCCTGCTTTGCAACTTACTAGGTGCGATTTTTGGGCCAACTGTGACATCTTTATATAATTCAGTTTTCTCACTTGTCAAATAAAAAGAGAAATAGAAAAACAGTGGTTTTTCATCAGATTGCTGCGAGAATGAAGTGAGATTATGCATGTAAAGTATTTGGTGTGGGTCACCAGCACAGTGAACAGTAAGCACTAAATCTACACGTTAGCTGCACTCCATCTTATTAATATAGAGATGAGTTTCAGGAATGGGCTGCAAGGTAGTGCACCTTAACACATGGAACCAGCTGAGTTGAGGTGCACTGGAAAGAAGTGAGGCATCCCTAACCCCAGCCTGGGGTGCTGGCAGGCCTTTTGCATACAGGGACAATGCAATCCATTAAACAACCTTTTATTGTCTCCCAGAAGCCAGACCATGTGGTCAGTGGTGGAGACTTGGGGACAGACCAGCAAAATATCAGAGTATTTCAGGGATTAGAGATCGTCTACAGACTTTAGTAAGTGACTCAAGAAGGATACAAACTCCAGGCAAGCTGGGATGGCCACTTGAAAGCAGTGTGACAGCAACAGAATGGATATATAACTTTGGCAAAGGAAATTCTTGCTGTCAACCCTCTGAGGCTACTGGGAGTTAAACAGTTGGGCCTTGCTAAATTTCAGAAGCCACATTCTCTGCTACCCGTAAATAAGTGCCTTGATGAACACTGTAGGCCCCTGTAATAGAGATGGCTGGGAGAAACTAGGGGAGATGGGAATGGAATGCTGATTTTGTACCAATCTCAACACTTCCTGTTGGGACACTGGGGACTTTGCCACCACCAAAGTGGCTGTTGGCTCACAAGTTCTGCTCCCTGGGAACAGCTCATGAATCCTGTGTGGATGAGCCCTCATAGGCTTTGTCTACAAAAAACATACCCACCCCCTTGGCCATCCCTGATAGATCCAGGGGAGAACCCAATCTTGGCTGTATCTATCACACTCTTTGTCCTTGAACTGAGAGACATAGACCTTGGCGAGCTGAGTCATGGTAATGTCAGTGCACCAGAAAGGCAGTCAGCAAACCCACTGCTGAGTCCACAGATCTGCCGAAGGCTCCTGCCTTTCTCCAGCCTTGGTTGGAATTATGGTTGAAGTGATTCTGAGGTCCTTTAAGATGACTAAGCTGCACAGGACCTTACCACGTATCTGTTGGCATGTATGACTTGGGGTGAAAATATCAGGCCCAGATAATAGTCAAATTGCCTCACTTTCTGCAAGCTAAACACAGTCTAACTGTATTAGTGACACACACACACACACACACACACACACACACACAGAGAGTCATGCATCACTTAATGATGGAAACACGTTCTGGTAATTTCATCATTGTGTGGATATCAGACAGTGCCTTTACACAAACCTAGATGGTATAACCCACTACATACCTAGGCTTTTGTGTTTTTCCCTATCACTCCGTGGGACATAGTATTTGCCTAGTATCCCTACATGTAAGGAAGAGAGAATAGGATAAACTCAGAATGGCACCTGGTATACCCAAAGAACTGCTTGGGGGATAGTTGATTTTCAAGCTAGCTGGAATTGGTTTCTCTCTTTTGCCAGCCAAGGAAACTTATTATAACAGATTTTTAAAACCCAGAAAATGATCTACCCCATAGGCAGACAGTGAGGGTTAAAGGAGATTACATAGTCAAGTTTACTAGCCTAGTTCCTGGACAAATTATGCTTAACACACAACCTATTCCCTATTCCCTGCTTCTCCTGGACACATGCTCGGGAGACTCACTTGTCACCAAAAGGTCAGACTGCTCTGGAATACTGTCCTACTGCTTCAGAATCCTGCAGCCCTTTGCCCCATCTCATTTCCATGCCTAATGCAATTTTAGAGCATGATGTGTAGTAAGCATGGCTAAAAATTCTGGAAGATTTATTACATTCCCTTGTTCTATAGATCAAGGACAATTTTTAATAAATCCTTGCTTTTGCTGAACGATTTAATATGCCATTGTCTAGGCAACAGAATTGTCTTCAATTAGATTTTAAAACTAATATAGGAAGAAACTTTCCCCTTTCCTTGCCAACATTATTAGATAAGGCCATAAGTCCTGATCAAGAACAAAATTTGCTGGTGCCTCATGGGGACCTTGAAACCGGATTCTCTTTTGCAGCAGTATGGCTCCCTACCTTTTATTCCAGGGCAGGCACCTTGTTGAGGTGGTTGAGGCTACCAGTGGGAAGTGCCCACAGCCACATAGGGCCAGGTGCTGCTCATACAGAGAGATCCCCCCCCACCAGAGGAAACTGACTTTGGAGAATGAGTCACTCGTTGGGGTCTGGCCCTCAGCCATGTAAGCTCAGAAATTCAATCTTTTAAGTTCCAGAAGTTATTGGATGCTTGAATAAACAACCACTGAGGGACCTGAGAACAAACTGGAAAGAAAATTGACTAATTCTAAGCAGTCTGGAGGTTCACATCAGCCAGATGAGCACATGTTCTCCCTGGAGGCATTGATCCTGGGAAGCCATGTTATCCCACAGTGGCTTCCTACCCAGGAACTGGCAATGAAGGGCTATCGATGTAAAGTGATGTTTTAATGGCCCCAGGCTTCCCAGGGCAGAGGGTGGGGGGGCACCAAAAATGTTCAGCCTCTACTTCCCCACCTTCAGGCTTCCCTGGTCAGCCATGGCCTCCATCGATGGTCCCATTCTCCCTGCGAAGGGTGGATTCCACTGCAGGCCTGGAACTTGTTCTTGGGCCTCTGCACTTCTGCACATTCCTTAATGAGCTGATTTTATGGCTTAACTCTCAGGACATCCTTAATTCCTTCATTTCCACAACCTTGAGGGGTCTGTTTTAGTCACCCTTATGTGGGTAGAATCTTGGTTTTGACGGCACATGAAGATGGGGAGGATTGTGGATTTGGGTGGCAGGCGGTGCCATTCTGAGTAGTGTGATAACAGGAGTCACTGTGGGGTGCTGTCAATACACACCTCAGAATCATTAGCTCCTTTAATCCTTCCCACAATCCTGTAAGGAAAGTACTAGTATATTTCCCAATTGACAGAATTCATTCCATCTTTATAACAATGTCTTAAAAGAACATCCAATGTCCCCGCTCCTGCTTTCTGCTGCTGGTGGTGGAGCCTGAAGATAAAGAGGGGGAGTCAAAGGGCTAAAGAGAAGCATAATATATTCTTTAATAAGGAGAACTCTGATGAGCATATTCCTCATGCTTTCTTATTCATATTACAGAGCATATTTTCATGAATGTGTTCTCCTTATGCCTCCTCAGCCCCCAGCCTGCCTCTCTAGTCCTGTCTCCCCGGCTCTTCCCTCAACTTCCCTCTCTCTGGGTACTTCAGTCTTCAGTCGAAGAGCAGAGTGCTAAGGCAGACCCAAGTTGCATATTTCATAAAATCCTATTATGTAGACAAGGTGAAAGCTGGCTAATGAAAACAGAATACTTAAAAGAATCAGATAATTTGGTGGCTCGCTCATTTGGCAGGATGGCTCCCAGTGTATTGGGCAAACTTAGCCATTTGGCTTGACTTTTGACTGTCTTTAGGTAAAGTAACCAGGGCTTGTTTTCCAAATAAGGCAAGCAGAAGCTAGAGAGGCTGAGGAAGTTGCTGGATGTCACAATAACAACTGTTAGATCGACAGTTCTACAAAAGTCTGTCTGAAGCTGAGTTGGTGTCTTTGTGCCATTCAGCAGGATAAGAGCACAGGAGAGAAGACAGGATAGAACTCAGAATGGCTCTTGGTATAGCTGAAGAACTGCTTGTGGGTGGGGGGGCGGGGATCCTTGATTTTTATGCACCAAAAAGTCAGATACTAGGCCAGGTACAGTGGCTCACACCTGTAATCCCAGCACTTTGGGAGGCTGAGGTGGGCAAATTGCTTGAGCCCAGGAGTTCAAGACCAGACTGGGCAACATGGTGAAACCTGGTCTCTACTAAAAATACAAAAAATTAGCTAGGTATGGTGGTGCACCCCTTTAGTCCCAGCCACTCAGGGGAGCTGAGGTGGGAGGATGGGTTGAGGCTTCAGTGGGCTGTGATCATGCCACTGCATTCCAGCCTGGGCAACAGAGTGAGACCCTGTCTCAAAAAAGTTTAAAAAAAAGTCAAATACTATGAATGCCACAAAGGAGAGAAAATAATTGAGGAGCAATTAGAAAAACTTAATTTATTGTAAGAAAATACGCAATGCAAGGTGTGATGCTCTGTGGCTCCTGTCACTTGGCACCAGTGGCGAGGATACAGAAGGGACAGGTGGGGACTGAGGTGAGCTGAAGGGAGGGCCGTATCAGTGTTGTTGATTCTGTAATTTTTCAAAAACAGCTAGAAATCCTGATTTTGATATTAAATCTCCCAAGTCGTAAGTGTAACTTCAAATTAATTCATACTGACTCAGGATATCGGTGGCCTCGACAGTTGGTTGGCATGAAACCATCACTAAATCCCAAAGCTGAGTGAAAAGTACTGTGCTGTGGGGGATGAAAATTCTGACTACAGTGAAGAATAGATGAAGAGGTCAAGAAGTACTTACAAGAATAACATTTTACCACTAAAAAGAAATCCATTTCAACTATGTCACCCCCTGCACTTGGAGTGAATAATTTAAAGGACAGGTTTTGGAACCAGAAAAGTCTGTTGCTGAATCCCAGCTCTACCACTGATTTGCTTTGCAACCCACAGCTAATCGATCAACCTTTCAGTGCCTTTGTTTCCTCACACCTTAATTCCTGAGCTTTCAATGCAATAAGATATATGAAAAGCAAGATAAAGAGCAGATGGAAGGTTCTTAAACAATGGTACTTGCTAAAATAGCAATACTGAGAATTATCATTGTGATAATAATGATAACTATTATCAGTAAATTTATAAACCTCGAGGAACGCTCTACTGGGAACTCGGTTTCTAAAAGTTATTTTCCTGGGTGTTTTTTCCATGAGGATGATGAGGCACTTTGGTCTTACTTTTTCATTTCATTATCCTTACATTTAAAAGTCACAAAGCCTAACCCATATATATATACATATTGGCAAATATATACATGTGTTTGTATTTCTGTCTGCAAAGCATTCAGGGAACTCAAGTAATCCATTCAAATTCAAACCCAGTGGGAATTTCTGACACTGGACTTTAACAGCTTAAGGCATCTCAAAAAGCTTCTATCTACTGACCTTTAAGGGAAAGTGTGCTTTGGGAGGATTCACACAGAATTCAGCCGCTTTCTGATGCACAGGGCTTCTTAATTCCATTCTTCATCCCTTCCTGATTGTGCATGTCTTAGTGTGCTATTCAGCTTAGCCCAATCTGTAGTCATTGCCGGCAATGAGAAAAGTGGTCGTTCTTAAGGTTCTCCCCCAAGGACGTGCACACACACGTGCACACCCTCCCCCACGCCCATGCTATGGCTAAAGCTAAACAGCTTGTACTAAGAGCTGGGTAAGGGTGTGTGTGTGAAATAGTAACCCTTGTGTTTTGGAAAGAGTAAGAAATTCTCTCAACACAGTCCCATGTTGCCCTAGGTCATCCCAATAGAGAGAAAGCTGATCTACTACAAATGTGGCTGGCACCCAGGAATATAGGGTTTGGGGCTTCCAAGGCAGCTGATGATAAATGTCCAGGACCCTCACCTCATTCCTGACTCAGTTTCCACCTCCCCAGGCTCTCCGCACCAGCTCCAAGCTTTTAGGTTTTGCATCCTAACTCTTTTTTTGTTTTTATTTTGAGACAGAGTTGTCGCTCAGGCTGGAGTGCAGTGGTGCAATCTCAGCTCACTGCAACCTCTGCCTCCAGGGTTCAAGCAATTCTCCTACCTCAGCCTCCCGAGTAGCTGGGACTACAAGCGCTCGCCACTATGCCCTGCTAAAATTTTTTTTTGTGTTTTTGTGGAGACAAGGTCTCACCATGTTGGCCAGGCTGGTCTCAAACTCCTGACCTCAAGGGATCTGCCCTCCTCAGCCTCCCAAAGTGCTGGGATTACAGGCATGAGCCACCACACCCAGCCATGCATCCTAATTCTAGCCCAGTTGGGACATAGTATGACAGCCCTGGTTTCTCCTGATGAGCTTTGGAACCTTGTAATACATGCTGTGGTTGCCCCACACTGACCTTTCCCATGCACATGGACCCCATATGTCAATTGCCAGCAGCTGCAACTTGCTGCCCAAAGCAGGCTTTCTCAGGCTTCTTAAGCCCATTAAGCTGTTGCAAAGAGCAAGTTGTGCTGGAAAGTTAAGCCCTACTCCCCAGCAGCCATGACCAATGGTGGATGGGAGTTGGGGTGGATAAATACCTCAACTTCCTCACCTTTGCTGGGGGTGACAATGCTGAGGCATGCTCCACCCTGACTCTTAAAGGTGCCCAGTGGGACTGAACTCTCACTGTTCTCAGGGTAACCTACATATTAAAGCCCGCTGTACCACTGTCTTCCTTTCTGTAACTCACTTCCCCACTGTCATACTGGTGTTTCCCAGAATCACCTCCAAATCAACTTCTTGTCTCAGGGTCTGCCTCTGGCAGCCCTCTTTCTTATCTTATGCAGTAACACAGTATTCACTAACCATCGCTATATGTCAGACACAGTATTCATCTCACATCAACTCTTTGAGGCAGGTGCAGTGATCACTCGCACCTGACAAACGAGAAAATGGAGCCCACAGAACCAGCAAGTGGCAGAGTTAGGATTTGAATTCGAATCTTTCTGGTTCCAAAAGTCTTTCCTATCCCATCACATGATGCTCACCTGATTCTTTTCACTCTGGGTCTCTCCCCTGCCTGACCAAGCCCTGGCTACCAGGACAGAAATGGACGTGGCTGACCAGTTACTATGACACCAATTATCACCAGAAGTAGGAAATTGTAGTTCAGGAACCAATTGTGCTGAGACAGCTGGCTCCAGCCCACAGAGGCAGGCAGCGCTATTATTTTAAGAATCCTCCTGGCCACAGAATAGCAGCCTTTGTGACTGTGGAGGTTGGCACAGGAACGGTGATGCCCTCCCTATTAACAGGCTGTGTAGGAAGACCCAATGGAAAAACCCAGCTTGGAGGCTTTCTAGTCTGTTTTGCCATGGAATCTTCTACTCCTTGTAAGGAATAGAGAACTGACAATTTGGAGGTCTGGAGTTCAGTTCCCATCCTTCCCTTTATTGTCTGCATGGGTTTCAGATTCCTGCTTCCCTACACCAAACCTCAGTTTCATGGATTATATGTACTGAGCCTGCAAGCATAGGCCATTGTGGTCCCATCAACTGTAACATTAAGAACTGTGTGAATTTTAAGTGTTAGGTGCTTCATTTCGATGTTTCTCAATAATATTTGGTCTGTGGTTGACACCCAGGTCTTGGCAGTTGTCCAAGACCCAACTTCATCCTTGGACAAGGTGAAAAAATCATGGCTATGTTTCATCCAGATCAAAGGAACCACGTGATTGGCCAGGAATATATTTCTATTATGTACTCAGATTCTAGAAAAGATGGGCATTTGTTCATTCCTGCATTCAAATAACCCTTTAGAGTACACCCTTGTTCCAGGCCCTGAGCTTGGCATATGAATACAAAAGTAGACAACACAGGACCCTTGATTTCAAGTGTCAGGAAATCCCACTGGAAAGTGATTAATGGGGATGAGTGACATTGAAAAAGATTTTGGATTTCTTTGCTTCCCTGAGTGCTGGTCTCCATAAATTCTCCTCTAGTAAGGCAATAAACCACAGCAGCTCTTTAGAGAAAGATAGGCACCATCCAGACTAGGACAACTAGGGCAAGTGCATCCAGTATTACAGAGGGGAGGTGGGAGTTCCAGGGGAGAATCAGGAAGGACTTCCTCGAAGAGGTGATGTTTAGAAGATTCACGGGACTCAGCAGTTGAAGATAGAGAGAATGCTGCCACCAGACCAAATGTGTGCAAAGTCCTCCAGGGAGGAAACAGGGAAACCTGTTCAGGACACAGGTTGTTTCGGTTGGATGCAGCCGAGGCTCCCTGAAGACAAAAGGAGATGGGGAAAAGGCTGGAAATGACCATTCAGATCGTATGAGGAAGGTTCTGAATTCAGATGGAGGCATAGTCAATTCTGGAGAGGAGATTTAGTAGACGAACTCTACCAGTCAGCATTCTGAGTTGCAAGCAACAGAAATCCATTCCCACTAACTTTAGCAAAGAGAGGAATTTATTAGAAGAATGTAGTAAAGCCTGAAGATTTGAAAGAAAAGCTGACCAAGTGGGCCTCAGAAGATACAAGTATCGGGACATGTAGAAGGAAATAGTGGTAGTGAGTAATGAGCAGTGTATTAGTTAGGAATTGCTGCAATAAAGCCGCCTAACAAATAGTCCCCAAATCTTAGTGGTTCACAACAACAAACATTTCATTTTTCTTTTTCATTGGCCTAGAGATTGGCTGGCATGACTCTACTTCAGGCCACAGCTGAGTTTAGGTCTGTAATACCTATCTCTTTGTTCTCCCTGGACCAGGGGCTACCTGGGACTTTTATTTTCATAACAGAGGGCAGAAGAGCAAGCCAAACCACAGAAGAATATTTAAGTCCTGTGTTCTGATCAGGCTCAGTAATATTCCCTTGGCCAGGGCATGTCCTGGAGAAAGAGAAGGAAAAATAAGGAGGTGGGAGTCCATGGTGTGGGGGGGGTGTCTGTGTGGGAAGGGGGTGGGGTTTCAAGGGAAAATGCTGTAACTACTAAATAGGGGCAGTGTTGCCAGTGGGATTGCAGTATACTGAAGTCCAGCAAGCCAGCTAGAGTCCCTTCCTCTACTCAGAATCTTAGTGACTCCAGAACTCTAGTGACTCCAGCTTTTCCTTACATCTGATGATGGATGCAGAACATCCTGGAAGTGTTAATATTATCCCCCAGCTTCACAGCGTGGGAGCCCCTGGAGTCTTTGTTTTGTTTTGTTTGAGATGGGGTCTTCCTGTGTTACCCAGGCTGGATTTGAATTCCTGAGCTCAAGCAGTCCTCCTACCTCTATCTCTCGAGTAGCTGGGATTACAGGTATGCACCACCACGCCCAGTACACATTCCTGCTCAGACCCAGGTGATAAAACTGAACTCGCAGGGAGCAGCCTGCATCCCCAAATGCTTGCATGAAGCCTCAAGCCTTGTGGCCCCCCAGAACTGACCAGGGTCCCAAGAGATCAGATCATGCAGGGGTTGTGGGGTAGGGGAGTTAAAACCTCTTTTCTGGATCCAAGTCGAAAGCATTCCACTTGCCATTGCCCCTCCGGATGGGGAGCAAAACTCCCAAAGTTTGATGCTGAAGCCATCAGCCCTTCCCAACTCTGTGTCTGGCCCTCCGAGAGCCTGGGGTTCCTCTGGGAGGACAGCTTGGCGATTGCATCCTGCTAGGCGCTGCGCCTTTGGCTGCTCTCTAGTTCAAACATAAAACTTTTTATTCCAACTGGTGATTTTCCTCTCTTGGCCAGGGCCAAGGCTTCTGTTTCTATAAGCACAGCCCTGGTTGCTAGGTGACAGCCTCACTTCAGGTTCCAGAGACAGCTAAGGCAGAAATGAACCAAAGAGATCTGAAGCCTTCACTTTAAAGACAAAATATGAAACCAAAAGAGAAAATAAGACCCTAAATTAATTGGAGAGTTACATAACAACCAGACATGGTTCTGATGTCCTCCCTACCATACCGCCAAGACCAGTAGGATATATTTAAATGTATTTTTCAAAATAGGAAAAAAGTAGGAAGTTAAACTGATAAATATAGTTGGCTTTTGACTGAGAAAGGAAACTTCTAATTACATAGCTTTTCTAAGCTCCACAGATCAGATCTATACCTTCATTAGGCTTTGAGTCTTTGTGGAACTTATTAAAACAATTAGATCTGCAGAGAACTGCAGCCATCAGCGTTTCTCACAGCTGTGCTGGGGATTTAAGCTTTTCATTAAAATTGGATGGAGGCTTGCAAATCAATAAGAAATAGATGAACATTCCAAGTGAAAAACGAGTAAAGAATGTGAATAGGCAATTCACAATAGAACCACAAGTGGCCAATAAACAAATAAAAAAATTGCCAAACTCATTAGCAGCTGAGGGAATATATTAAAACAATAACGAGAACACATTTTTAATCTACTAAATGGCAAGTATTTTTTTAAATGATAATATACAGATGGGTGAATATACTATGGGTGAACTGCCATTTTGCTGCACTTGGTTAGAATGCAGTTAGAGAACACCTTTCTAGAAAGCAATCTGGGCACATATTGAAAGTCTTAAACATATGCACACCTTTTGGCTGAGCAATATGGTGCCCTTATTTACAAAAATGTTCACATAGTATTATTGATAGAAATTTGAAAAAAAATCTATCCAACAATGGAATATTAGCTAAATAAAAAGAAATCACTTAAATACATGCATAAGTATTCTCAGATTGTGAAAGGGAAAAAAAGCAGGTTATAAAATTCCATATATGTTATGAGTTCATTTTGTAAGTGAAAAAGAAGGTGGTATACACCTGCATAGAATACTATGAGCTGGATGTTCTAAAACGTTCTCAGCCCATGGAAACTTTAGTATCTCAGCAATTCTTTACAAAGCCCCTAGACACCCCTCGACATCCTCGCCCCACCAAATAAAAACCCAACAGTTTTATTTGTTAAGTAGTTGGATCCAAACAACTTAATAGTAGTAGTTAATCTGTGGCCGATAGCTATTACTATATTTCCATTAACTATTTGAAATACCCCATAAGTTTACTGCAGAGCCCTGGGGCTCCGCAGCAACTAGTTTGGAACTGCAGCTGTAAACCAAAATGGTCCTAATGGTTAAGAAAGAGGGTTCTGGAACTCAGGCTGCCTGTGTTGGAATGTGGGCTCTCGTTTGCTAATGAGTGGTCCTGTGCAAATTGCTTATCTTTCCCATGCCTCCGTTTCCCCATCTAGCAAATGCAGCTAAGAGTACCTGCCTCTTAGGATTCTTGTGAGACCTGTGAAATGCTGGGTGCTCCACTCTCAGCAAGAAATATCAGCCACTGTTAACTCTTGCAGAAGACTGTAGGTGACTTTTATTTTTTTCCTTATGCTCTGTTGTGTGTTCCAAATATTACATAATAAACATGTATTTCTTTTGTAATGAATATTTTTTAAATGTTTAAATTAAAGAAAGATAGCATTTTAGCTCACCCTGTCCCGAGCACTGTACCCAGCAGAGCCAAGGACAGAATAGGTCACACATCTTGGCAATCATTCAAGAAAGCCCCTCATATTCTGCCTTGGGAAAGCAGGGCTTCCTTTGCGCATCTTATTCTTTAGAAACACTGGACAGCTTAGCTGCCTCTTCCTCAGCTACAGGCATCCCAGCCTTTGCCATGGCTCCCATTGCCACCTCTGCTGGGAGCACCCTTGACCCTCCTGTGCCTGGCCCGTTCTCATGCCCTCCAGCCAACTCAGTCCTCCAGCCCAGTCTTGATAGGCCTTGGAAGCTGTCCTTGATGACTTCATCTTTACTATATTGAAATTTTCCATGTCTGTGTCCGCTTATTCCTCCCACCCCATGCTTCCTTGATGGGCAGCTATATGAGTTTCATCTGCCTGTACTTAATAAACATTTGTTGACTTGAACATTTGCTTCTTGGAGGGGCCCAAGTGTCATATCAGGGATTTATATTTGTTGTTGTTATAGTCCTTGGGGACAAGGTTGCCCTTGGCACACTCAATTTTGTCAGAAGGGTAGGGATCCTGGTAGGGGGTCAGTGGGCAGGCAGCTGTCTTCTAGGGTATGTGTGTGGGGTGCTTTATTGGGTCATCGAGGCAACCGGTGCTTCAGCCCTGGGCTTAGGGAAGCATTGACTATTTCTGAGAGTGAATGGCTAGCTAGAAGGAGCTGATCCCCATGGCACTGGTCTAAGGCCACCAGGCCATCATATCCACACAAGCCATCCACAACTGATTGCTGTCTATTCACTTGATCACTCGGCAAATGGTGATTAAGCACAAGCTATAAGCACAGCCCTGCACCAGAAACTAGAAACGAGATCAGAGGTGGGGTCTAGGTCTCATGGGGAGACAGACACAGACACCAGTGTGGGTTGTTCATGGGTTAATTATTTCCCAATCACTTCTTTGTGTTTTCTGTCTCTCCCACTGGAATGTTGTGTTTGCAGTTGCATACCCAGGGCCTTAAAGCAGGGGCTGGCACATAGTAGGTACTCGGCATGTTTGTCTAATGAAATGAGTAAACAGCATTTGAGTGTGAGGGCTGTGAGCCCCAGCCCAAGCCATGGCTGCTGGGATGGAAGTGTGAACAAAGCCCGCTGAAAACCAAGGCTGGAGATGGAGAAGAGACAGAGAAAGGAGGGGATCGTTTGGTGTGAGGAGGATTAAGACTCTCCTGCCTGGAGGGTGACACTGGAGTCAAGATGTAAGGAGGAAGAGAGGAAGGGGAAGCAGGATCCCAGGCAGTGGGAACAGCCTGAGCAAATCCAGAGTGAGGGCTTCTGGGGAGGGAGACCCAGCGCAGCAGTGGCATAGCTTCTACCTGGTGCCGCCACAACCTCCCCTCCTCAGGACGTGTGCCAGGGAAGAAAGGCAGCCTCAGGCCCACTCAGTGCTCACTGCTCTACTCCCCGTGTTCTGGCAACGGGCAGTGGCTTCCAAGGCTGGGGCCTCACAAGGCGGATTCTGAAAAGATCAGGTCAAAGTTTCGACAAATGGGAGACACACACGAGGGCCTGTAGTTCAGAAGCACTTCCTGGAGGTCCTGAGACAAGCCCCAGGGACAGGCCAACTGGTCTGGCATCCTTCCTTCCCATCAGCCTCCCAGTGTGGACAAACATGGCCTTTTATCTAGTGGCTTGGGGAGAGAGAAGTCTCCTTCCCCTACCCTTCCACAATCCCCCACTCCCTAACCCCAGTGCCTGGAACAGAGCAGCCTCTCCAGAAATAGGTACGTTTAATTCAATAGAGTAAAATCTTCCCAGTTGATATGAAATTGGAGGTAGAGGGCTTGGAGTGATAAGGTGGAACTTCTAAGTAGCTGTTTTACTTGTTTAAGTTTTAAACTAAAATTGTCATTATTTCAATATACAGTATATGTTTATTACAGAAAATTAGAAAAATGCCAATAAGTAAAAATTTAAAAAATGTAAACATCATATTTCTACTACTTAACTGTTACTGTTGTAACTTTTGTCTAGAGCATACCCTTTGTGGTAGATTAAAATATTGGTACCAATTCTCCATTCCCCTGTAGTAGTAGTATATATCCACACCGTGTCGTGGCCTTGTGGTGGGTGGACTAAATCACTCTGCCCCTTGATTTTGCACCTGGCTACGTGACTTGCTTTGGCCAATGGGATGTTAGCAAACAGGGTACAATTAGAGGCTCGATGTGTTCTCACATGGTTGACCTTGCCAATTTGCACTCTAGCCTCTCACCAAGAAAAGGATGTGCCTCAGGTAGGAGTTGGTCCAAGGAGGATGAGATGCACATGGAGTAGATCTAGGTTCAAGCTTCAGCCCAGTCAAGGCCAGCCTAGATAACTACAGAGAACCTACAGATGAGACAGCGTGAAATAAACTCTTATTATTGCATGCCACTGAAATTTATTTTGTTACACAGCATTTTGTGGCAATTGGTGACTGATACACCCTTTAAGATATTTTTCTATACACATTTGTAAGCCAAAATAAAATCATACTATGCACTTTTGTAAGCCACTTGGTTCCAATCTTATATTTAGATAAATTTTTATTAATACTCAAACCATATTCAAATTTCCCCAAATTACCATAAAATACCCTTTATAGCTGGTTTATCCAAACCAGTTTCAAATCAAGGACCTGACATTGCATCTGATTATGTCCTTAAATCTCTTTTAGTCTAGCACAGTCCTCGTTTGTACGACACTGACATGTTGAAGATGAACATAGTTTGGCTAGAGTATGCTGCATGCTTCATAGCACAGCACTTTGGGGAGCCATAATGCCCAGATGACCCTTTTGTCTAGCTCTCACATACAAGACAAGGCAAGACCAAGGCTAAAACCTGACTGGTTATATCAGTAAAGTCACAGTAGGCCACTTTTAGACTTAGGCAGCTTATTACCTACTTAGACAGTGAAAGGAAGTATGCTAAAGGTACCAGTTACCCATGGTTCTTGTCTCACACGCCAAAAAGATGACACTGAGGCTGGGCGTGGTGGCTCATGCTTGTAATCCTAGCATTTTGGGAGGTCAAGGTGGGAGGTCCACTTGAAGCCAGGAGTTCGAGACCAGCCTGGCCAACATAGCAAGACCCTCTCTCAAAAAAGAAAAAGAGGCAAGCACAGTGGCTCATGCCTGTAATCCCAGCACTTTGGGAGACCGAGGCGGGAGGATCACCTGAGGTCAGGAGTTTGAGACCAGCCTGGCTAACATGGTGAAACCCCGTCTCTACTAAAAATACAAAAAAATTATCTGGGCGTGGTGGCGAGTGCCTGTAATCCCAGCCACTTGGGAGGCTGAAGCAGGAGAATCACTTGAACCCAGAAGGCAGAGGTTGCAGTGAGCCAAGATCGTGCCACTGCACTCCAGCCTGGGCGACAAGAGCAAGACTCCGCCTGAAAAAAAAATAAAAGAAAAGAAAAAGGAAAAGAAAAGATGACACTGAAACAAAAGGGGCCAGATAATTGCAATGCAGGTTGTAGGATACCCCATTGCTGAGGAGCCAAATGTAGACTGTAGCTAAGTAGAGTTATATTCTGCAGCAATGTTCTGAGGCAGGGAGCAACAGGGGTGGAGCAGAAAGCCCCATACCTCATCAGTGCCGGGGAGGCCATGAGAAGCTCTCCCATGACTGCCTCCCAGGGGAGATAGGGAGGTAGGTGGGAGATGGCCCCACAACCGCTCTTTTCTTGCCTCTTACAGTCTCGTGTTCTGGGAGGGTCACAAGGTGTTCTACCAAGACTCAGATTAGCTGTGGCTCAAGCCTTTGCCTGTGTGGGTCATGCCAGGTCACCGCATCACAGTGGAGCTGTTTTCCTATACCTTCCTGACTGAGCCTAAATTTCACTGTTGGGAAAGTGTGATGATGGTCTGAGTCCTTCACTAGAGATGATCCGTGTAATGTTCCTATGGCACCATACGAATGCTTAGTCCCATCAACCATTCATCTGATGATTATAATAATAAATACTTCTTGCTTGAATCAACCATTTTCATAGTGCTGGTGAAATGATGTTTTTTCTGTCCGCCCTTCCTTCTACATCTGTTACCTCAATTCTTCTGTGACATAGAGCTTTCCTTCAGCAACTTGGGCTATCTGGTTCCTCTGAAATAAAGTTTCAACAGAGAATGTGGGATTGATGCTTGATTTTTACAACTGCATTTTCCAACATTTTATTATAAGGAAATTTCAAATACACAGCAAAGTTGAAAGAATAATACTGTGAACACTCCTATACCCACCAACTAGATTGAATAATTGTTAACACTGTCTGTATTTGATTTATCTCTGTGTGTATATATTTTATTTTTGCTGAAAATAGATTGCAGATATCACGATACTTCACCCTTAATTATTTCAGCATGCATCTCCTTAGAATAAGGATATTTTGCTACATAAACACAAGTCTTTGTGACTCCTAAGATAATTAACATTAATCCCTAATATCACCCAACATTAGACCCAAATTTAAATTTCTCCAACTGTTCCCCAAAAATGTATTTTATGGCTGTTTAAAATAAATAAGTGAAGTTTAATCAAGTTTCATGTATTACAATGGTTATGTCTATTTATTTTATCGTAGAATAATCTACTTTTTTTTCCCATGGAATTTATTTTTAAAGAGACCATGCCAGCTGTTTTATAGAATGTCTCACATTCTAGATTAATTTAATTGCTTCTTCACAGTTCACTTGACTTGTTCTTCTACCTCCCTGGGTTTCTTTTAGATTCAAATTTTGTCCAAAAGCTTGACTGGATCTCAGTTAAGTAATTTTGGCATCCTGGGTAATGCTGTTTCCTTCATGTTGCATCTTTCAGGAGATACGTAGTGTTAAGTTGTCCCATGGTAAAGGATGCTACCTTGAATCACTTAGTTGACTACCAGATTTCTCCATTATAAAGGCACATTTCCCCTTTGTAATCTATGGGGTGATACTTTGGCAGTGTAGATATGTATTCTCCAACAGCCTTTCATTATCTGCTATGGCCTGAATACTTATGTCCCCCCACAATTCATAAATTGAAACCTAATTCCCAATGTAATGGTATTAGGAGGTGGGGCCTTTGGGAGATGATTAGGTCGTGAGGGTGGAGCCCTTGTGAATGGGATTAGTGCCCTTATAAAAGAGGCCCCAGAGAGCTGACTTGCCCCTTCCAACATGTGAGGACACAGCTAGAAGATTCCATCTATGAAACAGAAAGCAAGCCGTCATGAGACCCCAAATCAGCTAGTGCCTTGATCTTGGGCTTCCCAGCCTCCAGAACTGAGAAAAATATAATACATTTCTGTTGTTTATAAGCACCCAGTCTATGGTACCTTGTTATAGCAGTTCAGTGAACTAAGATAACCTCCATGAATTGCCCGAATTGGTTATTACACTGGGGATTGTCAGATGGTGCCTTTCTAAATCTATTGTTTCTTCTGTTTATGAACTGGCATTTTTCTGTAAAGAAGAGCTTCCCCTAATTAACTGAGGATGAACTAATGTTCCTACACACAAATAAGCAGGATGGATGTCTTTTTTGTTTTTTAATTATAATTTTCAGAATAAGGACTTGGTATATTCATTATCTTCAAGGGCAGCAATTAATATTTTTTCTTTTTTCCCCTCTCTTATGGTTCTCTGTTTATTCAGTGTTTTATAATAAATTGTAGTCATTGTCAAACTGTTTCAAATTTGGCCACTGGGAGGGCGTGCCAACTGGCTCTTGTGACATGTTCCTAATGTACACCTCACCAAGATCCTCATTAGTTAAAATTCTTTTAATTAAAAAAGGAATACAACAAAAGGGAACCCTAATAGAAACTATGGACCTTGGGTGATAATGGTGTGTCAATATAGGTTCATCATTTGTAATAACTGCACCACTCTGGTGTGGGAGGTTGATAGTGGGAGAGGTCGTGTATTTGTGGGGCAAAGGGTATATGAGAAATCTCTGTACCTTCTCCTCAATTTTGCTGTGAACCTAAACCCTGCTCTAAAAAGATAAAGTCTATTATTTATTTATTTATTTAGAGACAGTGTCTCACTCAGTTAACCAGGCTGGAGTGCAGTGGCGTGATCACAGCTCACTACAGCTTCAACCTCCTGGGCTCAATCCACCCTCCCAACTCAGGCTGACAAATAGCTGGAACAACAGGTGTGCACCACCACACCCAGCTAAAAAAAAAAAAAAAATTTAAGAGATGGAGTTTCACCATGTTGCCCAGGCTAAGTCTATTTCTTTAAAAGAGGAATACCTTAATTTTTTATTAGAAAACATTAAATAATAATTATATAGAATACAATATAGAAGTATAGAAGTCTTTCACCTCTCTTCTGTCCTTCCTACCCTCCCTGTCTCTCAGTCCCTTCTCAGAAGTAAACACTGGGAGCCATAGAAGACACCACTGTATCTGCACCCTTGGTTTGTTATGAAGATGTGAAAAAGAATGAGGAAGACCTCCATGTGTTCCTATGGAGTGACTACAATACATGTTGTTAGATGGAAAAAATCAAGCTGCAGGACAGTGTATATAGTATGTTACCATATGTAAAAGAAAGGTGGAGAAATAAGAACATATACACACATATGTTACATACACATATTCATTTGCTTAGTTTTACAAAAAGAAACACTGGAAAGATAAACTAGAAACTAATAAAAATTGTTGCTCATGGGAGGTGGAATGGGAAAAGTGAAGGAGGGGATACGAGTGGAAATGAGACTTCTCTGAATACGGCTTTTCACATAATTTTGACTTTGCATTCAAATTTTACATATTCACAAAATAAATTAAATCAAAAAGAAAGAAAAGACAAACTTGAAAATTGAAAACATATCAGGCTTGGCTAAAGGAACCTAATTGCATAACAAATTAGTAACACAGATATGCCGAGAAAAGAAAAAAATTCAGACATCTCTGATACAGTTCTCTGGTTGTAGTCCTCTGTGAAAAATATTCCAAGAGTAAAAAAAAACTGCACACAAATATTTAAGGTTACTTTGTAATTGTATTAGTACTGGTAATAGTGGTTTTTAACTTTGGAAAATTTTTAAGTATATTGTAAGATTAAAGCAAAGAAGTAAATTCCTGAAACTATTCTATGTATATTAGAGAATAAAGAAGATAAGTAAATATATTCTAATAGTATTAAGAATCAAAAGATTTTTAGAGTGAGAAAAAAGCGATTTATATACAAAATACAATAGATTTAATGAAAACCTGAAATGTTACATTTGAATTGGAGTAAATATAAACTCATAATTATATATATTATATATAATACATATATTTTTATTTTTTCTCTGTCAACTGAAAGGCCCTAGAAGCAATAACACCTCAGTATACCAAGTCCCCAAATCTTAGTTTCTAATAACAGTACTGACCGGGTGCCACTGGTGGCTCACGGCTATAATCCCAGCAATTTGGGAAGCCAAGGTGGGCAGATCACTTGAGGCCAGGAGTTTGAGACCAGCCTCGCCAACATGGCAAAACCCCATCTCTACTAAAAATACAAAAATTAGCTGAGCGTGGTGGTGGGCACCTGTAATCCCAGTTACTCAGGGAGCTGAGGCAGGAGAATTGCTTGAACCCAGGAGGTGGAGGTTGCAGTGAGCCGAGATCGTGCCATGCACTCCAGCCTGGGCAACAGAGCGAGACTCCATCTCAAAAAATAAAAATAGAACAGTATCCTTCCCCACTCAAATGAATGATGGCTCTTTTAGGAAATAGCTGATTCCAGGGAAATACAAGAGGAATCTCATAAGTCTGGTTGGTCCAGAAATGCTTAAAGATGAATGGGACAAAGTTTGTCTGAGACTGAGAGAATTTTCTGCACACGGGACTTCCAGTTTTAAAACTGGAACAAGTAGGTCACTCTATCAAATCCCCTGTGGATGGACATTTGGATTATTTCTAATTTTTGCTATTATAACTAATGTCACTATAAAAAACCTCCTGCACATGTTGCTTTGTATCCGTGGACGTGTATCTTAAAGGTGAATTTCTGGAAGTGGGATTGCTTAGGTTGGCTAAAGAGTAAATGAGTCTGTAGCTTTGTTAGATGTCGACAAGTTCTCCTCTGCAGGAAGTGTACTCTCTTGCCTGCCATTATTTGCCCCAGTGCAGGGACCTGATCCAGCAGGAACAGAATATCTCATGCCACACTTAGGAAGAAGGATGCGAATACCCCTGAGATTTACTTGTAGGGAGTATAAATGACTAATATCAGCCTCTTTCCTGAGTAATGATTTTGATGGTGGGAAAGGGGGCAGGGAGGAAAAGATGCATTGATATCCTTGTGGGAGGCCCTAAATCCAGACTTCTCCTGCTTAAAGGTTTTCCCTGGACTAGACCTGTGCTTTCTGCCTGAATTTCTTACCCTCTGATAACTTACGCAAATGAGATCGCAGATTCCAACCCTTTAACTCTATAACCCATTCTCTTTGGCATCCAGACCCCCTCTACTAATTAATACAGGGCATTCTCATTTCCCCAGGTCTTCCTTTTTGGGCCCTTTGCTTATTGGTGCTATTGGATTGGTACCTAGGCAGCACAAGAGGGCCTCCCTTCTCCATCCCAGCCTTCCCACCTGTACTGGGACATGGTGTTTCTTCTCTTAGGACTGTCAATAGATATTCAGGAGAGGACCCTGTGTCCATTTACAAAATAGCAAAATGCCTCCCTAGTCCTGCTGTTCCCAATTTTTTGTTTTCCTCCCAGCAAATATAACATTTACATATTGATAGTGAAGGAAATAACGTATACAGTGGTCCAAGACAAAGTGCCTTGAATCGGTTTAGGTCAGCAAACTACAGAAAAAAACAGGATACACTAGGCCCCTGCTTGGATAGCCAATGCCTGCTTGTCGCGCACCTCCCTGCACCACCCCCGACCCCGTTAGTTGCCCCCACCCAAACCAAAAAAGTTTAGTCTAAGTTGAAAGTTTACTAGCCTGCAAAATAGCTCGCTTTGTCTATTCTCATCAGCCTGCCCAGCTACTTAAGTCATAAGTCAAATACTTAAAGAGCCCCTGAGCTGACTAGGAATGCAACGCATTGTGGGCTGCAACAAAATGCAGCAAGACAACCCCAAAGAAAACACCTAAGCCCCAGCCCAGCAACAGTAGTCAGCCTATGAGGAACTGGGGGAGGCACCTGTGCACTAGGGGGTAAATTATTTGTTGTGACTGTGCTGGGTGTGCCTGCCCATCAGACACCTGATCTTGCAAGATGGTCATTAAAAGTCTCACTTTTGCTGTTCTCCGGGTCTCTGAGTCCATTCTTTAAATTTGGACAAGTGAGTTTGTTTCTCACAATAGGCATTCCCAAATTTTATGAAACCTCAAATTCTGCAAGTAAATGAAGCAATGGGCATGACAGCCTTTTTTGGCCCAATCCTCACAAAAGCATCTCATATACTTGTGTGAGGTTCAAGGCCCAGCTATGGCCCTGTTAGGACAGGCTCTGTTTGTATGACCCCCGGGTTCCTGGACATAACTTCCTTCCTCTCCCCATCAAGAAAGCATGATGTTATCAAGAGTGAGCTAGACTTATCAGTATTTACAGGAAGCAATCTCCAAGCATAATGTTGAGTGAAAGACGAGTTGCAAAAGGAAATAGAGTGTGCTAATATTTCTTGAAGACTCACAAAACAATGCATTGTTAATGAAACACTACTTATGAACAGAACTAACATTCGGGGTCAATGCTGGGTAAGCTGAGTGGTATATGGTTGGTTATCACTCTGGTTGGTGCCATGCTCCATACATGCTCTTAAATATCTTCATATTTTGTCCCCCCAACCATAGTAGCAAACTATGAAAACAAGGATGAAAAAAATATACAGCATTAGAATGGTGAGTACTTCAAAAATGTCAGGAGGAGAGAAATGAGGCACAGGGAGAGAACTTAGCTTTACTTGCAACTGATTTTTGTTTCCATTCTCTTTTCTTTTTTTTTAGTATTTGAAGAAATACAAGCATCATGGAGATATTGCAGGTGTCAGAACAAAATGAATTGTACAAATTTTTTGGTTTCCCAATGCATGCAAATATTACATTTACACTATATTGTAATTTATTAAGTATACAATGACAGTATGTCTAAAAAATGTACATAGCTTAATTTAAAAATGCTTTATTGCTGAGAAAATGCTAATGATCATCTGGCCCTTCAGCAAGTCATCTTTTTGCTAATGGAGGGTGTTGCCCTGATGTTGATGGCTGCTGACTGATCAGTTGGTGGTTGCCAAAAGTTGGGGTGGCTGTAGCAATTTCTTAAAATAAGACAACAATGAAGGTTGCTGCATTGATTGACTCTTTCACGAAAGATTTCTCTGTAGCATACAATGTTGTTTGATAGCCCTCTAACCATAGCAGAACTTCTTTCAAAATTGGAGTCAATCCTCTCAAACCCTGCTGCTGCTTTATCAACTAAGAATATGTAATATTCTAAATCCTTCGTTGTCATTTCAACAGTGTACACAGCATCTTCACCAGGAGTAGATTCCATCTCAAGAAACCACTTTCTTTGCTCATTCACAAGAAGCAACTCCTCATCCATTCAAGTTTGATCATGAGAATGCAGCAATTCAGTCTCATCTTCAGGCTCCACTTCTAAATCTAGTTGTCTTGCTATTTCCGCCACACCTGCAGTGACTTCCTCCACTGAATTCTTGAACTTCTATAAGTCATCCTTGACAGCTAAAATCAACTTCTTCCAAACTCCTGCTAATGTTGATATTTTGACCTCCTCCCTTAAATTGTGAGTTTTTTTTGTTTTGTTTTGTTTTGTTTTTGAGACGGAGTTTCAATCTTGTCACCCAGGCTGGAGTGCAATGGCATGATCTCGGCTCACCACAACCTCTGCTTCCCGAGTTCAAGCGATTCTCCTGCCTCAGCCTCCTGAGTAGCTGGGATTACAGGCATGCACTGCCATGCCCAGCTAATTTTGTATTTTTAGTAGAGATGGGGTTTATCCATGTTAGTCAGTCTGATCTTAAATTCCCAACCTCAGGTGATCTGCCCGCCTTGGCCTCCAAAATTGCTGGGAGTACAGGCCTGAGCCACCGTGCCTGGCCAAATTGTGAAAGTTCTTAATGGCATCTAGAATGGTGAATGTTTTCCAGAAGGTTTTCAATTTATTTTACCCAAATCCATCAGAGGAATTACTATTTATGGCAGCTATATCCTTATGAAATGTATTTCTGAAATAATAGAATTTGAAAGCCAAAATTACTCATTTCACTATTTCATGAGCTTCAGAATGGATGTTGTGTTAGCAGGCATGAAAAAAACATGAATCTCCTTGTAAATCTCCATCAGAGCTCTTGAGTGTCTAGGTGTATTGTCAATGAGCAGTAATATTTTGACAGGAATTCTTTTTTTCTGAGCAGTAGTTTCAATAGTTGGTTTAAAATATTCAGTAAACCATGCTGCAAACAGATGTGCTGTCAGGCTTTGTTGGTTCATTTATAGAGCACAGGCAGAGTAGATTTGGAATAATTCTGATGGCCCCTAGCATTTTTAGAATGGTCATGAGCATTGGCTTCAACTTAAAGACACCAGCTGCATTAGCTCTTAACAAGAGAGTCAACCTGTCTTTTGAAGTTTTGAAGACAGACATTGACTTCTCCTCTCCAGCTATGAATGTCCTAGATGGCATCTTCTTCCAATATAAGGCTGTTTGGTCTACATTGAAAATCTGTTCTTTAGTGTAGATGCCTTCATCAACGATCTTAGCTAGATCTTCTGGATCTCTTGCTGCAGCTTC
The DNA here is from genome assembly GCF_029289425.2 of Pan paniscus. Taxonomy (NCBI): domain Eukaryota; kingdom Metazoa; phylum Chordata; class Mammalia; order Primates; family Hominidae; genus Pan; species Pan paniscus. Next base: position 42,318,655 of record NC_085926.1, on the reverse strand, counting down.
TCCATCAGCACTTGCTGCTTCACCTTGCACTTTTATGTTATGGAGATGGCTTCTTTCCTCAAACTGTATGGACCAACCTCTGCTAACTTCAAAGCTTTCTTCTGCAGCTTCCTCACCTCTCTCAGCCTTCACAGAATCAAAGAGAGTTATGGCCTTGCTCTGGATCAGGTTTTGGCTTAAAGAAATATTGTGGCTGGTTTGATCTTCTACCCATACCACTAAAACTTTCCCCATATCAACAATAAAGCTATTTCCCTTTCTTATAATTTGTGTTTACTGGAGTAACATTTATAATATTCTTCAATAATTTTTCCTTTGCTTTCACAGCTTGGTTAACCATTTGGCATAAGGGGACTAGCTTTCAGCCTGTTTCAGGATGAGGAGGAACATGCCTTCCTCACTAAGCTTAATCATTTCTTTTTATTTAAAGTGAGAGATGTGCAACTCTTCCTTTCATTTGAACACTTGGAAGCCATAGTAGGGTTATTAATTGGTTTCATTTCAATATTGTTGTGAATCAGGGAATAGGGAGGCCAGAGGAGAGAAAGATTGGAGAATGGCTGGTTGGTGGAGCAGTCAGAACACAGACAACATTTGTTAAGTTCACTGTCTTCTATGGGTGTGGTTCATGGTGCCCCTAAACAATTACAATAGTAACTTCAGAGATCACTGATCATAAATCATCATAACACATATAATAATAAAAAAGTTTGAAATATTGTGAGAATTACCAAAATGTGACATAGAGACACAAAGTGAGCACATGCTGTTGGAAAAATGAGACCAATAGACTTTCTTGGCACAGAGTTGCTGGAAACCTTCAATTTGTAAAAAACACAGTATTTGAAAAGCAAAATAAAGCAAAGCTCAATAAAATGAGATATGCCTGTATTTCAAAATATTACTGCTTGTTAAATGTGCATGTAGATGTTTTATATGATTCTCTACACTTGTCCATATTTTAAAAATATTTCAGAATTAGGATATTTGTATGCATATATATTTTAGAGTGAGAAGAAAGTCAGAATGCAAAGGAGTGAGAATGATATTTTAGGAATGGACTTAAGACCTCTAATTTGTATAAAGGATGAAAAGAAGGAGGTGGGAGAGAAGGAGGAGGGAGAAAAGGAGGAGGAGGAGTGTGAGGAACAAGAGGAGGAAGGTAAGGAGGAAGAGGAGGAGGGTGAAGAAGAAGAAAGGAGGAGGAGGAAAAGGAGTAAATTCATTCCCAAACACCTGCACTCTAACTCCATTAGTTACAAATTCCCTTGACCATCCATAGTGGGCTGGTAACAGATGGGGCAGTTCAGCAACCACTGAAAAGAGTTAAGCTGACCTATAAGTCCTGGATATGGAAAATGTCCAAGATGCATTCTATTAAACGAAAGAAGCAAGCACTGCATAACATTCATTGTGTGGTCGACTGTTCCCAGTGATTTCCTCGGGGAAGGAGTGGGGAGTAGGGAGGCAGTGGTGGAGGAGTTCATACTTTTTTCTAGATAATTATGCATTTCTTAATGTTTTCTATTAAGAATAAGCTCATCTATTGCCTTTTTAATTGAATCCATTTTAAAGTGGTGAGGATAATGGGAGAAGTGCAGGCAAAAGGCCTTAAAAGAAACAAGAAAGACCTCATAGAGGAGGCAAGGCACCCTGAGGCACAGGTAGAATCTGGGACGCACAAGTAGGGTGGGAGAAGGGACAGCAGACCAGAGACATGGAGCCAGAGAGTGGGGATGGCTTCTAGGAAGGGTGTGTGGACCTGGGATGTAGGCTGGGGCCAGATTACACTGGATTGCATTATCAGACTAGGAAGCTTGGTTTCCACCTATTCCTTCCCTCCCTCAAACAGACTCCTGTCTTGAGGAGCCAGGGCTGTCCAGGCAGAGCTGGGCCCACAGACTGCAATGAGCTCAGCCCAAGGGCTGCTGGGAGATGGGCCAAGGTAAAGACCAACCCCAAATGCCATGTTCTGGAACATGGAAGTGGGTGGGAGGAGGAAGGTAGGCAGGGCCAGTGCATCCTTACCCAGCTATGATCAACTGCTGGGCACTTGGCTTGGAGCTGGGAATGAAAATACAATCTGCTAATTAAGCTAATTGTTTGAAAGGCATTTTTTTTGCATAGTCATCAAAAAGAGGCATAATGAGCATAAAAACAAAGGGATCTTTTATTTTTCATTCATGCCTTAATCATCATTTCAAGTACCCTAGCCTGGTCAGTATAATTATAGGCTCTTGGTACAGAACTAAAGCTAATTTCCCAAAGGACATTGAGTTCACATCTCTGTTCTGCCAGAAAGCTGGCCCTGTTCTCTCAGGAACTTCTGGAATTAGGAATGCTTCTTCTCTCTGTGCCCAGACTTGGATGCCTTTTGATCGCATGGAGATGGACATTTCAGATCACCAAGAGACAGAGACTCTGAGAAGGTCTTCTTTCTCCCTACACGGAGAAATCATTTTGTGATAGAAAAACTCAGTGCTGTAGTGAGGGCCATGGGGAATAGGCAGCCAAAAATGACAACTGTCCCCTAGTCAGTGTTGGTCTGAGGACTGTAGAGCAGGATGCAGGGTAGTCTCACCATAAACCTGGACGCTGATGGGTGGTGATGGAGAATTAGGCAGAATGGACACTTCTGCTGTCACCAGACTCATTGATAAGACCATCTTGAGGCAGCTGAAAGTGTTCACCCATATCCCATCAGAGACCCTTGCTATTTCAGGGCATGGTGTCAGCCTGACTGCCATCAGCCATCTTTGTTGCCTGCAGGAGGGAAGGAGTGGGAAGAACCAGGGAATTACCATCTGGGCCAGCCCTTAAGCCATGACTGGCAGGTGTGAATTCCCCAGCTTTGTTACCTTTCACTGTTTCTCAGAGTTTCCTCTTAAGCTTAAGCACCAGTTCCATATTGCAGTAGCTGGCGTGACAGCACACACTTACTAGCTGCCTTCCCTTGCTCAAATATCTTTCTTCTTCACCTACCCATGTTCCTTCCACTTCCCAAATAAACTACTTGCACTCATATCCTTATCTGAGGGTCAGCTTCTGGGGGAGCTCAAACTAAGACCCATGTGTGAACCTTGTTGGGAGCAGCTATGTCCATATTCCCTCACACTTTAGAACATTCATTTCCTCCAAGACCTTCTGAGTCCTTGTTCACCACCCAGCCTTCTGAACTTTGCTACAGGTTTTCCCGCTGTGTCCCGCATCCTGGGGATGTGCCCCAGGAGCCTCTATGGGCAGAGGACTAGGTGGTTCTGGGGACCCTTTGCCCTGTATTAGCCTGAATGGCTCTGCTTTAACCTGTTTACATATGAATTTAATTTGAAAAAAGGGTTCTATTACTGCCACTGAAGAGAAAAGGTGATTCCCAGATGAGAGTCTGCTTTTAATGAGTTGAGCTCCTCAGGATCCTGAGTTTACAAGCCTGTGCCTTTCCACCATGTAGGCCCTCATGGAGGTGTCTGCTGACCTTGCCCCATGGCTGCCACCCTGGCATCACAATAGCAGCCTGAGCAAAGGATGCGGTCCATGGCCACTTAAGCCCTCTGAAGAGAATCGAGAAAACGTTTCTCTCCCTTCCTGAATCTCCAGTCTATACTTCTGGTTCCACATCTTTCCTCATACATTCCTTCCAATCCAGGCAAATGGACTATTCACTTTTCCTATTTTGCAAGGACACTGTCCTTACTTGGCATGTGTGGTAGACAAAATAATGCCCCCCACCCAAGACATCCACTCCCTAGTCCCAGGAGCCTGTGAATGTGTTACTTCACATGGCAAAGGAGATTCTGCAGATGTGGTCAAATTAAGGATCTTGAAGTGGGGAGGGTGTCCTGGATTATGCAGCAGGGGGCCCAGTGTAATCACCAGATCCTTACATGAGAGACGGAGGTGACAGTGGTCAGTGTGATGCAATGTGAGAAACACTCGACCAGCTGTTGCTGGCTTTGAAGATGGAAGGGAGCCTTGAGCCAGGGAACGTGGGCCACCTCTAGAAGCTAGAAAAGGCAAGAACTCAATTCTAGAGCTTCCATAAGGGGACACAGCCTGTTGACACTTTGATTTAGCCCAGTGAGATCCATTTCAGACTTCCGACCCCCGGAACTGTGAGATAGTAAATCTGGGTTGCTTTAAGCCACTGAGTTTGCAATAATTTGTTACAGCAGCAATAGGAAACTCATACAGTATCTTATGCTGCTCCCTCTGTCTGGGACACCTACCTTTCCCCACTCTCATCTCCACAAGTCCTCCCTAACCTTTCAAGGTCCAGCTTCAGTTCCCCCTCTTATCACGGAACTTCACTTGTCCTGCCTCTCCCCCCGAGCTATTATCTACCCCTTGGGAATTGTCCAACACATCCCCAGCTCCACAGCCCAGGCCCAGGACTGCCCTTCTGCCCTTAAAACACTGTGGTCAATGGCACCAGTTTTTCCCTTTAGCACAACTGGTGCAGACATTTTCAAGAATTCTACTAAAAATCCAAGGGGAAAGGGAATGATCTTCCAAACCACAAACATGAGAAAAATGTGTTATGCTCTCAAGTACAATTTTTTAATTCAAAAAATCCAAGTAGCAGTAGAATGCTGCCAGTAGCAACCCTGAGGCACTGTCCTGGCTTCCTGCCCTCCTCCTCCCTGCTGGCTGTCTCCCGGATGATGTCTTGCCCACCGCGGAGCCATCTGATCCCCTCTGAGGCCTCCCACATTTATAGGCTCACACCTTCTGGAGCTCATTTGTTCACTCAGTTCTAGTACGAGGGCCTCAACCAGTCTGCAGCCTTTGGAAGGGCTCTCCTGATGGTCACAGTGGCAGGAGTACCATATAATTCATGGTCCAAACTAAAACACTTTAGAGAGTAAAAGGAGGTATTAATTGTGCTTGAGTCAGGCGTGGTGGCTCACACCTGTAATCCCAGCATTTTGGGAGGCCGAGGCAGGCAGATCACTTGAGGCCAGGAGTTCAAGATCAGCCTGGCCAATATGATGAAACCCTGTCTCTACTTAAAGGATACAAACATTGGCCTGGCATGGTGGCACACGCCTGTAGTTCCAGCTACTCGGGAGGCTGAGGCAGGAGAATCGCTTGAACTCGGGAGGCAGAGGTTGCAGTGAGCCAAGATTGCAACACTGCACTCCAGCCTGGGTGACAGAGCGAGACCCCGTCTCAAAAAAAATAAAAAATAAAAAATACATTGTGCTTGAAGAATGAGTATAAACCCGACTGTCCTGGGCAAACCACCCACCTCAGCAGTGAGGGGTCTGACTCTTGCTGGCTTGGGTTGTTTGAGGACCCACTTGGGAGCAGCCAGCGCTGCTCTCCTCAGTTCATTTACTAACGCTGATAAAGGGAACAACGTGCTAACCTCATGCTAACCACCCAGACATAAAGATACAGTCAGACACTAGCAGAAGGCCAAATCAGCGGAGGGTTAAGAAGCGTTCTATGGAAAATTGTGCTCTGTGCTCAGATAAGTCTGGAAAAGCTGTTTTGCATAAGAGTATTTAAGTTTTGGTCTTTAAGTGCAGGACTTCTCAGGACCTTTAATATCCTAATGTGGGTTATGAAGCTCCAAGAAGAAAATAAAGTATGCCGTATTTCAGATTTATTTTCCTGTGGCATATGGCCCCCTCAGAATACATTTGGTTGCTTTCCAGGAATCACATATGGTTCCTTGAGGGATTGTTTGAGGCAGGTCTGAAATATCAAAGTGGCTAGTATTCTCTGATTTAGGAAATCCAAGTTCCCTTTCACTAAGGAAGCCTCCAGAGATAGATGGCTTATCCCTGAAGAGTCCTTGGGATCCATAAGCCATGTTTCTCTGGATGTGGTAGGAAAGGCTCCGGGGAAGGGAGGGGGTGTTGACAGGCACATATTGAGTGACGGCTTGTATCAGGTAAAATCTGGCCGGGGCTCCTTGTCTCCTGAGTGATGGTTGTTTTAGCAGTTGTGTTATCTTTTGCTAAAAAACCCAGGGGATTCTAGAGTGTCAAGCGATAACAGGGTGGGGCTTCTATCTTCAGCCTTACCCTTGGACCTGAGGCCTGAAGATAAGCCTGCTTCTTATCACAGATTTATTTTTACTATCTTCCAAGCCTGGGACAACAGCTGTTTATAGGGGATGGTTGAGTTGAGTGTTGATTCTGCTGTGGAGGAGGCAAAGTCCCTGCAGTCTGCACATTCGATAGTCTTCATCCATAATGCATAAGGCTGGAGACCCGTAAAAAGAGTACATTCCTGCGATGGCCCACAGTTGATTATCCACACAGGAAAAATGAAGAACATTTCTTCCTCCAAGAGTCAGTATTTATCATCTCCCTGTTTCTGTCATCATCCTGGGCTTTTATTCCTAGACAATTTTGTACCATTGAGTGCTTTATGATTAGAAATAAATCAGTCCAAGTGTGGTGGCTCATGTCTGTAATCTCAGCACTTTGGGAGCCCAAGGTGGTAGGGATGCTTGAGCCCAAGAGTTCTAGACCAGCCTGGGCAACATAATGAGATCCTGTCACTACAAAAAATTAAAAAAATTAGCTGGCCTGGTGGCACATGTTTCTGACCCTGGCTTCTTGGGAGTCTGAGGTGGGAGGATTGCCTGAGCCTGGGAGATTAAGGCTGCAGTGAGCTGTGACTGCACCACTGCACTCCAGCCTGAAAAACAGAGTGACAGCCTGTCTCAAAAAACAAAGACAGAAAGAGAGAAAGAAAGAAAGAAAGAAAGAAAAAGAAAAGAAAAAAGAAAAGAAAAGAAAAAGAAATAGATCAAAGCTCATCATATCAACCAGGAACAGTGCACACCCAAGGATTCTGAGGACGAACACGCTGTGTGGTGGGGAGACCACTGATGAGGAAGTCGGAAGACCCAGGCCTGTCTCCAATGTTTTGCCCCTTACCAGCTCTGGGCTTCAGGGTTTTCGTGTTTGTTTGTTTTTAATCCATAAAATAAGATTTTGAATGAGATTATAATAGCCAAGTGTCCGGTATATCATTTGTATCAAACGTAGCAGCATCAAAGTTTACTAACCAAGAATAAGAAATGCGTTAATTTTGTGTGTGTACACGCACACACACACACACACAAACACACACACACATTTGACCACATCGTGCTTTAGAGTTATTTCCTTCTAAAAGCAAAAAACATTTACATTTACCAATTAAAGGTAATTCTGCCTCTTCTAATTCGACTGTCTCTTTTGTGTAAATATTCAGTTAATTCTAAGTTCAGCTTGCTGTCTGAAATGATGATACTCATCTCCCAAGGAATCTCCTTACCCCTCTTCCTTTCCAAGGCACCTCTCGAGGCAGGGGAAGACACATGGATTCTCCTGGAGTGGTGGGGAGGTAGGTCTAGGCTCCATGTGCTGTCCTCCAGGGCCCTGCCAACCTCCTCTGGGTGGCTCCCCACTCCCACCTTGGCTGCTGGTTTCCCTGCACTGGTGTCCACTAAGCTTTGGTGGCTCCTACCTTGTCTTGGGTACAGAGCAGGTTTCATGCTGATGGCCATGATCCCTGCCATTGCCCCTGGTCAGGGTGTCTCCCACTATAAGCCTTTTTGTTCCAACTCCAGGGCTGTTGATACTTGCATGTACTCTCTGGTGGCACCTGTGGCTCAAGGCTGCCAGGAGCACCATGCCCATCTCACCACCTGGCACCTCCATCCACCAATGCTGCTCTAAAGCTGGCACACCATGTTGGGTCTGAGATCTGAGGCTCCTGTCATCTTTTCTCCCTGCCACTCTGAGTCAAGGCTTGGGGGTGGGGCATTCTGGATCTCTTCTTAGAGCCTCAGGTAGTATCTAAACTTCCATCCTGTCACCTCCCCATCTCCTGTTATCAGTATCCTGTCCCCAGCTCTGCAATCATCTCCTGGTACTCTACATTACACTTAGAGTAAAATTCTCTGTGCATGGACCTCCAAGCTTTGTATTGATATACTGAGGCATTTAGTCCAAAGGGTACAGATATTCCAGGTCCATGATACTTTTATTAAACGGAAATAAATTCCATAACAGTGAGAAGATGGGAAAGAGGAGAGAGATACACAGATACAACCACTCTTAGACTCAGTCAGGATGACATAGAAAGAAAGATCTGAAGATAGAAAGAAAGATCTGAAGATGGAACAGAATATAATGCACAGAGCTGTAGAGGCCATTGTCCCCTCAGCTTTGAATCCAACTTAACTTTGGAACAAGACTTCCAGAATTTTCTTTGCTACGTAAACCCTGCTATGGGTAACAGGTGCCCAACTCTGCACACAGGTGTGCTGGGCCCTAAGAAATGTCTCTACTGAGTCCACTCCTCACCGAGGCCGAGCAGGGCTAGAAGCCTGATGTCCCTGATGTCCCGGGGCTCAGAGTCACAGGTTGCTCTGTAATACAAGACTGATTTTGCAGCTGGGTTGGCGATTCTAATTTCCACCACTTCTTGCTGGAAAATGTCTTAGACATTCAAAGCAAAATGTAGAGTAAGTGAACTCGTTAAAACCACACATCATTTGACCTAGGGATAAAAAGTTACACAAAATCTAGTTAGTTTCTAAAAAAGCTATGTGGAATTTATTCAAGCTATTAGATTTAGCAAATGTAAGACCACAAATATAAATGTTTAAGCTGGAAGAAATCTAAGCTCAGAGGTTTCTATTCTATAAACCAAGTTTATTTCAAAAAAGAAAAAAGCTCTCCTTCCTTTTCACAGGTTCTTTTTTCACTCCAAATAAGCCTAGGTTGGCACGGGAAGCCAGAGTCACGGGGCTGGCTGTCGAAATGCCACGGATTTGGCCATGCAGTGACTACTCAACAATCCCACCTTCTTATCAAGCCAAATGCCATCATCTTATTAAAATTTGCTGCTTTAATTTGTGCAGTAGCAACAGAAAATAAATAAATAAATACAAACTAAAACGTACTTCTGAACAGATTTAAAGTTGCATTTTGAAGTTTAATTAAACAGTTTGGGTTTGTCATGAAGTGAGCTAAGGTGGAGCTAGGGCCTCAGACAGACAGGCAGTGTTCGAGCTGAGAGAGCAGGGTCAGAATGGAGAGAAAAGGAAAGCTGTCTGAAGCCCAGAAGGCAAGAAGAGGAGCCCATGGTCAGGCAAATGTGGGAGAAGAGGGAGGCACTACATTAATTATGTCTCACATTCAGGACTTCAGAGAAAGCAGGATCAAGGAGCATTGGCAGCAGACTCAAGAACAAAAGCCAAGGATCTGGGCAAGGTCTGGGCCAGCAGAGGTCAGGAAGGGGATCAGAGGGTCTTCGAGCCAGGTGGATGGATCTCAAAGGCAGCAGGAAGGACTGGGAAAGCTCTGCCCCTGGGCTGAGAGCTGCCAGTCATAGGCAGGTGCCCCTGACTGGTGGAGAGAGAGGGGCAAGTCTCGCCTGCACCCCAGCCTGCCTGGGTTGGTTTTGCTTCCAACCTTGACCCAGCCTCAAACCTAGCTCCCGTGTCTCCACTTGCTGGGCTCTGTATGTCCTGGCTTTGGACCTGGCGCCAGCATCTGACCTCCAGAACAGCTGCTCTGCCCAACAGTTCTGCTCTCCACCAGCACTCCCCCCAAAAGCTGGAAGCCTGAAATCCTTGCTTCTCCCATCCTAGCTGTCCACCATCCCCCATGCCTCCTCTGCCCCCGCAAGCCAGCCTGCCCATCCTCCCGAGTCCTCCTTGCACTTGCTGCCTTCCTGGCACAGCTCCTCTGCTCCTTGATGCCCAATAAATGTTTCAATTGAGTGAATGAGACCATTGGGTAGAGTTTTCTTTTCAACTGCCTTCTCAGCCTGATAGCAGGAGGCTTTTGCTAACAAGCTGTCCCAAATAATGTTGGTTTTGTATTTCAGTATTTGGAACTGCATTTTGGGATGTTAGTAAAAACAAAACCCAAGGGTGCTTTTTAAGTAAGGGACCCAATGTTTAAAGTCCACAGCGAAAATGAAATAATGAATACCCTGGTGGGATCTTGAAGCCAGGGCTGGAATTTCATATTTGTTACAAGTATTTTTCCATCCAGCTTGAGAACTGTGAAAGCAGCTCAGAATTTCCCTTAAATGTCATAAACAATCTCAAGTAAGGGACACCACCCCTAGCTGGGGATGGAGATGCTTCACCTTAGTAACAAGAAGCCAATTCTGGGCCGGGAGAGGGAAGTTGATGGAAATGATTGTTTGGTAGAAAAGCACCAATTAGTAAAATAAACATAAATAACATTTGATGATATTAGATCATTACTGATCATTTTTAGAAACCCTCATGTCGTCACCCTGTCCCTCACTTTTTGTCAGATGCTCTATTGACTCTGTCTCCTGAACACCTCTTGGGTCTATTCACCCTTTCTAATCTGATGACCATTACTGATTAAAACCCTTGTCGGCCAGGCGCGGTGGCTCACGCCTATAATCCCAGCACTTTGGGAAGCCAAGGCGGGCAGATCACGAGGTCAGGAGATCGAGACCATCCTGGCTAACACAGTGGAACCCCATCTCTACTAAAAATACAAAAAATTAGCTGGGCGTGGTGGCGGGTGCCTGTAGTCCCAGCTACACGGGAGGCTGAGGGAGGAGAATGGCGTGAACCCGGGAGGTGGAGCTTGCAGTGAGCCAAGATCGCGCCACTGCACTCCAGCCTGGGCGACAGAGCGAGACTCCATCTCAAAAAAAAAAAAGAAGAAAAATTAAACCCTTGTCACCTCTTTCTTAGATCCTGACAACAGACTCACACCCTGGCTAGTTCTGAGTGAATGAATTTAAGGTATTTTCTTGAGTGATAAGAGAATTATCTCAGAAATGCAGGCAGCGGCCAAGCAGTAAAGGGCTTTTGGCCAGCCTGGGAACTGGATCTTTAACCATGCTCTTTCCACTGCCTTTGCAGAAGGGTATAAGGTCCTTATCCAAGCAGATGGGCACCATGGCACTGTTCCAGATGTCACAGACAAAGGGAGGATCAGGGAGAAGGTCTAGATTCTTGGTTTCAGAAAGTCTCAAACTAGGGTTCCTAGTTTGAGAAGGCCATATAGGGTAGCTTCCAAAAGTTGCCATGGCATCTGTAAACTGTCATGACACTGGTGGGAGTTTCTCTTAGCATGCTAATGCCTTATAATTAATATGTAATGAATGAGCAGTGAAGACAGCTAGAGGTTGCTTTTGTCACCATCTTGATTCTGGCTGGTTTCAACCAGCTTCTTTACCACATCCTGTTTTATCAGCGGGGGCTTTGCAACCTGTGTCTTAAGAAACAAGTCTTACCAGCATGAGAAGCATGGGCTGACGCCAAAGCGGCAGAGAGTTTAGGGACACGCAGGTCCCTGGAGCTCACACAGGTCCCAATACCACGAGAAACTAAACCAAAAATTCCCTAGTGCTCAGGTTTCCACTCTTACCTTTAGTAGGATCAGGGACCAGGCAGGAGGAACCCCTGATGGGGGATGCTGTCCATTGTTCTTTCTCAAAGGAGCTGGAGAAAGTAGAACCATATGAGTATTCTTGTTATCTCTGCTATTTTTCATGTGCAATTTCTGCTGTATCACATAACTCCCTATCAGTTTGCAAATTAATTCAACCTTTTTTCACAATGGTGACTACTTCCTATTTGTAATTCTCAAGCTCTTACCTGCAAAGTGTTGAACATTCTTATTAAAGCTTGTTTAAAGATGTCTTCCTTTGATAAAGTGGCAATTATCAGGTGTATGGGTTGTGCCTCAGAATCATTTATCATCTTATAATCAATGGGATTGATTTAGCTTCTGAACACTATGCATCTGGATGCTTTCCAAGCAACAGTAGCATCACTGTTGATCGAGTCATTGTTATTGCAATGGATAATAGATGAACCTTTGGCAGTAATGGGATTCAAGAACACCATGATCCTCTAGAGGTCTTCCTTTCAGTCTTAGAATCGTTAATGGGAAATAGTCCAGATTCTAATTTTGCTGTTTTCTTATCTCTGCTCTTGGAACCCAAGAACATCGTTGTCAATGTTGCTTAACTGCCTGGTTGTACTTTTTGAAAAGTACGTATCTTGAATCAAGAGAACTATATGCATTTGCTGCAGTCTCCCCATACAAATCTCTAGAAAATTAAGAAAATGTATCTTTTTAAAATTCATAACTATGTTGGAAAGCAGGAGAGAGTGCCTTTAGTGGAAATTACAAGAGATGCCTAAAAATCTGAAGGCAAATCGGATCAGATTGAATGGGGAAGCCAAATCCCAAAACAGGCAAAGGAAGAACTCTTAAAAAAAGAGAGGTATTCTAGGGGGAGCTCCAAGTTTGAAGAGGCAGGTATAGATATCTGAAGTGGCTCTGGTTGGAATATGGAAGGAGAAACAGCCCTTATTTTATTTTATTTTTTTTTTTTTGAGACGGAGTCTTGCTCTGTCGCCCAGGCTGGAGTGCAGTGGCACGATCTTGGCTCACTGCAACTTCCACCTCCCAGGTTCAAGTGATTCTCCTGCCTCAGCCTCCCGAGTAGCTGGGACTACAGGTGCCTGCCACCACGCCTGGCTAATTTTTTATTATTTTTTTTTATTTTTAGTAGAGACAGGGTTTCACCATATTGGCCAGGCTGGTCTTCTACTCCTTACCTTGTGATCCACCTGCCTCGGCCTCCCAAAATGCTGGGATTACAGGCATGGGCCAGCCCCTCTTCTTATGCAAAGCAAAAGGTGACAAAGGTGTCATCATTCAGGTGGGAGCAGTAAGTGTAGATATTTAGGTCAAGAGATGTCAGTACCCTTCATGGTTGATGATCCAAAAAGAGACCAGTAGCCCGTACTTCCAGAAATCCAGACACTCCTCGCGCAGCTGCACACCACCCCTTGCCTGCATCTTTGGTAATAGGCTGTGGGGAACAATACCACGTGGACAGAAAGGCTTTCAGGAAAACAAATGCAAAAAGTAACACAACACCAAAATGTACAAGAACAGAGAAAATCAAGATTATAAGAGAGGCACTAATGAAACAGATGAATGCACACCTGAGGAAGCATGGTTAATCCAGCAAATAAAACTTCAGTTGGTTAAGACAGAATTTCATATCAAGCAAGAACAAGTTACTAAGAAAAAAGAGTTAATTACAAAAACTGAAAAAAGAAGCCAGGTATGGTGGCTCACTCCTGTAATCCCAGCACTTTGGGAGGCCGAAGTGGGTGGATCACTTAAGGTCAGGAGTTCGAGATCAGCCTGGCCAACATGGTGAAACCCCATCTCTACTAAAAATACAAAACTTAGCTGGATGTGGTGATGCACACCTGTAGTCCCAGCTACTCAGGAGGCTGAGACACAAGAATCGCTTGAACCCAGGAGGTGGAGGCTGCAGTGAGCTGAGATCGCGCCACTGCACTCTAGCCTGGGCAACAGAGCGAGACTCTGTCTGGAAAAAAAAAAAAGTTTGAATTTGAGTTTTTCTTATAATAAATGAGATTGAATATGTTTTCATATATTTAAAGGATATTTGAACTTTCTTTTCCATGAACTGTGTGTTCATGTCTTTTGCCCATTTTTCTATAGTTTTATTTTTGTACCTTTTCTTCTTAATTGTAAGAATATTTACATATTATGGAGATTGGCCCTTTGTATCTGATACAAGTTGTAAATACTTTTTTTCCCAGTTGTTATTTGTCATTTGTCTTTGTCTTGGCATTTGTTTTGTTTTGTCATGCAAAAATGTTTAAAAGTTCTTTTATTTAATTAAATTTATCAATCTTTTTAAAAAATTGCGTCTGAATTTTAAGTTATAGTTAAAAAGGCACTATCCACTTCAGGTTTTATAGGAATTGATTCATATTTTCTTCTAGTATTTATAATTTTTTTTGTGTATTTTTTGAGATGGAGTCTTGCTCTGTCACCCAGGCTGGAGTGCAGTGGCATGATCTCAGCTCACTGCAACTTCTGCCTCTCAGGTTCAGGTGATTGTCCTGCCTCAGCCTCCTGAGCAGCTGGAATTACAGGTGCACGCCACCATGCCTGGCTAATGTTTGTATTTTTAGTAGACCCGGGGTTTCACCATGTTGGCCAGGCTGGTCTGGAACTCCTGATGTCAAGTGATCTGCCCACCTGGGCCTCCCAAACTGCTGGGATTATAGGCGTGAGCCACCATGCCCAGCCTCAAAACCAATTCTTAAACATCCTATTTCCTCAGTGATTTGAGACACCTTTAATAGGTACTGAATTGGCACACACATTGGGTTTACTGCAGTTCTTTTTATTTTGTTTTATTGATCTGCCTGTTTTTAAGTATGTCAGTTTAATTATTGAGGACTTCTAGTATGTTTTAATATTTGGCAGGGCTGGACACAATATTTTCCAGTATTTTTTAAATTTTTGTTTCAGAATTCTCCTGGCCAATTTTGCCTTTTTATTTCTTCATGAGAACTTCATATTCATCTCATCATGTTATTGCGGGGCGCAGGGTGGGGGTAGGGATTTTTGGTACTTTTATAGGATCACATTAAATCTTTTAAATAATTTGAGGAGCATTAAAATCTTTATGATTCTGTCTTCCTATCTAAGCATACTTTATATCTTCCATTGGTTCAGGTCTACTTTTTGGACTTTCAGGGACTGTTGTAGAGTTTTACACGTAAACATTTACACACTTCTTATTTAATTTATTCAGATATTGTATCTTTCTGATGCTAAAGAGTGGTGGCAATAGTTACTTCCTCACATTGTTCATTTCTCTAGCAGAAATGTCTTCAGTATTTCCAAATTAAATAGGAAGCTTGCCTTTGGGTTGAGACATAGCTATTTTATCAGAACTTGACCCTGATTTTTTCCTCCCCCAGGAGGTGGTGAGTGTTATTTTGTCTTGTCTGGATGTAGGTTTGCTTTGCTCTTGAATGTTCCAGAGTGGAGAGAGACTAGGAGAAAGCACAGGAGGTCTATTTGGTGTAATCTGCTCCTTCATTTTCATCTTCACCATCAACAGAGACAGCAGCACACTTGCTTGCAGAACTGAACTTGGAGGCTGGATTTTCCTCAGGTTTATTTGGCTCAGGTGCAGATCTGCAGACTTGATCTCTTTTGCCATCTTTCCTGTCTGACTCCCTCCAGCAGTCTTTGTTCCCTCCATCTCCTGGACCACGGCCCGAGTTCCCAGTTTGGACTTTTGGACATTCATCCCGTCTACTTTATTTTCATCTTTCTTTGCTGGTCCTTCCTCTGAGGGTTGAACTGGAGGTACTTTTCCCTCACTACCGGTAGGGGGTTGCTGCTCTGTTTCTGAGCTCTGAGATGGAATAAGAGGATTAGAACTTCTCTTCACCTAAGCAGTCTCCTTTGGTGGAGGGGCTCAAATCACCTTTAGGAGTTGATCAGGTTTGGAAGGCTTAGAAATTGGAGACTGGCAGTGTTTCTCTTTATTGAGTGTTTCATTTTCTAGAGACTTCTCACTCTCTCTTCTTCATGCATCCTGGTCTGACTTGCTTCTGCCTGATGTGGCTGGGGTCCCAGTCTGCACTGGCTCACTTCCCGTCCTCCACCATTCCTGTTCCTGAGTTTCTTCACTTTGCCATCTTGGATGTCTCTCCAGAGGCCATTGTTCTAGATTTGGCTCATCCAGCTGCCAATATGGTTTCTCTTGTTTCTTCTGTAGCTGTTCTTCTGCTTCTCTTTTTCTAGCAACTGTGTCAATGGACTTTCCCCCTCCAAAGATAGAAGCCACTCAACTGAGCTGGGGGGTGCTAGAAGAGGGATCATCTTCCTTATGAGTGCTCTGAGGCTTTAGATTCAGTTCTGATCTTTGGGAGGGACCCCTATCATCATGCCTATAATCACCCTAAGAGTAATCATCTCTGGAGTTCCATGACCAATTGTCCTGTCTGTCTTACTGGTCTTCATCCACCTCCTCAGTAGTCATCATCTCTGAGGTACCCACTACCAAATGCTCTTCTGCAACTGCCTGTTGCAGAATCATAGCCTCTATCATAGTCTCTGCTGCCTCAGTCATCATCTTAATCCCGGCCCCCACATTGACCCATATCCTGGTGTGAGTCATCTCTAAACCCGTCCTGACACCCATCATGATACTGGTCTGAATTGCATGATCTTGATACTTGTCTCCAAAGCTATCAACACCTCTTTTAGGCAGGTAGTCATCAAAGCTGTCTGTGGCAGGATGGACCTCCAGTATATCTGTTTTGTCAGTATCCTAATTTCTATCCTGGCCAAGAGGACAGTCATCCCTGTCTTTATCCTGTGCTTGGTCAGCAATGTCCACTCTAATTATCCTGTTACCTACAGACTCTTCATTGAGACCCAGGGAACTGAACAGGGCATCCAGGTCCTAAAACTCAGGATAACTAAAACTTTCAACCTCTCTGGATGCCGGGTTCATGTGGTCAGTGTGCTGTACCACTATTTAATCCTCTAAATAATTCCTTAATTGAGTCTTCTATCACATCATAGAGCAAGTTCCCTAGAAGAGCATTGTAGGATGGTGATTTGGGAAGATGGCTCCAATCAATATGGGGTTCTCCAGCATCCTGTGGAGCAGTGAAAAGAATGGAATGACCAATTGGAGATGTCCTATACACATCTCATCATTAGTGTGCCAAGTGGTTGAAGGATTTCCTTCTGGCTCATCTGTTTCATCAGCCCAGTCTGGGGATGTAGGTGCTTCCTCCACCAGTCTGCCCATCCTCAGTCAGAAAGTCTATTAGGGAAATTGTCTTTTTCTTCTCCTTCTCCTTCTCCTTCGTCTTCTTCTTCTCCTCCTCCTCCCCCCTCCCTGCTCCTCCTCCCCCCTCCCTGCTCCTCCTCCCCCCTCCTCCCCCTTACCCTCCTCCCCCTCCTCCCCCTCCTCCTCCCCCTCCTCCTCCCCCTCCTCCTCCCCCTCCTCCTACTCCCCCTCCCCCTCCTTCTCCTTCTCCTCCTTCTCCTTCTTCTTCTCCTTCTCCTTCTCCTTCTCCTTTTCTGAGGCCACCATGTTGGGAGACAGAGAGAACACCAAGGCTTGATTTTACTTTTAAGGGTTACTTTTAGCAAGGTGGAGATGTAGGAAAATTATATCCCAGGATTGAGTAAAAGAAAGGCACAATTAGAGAATCATAAGACCTTTAATGTGGCTAGACAGTGGATTGCCTGTTAAGGGAGAGACAGGAAACATAGATGGAGATCATTCAGGGGCGTCTCACAAAGACCCCACAGGCTATGCTGTTCAACTTGGACTTTCTCTCATTGGTAATAGAAAATCATTGAAAGGTTTTAAGCAAGAGGATGGCATTATTAGATTTATATTTTAGTAAGATTCTGGGGGCAATGGCTGATAAATTCCACTGGCAAAGCATTTCAAACATGTCTGCAAATCAGACCAGATATCATCCAACCAAATAAACCGAGAGGAAGAACAAGAACAATCACGGCCGTATCACTTTTATTCTTCTTTAAAAATGACTTAAAAATTATAGAGTAGGTAGACTAACAGTGAAGACCATATATTTATGTCTCCAAAACCTGAGAGTTCTGCAAGAGATACTGAGCTCCAGATGATTATGCTGGGTCTTTCTCCAACCTCAGCATAAGCCAGGAGTGGGCAAAGCAGGTCTGGGAGAGCTCTGCCTGAAAGTGGACTCCAAGCTCCATGCTAGGGGCCTGGGCACCCTTAAAGCAAGCCACAGAATCACTTTCAGTCAGTGAGGATATGCCTGTCTTCTCTCCTTTTCTGTTTTTCTGAGTGGAGTATTGAAAATAATCAGGCACAAAGCATAGCATAGTGGACAAAGAAAATAATGTTTATGTTCATGAAAAATTCAACCCTAATTATACCTCTGGGAGCCAGTGGGAGTAATGAAATAGTGTGCCTGGGGTGTTCATTTTGTTAATAGATGCCAGTCACAGGGTACTTATTTTCTGTGCCGTTTATAAAGCCTTTGACGGACAGCGCTGCTTGCGTCAGTTCATAGAATTATAAGATATAAAGGATATTATGGTAATTTTTTGGAATGATGTTCATTTAGTATCTGGTCATGAGAATGCGGTTCCTCCTGTTAGTGCCATATTCCAGCAAATGCAATAGGCAGCTTAGCAGGGGCTCTGAAAAGTGTACGTATTAACTTTGGCTCAGACACCAGGGATACATTTTGCTGCCATTTAAGATTAATTATTTGTAATATGTTTGTTAAGAAAATTGTTTTAAAATTTTATTTCTGTCTCTCAATTTAGGAGTGATAGCTCCTAGATTTCAATCACATGGACTGAATGACATATACAAGGGTTTTTGAACTATCTGAGATGGACAAAGCTCAAAGTATGTTTTCCAATGGCAAAGGCAGAACTAGATCCACTTTTTTCCAACACGACAGCCAGGTTTCCAAGAGCAAATGAGCAGTGAGGTGAGGTGAACATGGAGAAGCGAAAAGATAAAACTAGCTAGTTGTTTTGTTAGAGGGACAGAGGATATATATAAGCAAGGTTCTTTGGCCTGAAACCAAATTCAGCAACTCAACCATATTGACTTTTGCCCATATTTATTTAGGTTGAGCCCTATAAAATTCCTGATATTATACTGGTTTTGACCAACAACATCAATTATTGCATATGCTTCAACCTAATGCTTCAGAAAGAAAGTCATGGCCACCTAGAACTTGGCATAACCTGCAACTGCCTTAACTCCAAAGCCTTAAACACCATGGCTGCAGCCTCCTGTCCTCTAAACCTCTCATTTCCTCACCTCTATCACAAATCCATGTAAAGTCAGATTGGTTTACAGCTCTTCAGGCCCAGTGAGCCACAGCTCCCTCGGCATCTTTACAAACAGCTCCCACAGATACCTCAGTATAATTATTTTAAAAATATGTCCAGGAATTTTTTTTCCTTAAGCCACGAGGCTTGCCAAAATACTTCATAGAAAATACTATTTTGATAGTATTAGAATTTTACCAATGACTTAAGCAAGAGGCACAAAAGTGGAATGACCTCCAACTATGAGTTTTGATGAAAGTGAAAAATACTACCTAAGCCAAAACCACTAGTTCAGGCATTCAGCTTTCCCCTGTCTTATAAAATCCCAACCCCACTTTAATCTAGGGTCAGCTGTCCTCTAGATGCTCTCTGATATGTATCAGTTGAATAAAGTCTTTAATCTCTCTGATGTGTATCCATTGAATAAAGCCTTAATCTCTATTTGAGTCACTTAAATAACTTTCTTTTGACTTTTGATACCCAGAAAAATGGATTTGGAATGCTGTTTGGATTGTCTGTCCTCAAAGCTGTCTATTGGTGTGTGCCCAGTGGTGTTTGGGTGGGTAGAGTGGGATCTGCCTCTCTCTACCATGGTGCTGAGTTTTGTCTAATGTTGCTTTACTAAGAACACTGCTGTACAGGACAGAGCAAGTTTGAGGATGGACACTGTATGAGTTAGATGGAGCTCCAAGGTGATTATTTGATTACACGGTCTTAGAAACCATTTGAAAGGAAAGAAGGTGGAATGAAATAGGGGCAGAAGGGAATTAAAATATCCTTGGGTGTGTGATGAGTGTACATTTCAGCTCATGAACTAAGGAGTCCAATAACTAGAACTTACTTTATAGTCCACGACTCTACTTAATTTCCGACTCAAGCACTGGGCCTGAGGGCTGGGCAACAGGGCGAAACTCTGTCTCTACAAAAAATACAAATATTGCCCTGCTTGGCTACAAGAAAAACAACCTCAGCTTTTCTTGGGAACCCCACATAAGCCTAGGGTCTTTCTAAGGCACTGGGAGTAGGGGAAATCTATTTGGTCCTCAGTCATCAGTGCCTATGGGAAGTCACAATGACATCTGTTATCCTGTCCTCCTGACTCCTTCAAGGCTAGGCAGGTCTCAACTATTCCTGTGCTGGAAGTCTTTCTGAAATGTGTCTTTCTCTGGACTCTTGCTCTAACAGGGCTACCAAAAAAACAGGGTAATGCACCTCTAATCCTGCCACCACAGCACTCTTCTCTTCTTCCCAGCCTGGAACAATCTAATTTTTTTTTTTTTTTTTTTGAGACAGAGTCTCACTCTACCACCCAGGCTGGAGTGCAGTGGCATGATCTTGGCTCACTGCAACCTCTGCCTCCCAGGTTCAAGCGATTCTCCTGCCTCAGCCTCCCAAGTAGCTGGGATTACAGGCGCCCGCCACTACACCCAGCTAATTTTTTTTTTTTTTTTTTTGTATTTTTAGTAGAGATGGGGTTTTGCCATGTTGGCCAGGCTGGTCTCGAACTCCTGACCTCATGATTCGCCCGCCTCGGCCTCCCAAAGTGCTGGAATTACAGGCTTGAGCCACCGCGTCCGGCCGGAACAATTTTTAGTCTGGGGAAAATCCTCCTTTCGTGTTTCTTCAACTAAATTATTCTCAGGAATTCACTTCTTCTAAGTATAAAAAGCCAGCAAGACTTCTAGGGTAGTTCTGTTTTCTGACTTGCCACATACCTCCCATGAAGCAATGACCACCAAGCTGACTTCAATGAGGTGAAGGGAAGGGGGAAACAGAGGGAATAAAGAACACATAAATTGATGTATCTTTTGATTTTTACTTCCCTTCCATGATGTCTGCTCCATGCTGAGTCTGGCAACTTGGGCTTTGGAATTTACTGATTGGGTAATGCTCCCTGGAGTTGACAGTGTGTACCCCTGCCCAAAGGCTTAGATAGCAATCAGGGAAGGGTGGCCCTCCAAAGTGAGTGTTATCATAAAGGAGGCAAAGAGAATTAGGGCAGCAGTAAATACTTGGTAGAAGACTAAGCAGTAAATCTTGGTAGTCTTTTGTGACCTTCTGCCATCCCACAATGGTTGGATGTTTCTCCTGTGCCCCCAGAACACTTTCTTCTATTGCCATAGACCGCATTCTACTGGGATGGCCATCTTCATTCCAGCCTCCTTCTATATAGAAAGGAAGTTCCTGAGCTGAGGACCTATATTTGTTCATCTGGACAGCATAACCCCTAAAAGATGGAGACTGAATGAGTAGAGATGGAATGAGTAACTCCTTGGAACATCATGGACTCTGTACCAGCCACAGATGACTCGCATACCCTGGGTGAGCAAGGCCTGCAGATGGAAATTGTGGATAACAGCAAACTGTGTTGCTCAACAAAATGAAGATCAATAGATAGGAAGCACAGGCCAAAGCAAGCCAGGCAAAATTTAATGCTCACAAATATAAAATCATGGATTTGAATTGTAAAATTCAGCTGGAATAGAGGTGATATGACTGAAGAGCAGCCACAAATAAACAGCCAAATGAAGGGACACATTTGAGAAGGCCTAGAATTTTCCTGAGCACAGGAGTGTCTGCCCCCATGGAGTTGAGGTGTGCTTTCCACAGGCACTCCAAACTCTGTCCTTTTGGGCTTTTATGGGGCCTTGATTAGCTAATTGGCCATTAGTGAAATTAATCTTCGGCCCCTCTCCTCCCAAGAGGTTATGAGTGGGCTGAATAGTCTCAACCCTCTTAATTGTGCCTTGGTCTTCACTGTGACGAGCCCCCATCCTGAAGCTACCTAGGGGCTGCCAGCCACCAGTCTCAATAGCATACCTCGCTTTGGAGATTCTAAGGATATTAGGAGTTGTAAGCCAGAGCGTGGGAGCAAGGGTCAAATATTTAGTTCACACTATCACAGATGGGTCCCAGAAACTTCTTAGTAAATTCCCATTTTATCTAATCCATTAAAACCTTCATCATAAACATGAAATTACTTGAATTTTTAAAACACTAACAGTAGAAAACCCAAATGCAGTGCTAATTAGATATAATAGCAATAAGTATTTTTAAATAGCATATCCAGAAGAGAGGTGGTGGTTAATACGAGAGTGTAATTAATCCATTTGCTGAATTAATTACCACTTTCCTCATCATCTGGGCTAGCAGAGTGTTAGACAAATAAGAGGAACATTGTCAGTCAAAACATAAATATTAGAACCAACCTAAAAGTCTAGATGAATAGTTAAATAAATTATTCATGAAATACTCTGTACCTGTTTTTCAAAGTGAGATGGAGTTCCTTGCTGTGCCTTAAGAAGATATCCAGGATTCTTAGTCCCTGGCAACAAGACGTCACCAAAAATAAAAAATAAATAAGAGAATCTACAGGATGGAGTACAGTGGCACAATCATAGCTCACTGCAGCCTTGACATCCTGGGCTCAAGTGATTCCCTTGCCTCAGCCTCCCAAGTAGCTAAAATTACAGGTGTGCTCCACCATGCCAACTAAGTTTTAAAATTTTTTTGTAGGGTTGGGGTCTCACTATGTTGCTCAGGCTGAAAAAAAAATATTAAATAACTAAGTAGATACATTGTTTAGTGA
Source organism: Pan paniscus (assembly GCF_029289425.2). NCBI lineage: Eukaryota > Metazoa > Chordata > Mammalia > Primates > Hominidae > Pan > Pan paniscus. The sequence continues at coordinate 42,296,392 of NC_085926.1, read as the reverse complement.
AAAAAAGTAAACCATAGATAGAACATAATTCCAAACAAAAAGGGATACGTGGGTTTAAAGCTTTTTTTTTGTATCTGTATAAACACAGAAAATACTTGGATGAATACATGTCAAATTGCTAACGTGGTTACTTAGTGTCAAATTGCTAAAGTGGTTACTTCTGAAAAAGGGATTGCAAAGACAGAGGGTTTTTCACTTCAGAATAAAAATGTCAGGTTTAGAAGGATACATGCTCAAGGTATGTGAAATGAAACATGCAAGATATAAAACTTCACATCAATACAATCACACTTTTATAAGACATCTAGCATATATTCATTTTTAAAAGTAAAAGAATTTGCAAAAAACTAAGAGTAGTCATATTTAGATGGTGAATTATGACTGATCGTTGTTTTCTTTGATGCTTTAAAAAATTTTCCAAAATGTCTGCAATAAAAATTTATTATGTTCATCATAGACAGACCCACGCTTTTTAAAAGAAAATTTTTAAAGGAAGGATTACCCAAACTCAGTTTTGTTAATGTGAAGGCATGCCCCCTCCCCCTGTAACTAAAGAGGAATTTCTCTGGGTTCCCTGTCTATCAAACAAGAAAAATTTTCCCAGTGGCAGGGGATGGAGATCTTCCTAACAACTTGTCGTCCTTTGTAGCTGATGCTCACAAGTACGTGGATGGCAATGAAACAAGCCTCTATGGCTAAGCTTCCCCAGACTTGCTCACTCCACTCTTCATTTATCCATTAAGCCCACATGCTGAGGGCTGTATGCATTTACAGTGTGTATCAAGCTGCCCCAGCCAAAGTGATTTCTGGCTCATTATGCTACTCCCAATAAATTTGGGGATTGGTCAGCTTCAAAACAAAATTGGGCAAGTTATATATATATATATAGGCAAACAACAAAAATTGAGTTCTGTGTGTGTATGTTTATGAAGGGGTGGTACATTCCCAGAAGACAGTGTGACAGGATAGAATGCAAGTTCCAAAATCACTAAAGATAGGCCCTGCCAACTAAGGATCCTCTCCAGGCAGCTTTGCAGGAAGCAATGGAAACAAATAGGAAGAGAAAGGAAGAGAAAGGCACATGCCACATGGCAGTTTGTAAACAATACAAGACAAAACTTTGAACACTGCCCCCTGTCACAAAATAAATGGGGGCCACTTTTGAGGGGTAAGTTCTGATATATGGTTGATAAATGAATAGGTACTTTATTCATAAGACTAAATCTTCAAACAACAAGAGCAAATAATAGCTGGGTGTGGTGGCTCAAACCTGCAATCCCAGCACTTTGGGAGGCCGAAGTGGGAGGATTGCTTGAGGCAAGACCAGCCTGAGCAACATAGCAAGACCCTGTCTGAAAAAAAAAAAAAAGTAAATTATAAGAGACAAAAAGTTCCAACCTCCTCTTTAGAGCACAGCATTCCAGAAAGCAGTAGAGTAACATCTGCAGTTCTGCAGTGTCTGGGAGGAAAGCGTTGGGACCAAGGACTCAGCATGCACCAATTTTATTTCATGAGTAAAGAAAATAGAGATATTATCATAAAAGCTTGAACCTACAACAGACAGAGTGTTGTAGGTTCCCAGACCCAGAACACACAAATGTGGGCAGACAGGGACATCCATGAGACAGAGGATTCCTCCCACAGAGCTTTTCTGGAGACCTTAGAGTTTGATTCCTGGGACTTGAGGTAGTGTGTCCAATATCCAGTGAGGCTATAAACAGATAAAACCTTTCTAGAGTGTGATTTGTTAAATATGGAACAAAAGCCTTAAAATATATGTATACTTTGATCTAGAAATTCTGCTACCAAGAAGAAAAGAAACCAAGCAATATTTATTTATAAGGATGCTAATTATCATAAAAGAGAAAGCAGAAATATAATAAATGTACAAATATGGGGGACTGGTTCAATAAATTACAGCACATGTATATGTAGTAGTCATTAATGCTGCCCACTGAATATTTCTGGTTGATTCTTCACCTTTGGGATATATCACAGGACTGCATTTCCTGTCCCCTTCTACTTGGGTAGGGTCATGCAACCTATTCTATCCAATGAATTGTAAGCAAAAGTAATATGTGTTCATCCCAATCCAAGTGTTTGGTTAACAGTGCTAGACCTTCAAGCTCTCTGCTCACTCTGCTGTGGTGACCAGCAATGTTCTAAATATGGTTGCTCTGTAAGCCAGGGTCAAGGAATAATGTTAACAGTGACATAGAGCAGCAGAGTCCCCACAAGTAACCTGAAGAAAAATACACTGTGAGATTTGGTGATTGCTTGTTACTACAACATAACCTAGCCTACCCTGATGAATACAAAGGAAGTATAATGCAACCACTGATAGATATGATCTAGTATATTTATTGACAGAAGCACATTTTCACAGTGTACTGTTACATTAAACAGCAGCTATAAAACATCAAATACAATTTAAATCAGTTTCACATATTATACAAAGTAAAAATACTGAAGAATATTCCCCAAATTTTGCTGATTAATGAATTGTGAAACTATGTAAGCCTCTGTGTGTGTGTGTGTGTGTGTGTGTGTGTGTGTGTGTGTGTGTTGATGAGGGAAATCAGTACCTTCTTCCTAAGAGTTTTATGTCATATATTCTAAAAGCTAAAAATGCTAAACAAATTCTGTAATTCCATTACTAATATATATCTAAACCACCTTTCTTACTTATATTTTACCTTTTTTAACTTTACTCACCCTACTATCAGAATGTATACTTGAATACTTTTCAAATGTATATTCTAACTTTCATGTATTTCTTTTTTTGTTTGTTTAAATACAAGGACCTCCTCCTATAGCTCTCAAAACACTTTCTGAAAAGTGGGAAGGAATCTTGTGTTATATATAAAAAATAAATGAGGTGAAACTATCATCTACTTCTGGCTGGAGGAAACTCCCCCAAAAGTCACATTTCAAAATTTTTCAAGTCTGTGGTTTTATTCTCAAAACAGTGTTTCTCTATATACTTTTTTATTCAAAATTTCAACAATGAATATGCATTGTTAATATAATTGGGGAAAAGTTATGTTAAAAATTACTTGGGATGAACCCAGGTCTCTATATTTTAAAAAGACTCTCAGATGATTCTAATTTATACTAAATTTTGGGAACCATTCTTCTAAACCTATTCTTTAAAACCCCTCATCCTTTTTTCAAATTTCAATTAGGATGGTCAAAGAAATATAAGTGAAAGCTGGGAAATAATACTTCCTAATGCCAGAAACACTCAGGAATATCTTCATGGTGAAATGAGATCAGATCCAGAGATGGGCTGACTGATGCATAACTCACTACAAGTAAAGGAAGCACTTGTGGGGAGAAAACCATGGAAGACCTGCTGCCCAACAGAACCCCACTAACATCCCTTGGCTTCCAGCCTGGGAGTTGGAGAAGAGTGCAGGCCGTGAGATGCTTTGGATGTGGTCAATTTCTTTATTTTTATTTTTACTTATTTATTTTATTTTATTTACTTTTTCAAGATGGAGTTTCACTCATGTTGCTCTGGCTGTAGTGCAGTGGAGCAGTCTCGGCTCACTGCAACCTGTGCCTCTCGGGTTCAAGTGATTCTCCTGCCTCAGCCTCCCGAGTGGCTGGAATTACAGGCATGCGCCACCATACCAGGCTAATTTTTGTATTTTTAGTAGAGACAGGGCTTCACCATGTTGGCCAAGTTGTTCTCAAACTCCTGACCTCAAGTGATCCACCCGCCTCGGCTTCCCAAAGTGCTGAGATTACAGTCGTGAGCTACCACGCCAAGCCCTTATTTTTATTTTATTTTTTTTTTGAGACAGGGTCTCACTCTGTCACCCAGGCTGGAGTGCAGTGGCTCAATCTCGGCTCACTGCAACCTCATTCTCCTGGGATCAAGCCATTCTCTCACCTCAGCCTCCCAAGCAGCTGGGACTACAGGCATCTACCACCACGCCTGGCTATTTTTGGGTTTTTTTTTTTTTTTTTGCATTTTTTTAAATTTTACTTTAAGTTCCGGGATACACGTGCAGAATGTGCAGGTTTGTTACATAGGTATACATGTGCCATGGTGGTTTGCTGCACTCACCAACCCATCATCTAGGTTTTAAGCCCCGAATGCATTAGGTATTTGTCCTAATGCTCTCCCTCCCCTTGCTCCCCACCCCCCAAAGTTTTGCATTTTTAGTAGAGACAGGGTCTCACCGTGTTGCCCAGGCTGGTCTCAAACTGCTGAGCTCAAGTGATCTGCCTGCCTTCGCTTCCCAAAGTGCTGGGATTACAGGCATGAGCCACCACACCAGCCTATGCAGTCAATTTCTAACAATACGTTTATATTTTAGGAAAGTTCTTTCTATTCCTATTTTGAGTGCTTTCATTTTGCTTTCTGGAATGAGTTGATTTTTTTCAAATATTTTTTCACTATGTATCAAAATGTGCATATGTTTTTCTTCCTTAACATGTTAATACAGTGACTTACATTGAAATTTTCCTAAAGTTAAGTCATGTTTGCATAGCTGGAATGAAGCTGATCGTTAATATATTGCTGGATTTAATTTGCCCTTTTTTCTCCCATAATGTTCATCTTTATAAAATGATCTAGGCTTACAGCTTTCTTTTCTTCTTTCTTCCTTTTTCTGATTTTGGTATCATAGTTATGGTAGACTTGCAACATATATTGGGAAGATTTCCATATTTTTACTTGATTAAGTAAAATAGAAGTTTTACTTAAGTAATATGAAATTTTTAGTTCCTTGAAAGTCTGGTAGAACTTGCCAGAAGAATTAAGTGGACTTGGTGACATTTTGGTGTGGATATTAGACCACTCTCCTCTATGTTTTTTGGTCTTTTTAAATTTCCTATTTCTTTTGCCAATTTGGCCATTTGACGCCTCGAAAATCACGTGGATTTTTTTCTCCAACTATGAAATTTGCTATTACAAAATTGTATATAACATTCTCTTCAATTTTGTGAAATTCCGCTGCATTTGCAGTTACGGCAGCTTCATCATTCCTAATGTTGTTTATTAGTGTCCTCTCATTTTATCTTGATTAAACTTGTCACCACTTGTCTATTTTATTTGTGTTTCCCCCCAAATGAAAAAGAAAAAAAAAGTACTCTTATGGGTTCTATTGTTCCATTTCATTGGCCTCTGTTTTTATATTTACTGTTTACTTTGAAGATTACTTTGATTTTTTTTCTTAGCTTCTTCAGTTGAAACCTCAGTTTACTTATTTTAAAAATATCATATTTTCTAATAAATGTTTAAGGCTGTACTTATTTTTAGTATGGTTGGCTGTATCCCAGAGATTTATATATGTAATGCCTCTTGTCATTAATTTCTAATTTGGTCTATAAGTTGTTTCATTTTTTCTTGCTGACATTCATATATTTTGGAAGGATTATTTCTATTCTAATCCAATAAATCATTTTGGGGAGATTTTAAATTTAGTTTTTCTTTTTTGCTATAATTTGTTTATTATAAATTTGCTTACAGAGTTTTTCTTTTTGGAAAAAATTGAAATGTGCTTTTAAGCCTAAAATATGCTTATTTTTGGTGAATTTTCCACATTTGTTTAAAAAGAATGTTTCCACTTCGATGTTGGGTACAGCTTTCTTTATATAGCTGTTATATCAAGCTTGTTATTTAAATCCTTTAAAGTCTTACTGATTATTTACCTATTGATTTCTATGTTTGATCTTAGCCAAAAGGCCAAAAAGCAATGCCTATTGATTTCTAGAGATATGTGCTAATCTCTATATCAGTTAGCTATTGCTGCAAAACAAACTGCCTCAAAACTCAAGCACTTAAAATAATCATTTGTTATCACTCATGCACCTGTGGTCAGCTGGAACTCAGTTGATCTATAATGCACTTGGCTGAGTGCCTCCACTCTAGGCTGTGGTGGCCAGGGTGGCTATTGTGGCTCCTAACTGCACGTCTATGGGTCAACTAAGGTGGCAGTAGTTGATTCTGATCCCTACAGCAAGTCTGTGGGTTAGCTGGAAGACCAGATCAGCAGGGAATAAAACTGCCCTTACCAAGCCAACTTGTTGGTCCAACAATCAGGAGAACATGCACTTGTGTCAAGAATTCTGTTACATCCAGTTTTATAATCTGCCCTGAGCCTGACTTAACACTCTAAAGACCTATGTGGTGGGTTACATGGTGGTCCCAAAAATATACGTACAAGTCCTAAGCCCCAATACCTGTGAATACAGCCTTACTTGGAAATAGTGTCTTTGCAGATATAATTAAGAATCTCAATATGACGTCATCCTGGATATAGCATGGGCCCTAAATCCAATGACAAAATGTATTTTTTCAAAGACAGCAAAAGAGAAGGCACGGAGACACACAGAGGAGAACATGATGTGAAGATAAAAGCAGAGATTAGTAATGTATTTACAAGTCGAAAATGCCAAAAATGGCTGGAAACCACCAGAAGCTAGGAGGGAGGCACAGAATCCATTCTCCCTCAGGGTTGGCCTCTAGAAGGAGCCAACCCTGCTGACACCTTGATTTAGGACCTCTGGCCTCCAGAACTGTGAAATAATAAATTAATGTTGTTTTAGGCCACTGGTTTATGGTTATTTGTCACAGCAGTGTCTTAGTCTGTTTGGGCTACTACAATTACCATAGATGGAGTGGCTTATAAGCAACACAAATTTATTTCTTACAGTTCTAGAGGCTGGAAATCCGAGATCAGAGTGCCAGCATGGTCAAGTTCTGGTAAGGGCTCTCTTCCAGGTTACAGACTGCTGACTTCTTACAGTGTCTTCACATAGTAGAAGGGGCAGAGCAGCTCTCTGGGACTTCTTTATAAGGACACTAATTCCATTCATGAGGACTCCACACACAAGCTGCTCCCACAAATGTCCCCTAGGTCTTGTTGACACACAGTAAAAAGTTCCATAAGTTCCATTGACATTTAGGCTATTTCTTCTCCATCGAGGCTGTGCTAGGGTCTGTCTAGTGTTTGGCCTGGAAGAAATGACAAATAATGGCAGAAAGTCTTGAGAATCAGTACCTCTTTGTGAGGCACAAATTCAAGTGAGGTTAACATGATTTCCAGGCGAGGGGAAGCTATTCTTCTCTGGCAGAGGGAAGAGATTGCTTTTGCCAACTCAGAGAGTTCAAAAGAATGTCAGGGTGTAAGATAGTTTCATTCAGCTACAAAAATGTTCCCAACTCAGGTCTCAAGCTCTCACAAGACTATGTGACCACCTCACATAGTCTTTTCTGCTGTGCTGCCATCATAATCAGATTCTGGGTCTGATTTTTCAACACAATCTGACCTGTGACTGCTTCAGACAATGATCTCCTTAAAAGCTGCCATAGAAGTATGAGATGTCAGGATAATAGTTACTGTTGGAAAGTAGGAGAAAGTAATTGGAAGATGGCATAAGAGGGCCTTCATAGATGCTGATAAATTCAAATGTATTAATCCAGGGACTGGTTATATGGTTGTGCTTGCTTTGTGAAAATTCATCAAAGTCTGTAGTTATAACATGTGCACTTTTCTATAGGTTACACGTAAATAAAAAATATTCCTTTAAAAAAAACTTTAAAATAATAAAAGCTGCCATACAAGCTCCCTGGCTTTAAAATATGTTGACTGCCTTGATCCAACCATTCTCTTGTGTTGTCATAAATAATCAAACTATTACACATTGATTTTAAAAAGCATTATTTCCATAGCAATTAAGAGAAGCTATCCAGCCTCTTAAGACGTTGCCCTATCAGCTGGGCATGGTGGCTCACAGCTGTAATCCCAACACTTTGTGAGGCTGAGGCGGGTAGATCACCTGAGGTCAGGAGTTCACGACCAGACTGGCCAACATGGTGAAACTCAGTCTCTACTAAAAATACAAAAATTACCTGGACGTGGTTGTGGAAGCCTGCAATCCCAGCTACTCGGGAGGCTGAGGCAGAAGAATTGCTTGAACCTGGTAGGTAGAGGTTGCAGTGAGCTGAGATTGTGGCACTGCACTCCAGCTTGGACTACAAGAGCTAGACTCCATCTCAAAAAAAAATTGCCTTATAATGAGTTCTTGAGAAATCAGAGGCTGAGGCAAGGATTAATGCGCTAACACTTTACTTTGAAGATACAAGCCCATAAGAGTGAGGGAGAAGGAAATATGAAGTGAAACAAGAAAAAAATGTGTGAGGCAGTGCAAGGTAATTAATTACTGCACTGAGCACTGCTTCACAACGAGGCCACAAAGAGACACAGTAGGTCCATATCTGACAACTTTTATGTTCCACTTCAAATCTCAGCCGTATTTCCTACTCCAATCACTTCTGCAGCAACAGTTCTACACAGGTCTCAATCACTTTTATACAGGTGCAACCTGAGAGTATCTTTCCTTGGTTTCTCTCCTCCTGCTCCAGGGTCACTCTAATGCCATGGTGGGATGCTGGGAGAGCCCACTCAGCACTTACGCATGTACAACCTGGAAGTACCCAGGAGTTAACATCAATGGGGAAACAGGAGCTAATGGATAAGTGTTCCCCTTTCATGTTCCCAGAAGGATAATTCTTAGATGCATTTCACAAAGCTCTTTAGATCACCTGACATCACTGAGCATCAATCACCACCCATAGTGGTGCCTACTTAATAATGTATCTTTATACTGGCTTTCTCACCTTCTCTGTTTCACTCCCCATGTCTCTCATTCCTACTCCTTGGGATCATTTCCCAAGTAAATTATCTGCTTGCTAGCTTTGTCTCTGGCTCTGCTTTAGGGGGAACAAACAAAGCAAAATCTTTCAACAGGAAGTTTGTCCAGCATGCACAACAGATCACAAGCAGCAACTACACCTTGAAGTGGTCCACAGGAGAGATAGGATCCCTCCTATTTCCCATTTTCACTGGTCAAACCTTACCTCACAAGGAGACAACTCCAAGTCTTTCCAGGTTGTGTCATCTGGTCCATTCTCAACCATTCAGGAAGTCTAATCTCATGTTTGAAGGGTGACCTGATGGGATAGGGTGGGGGTAGGAGAAGGGATGGATCAAAGCAATCCAATAAGGTGCACAAGTTTAGTGTCCCATACAAGGAAGGAAATTATATTCAGAAAAGCAAGACAGTGGGAAGTTGGCAGAGTTTGAGAGTCTACAAAACAGTCATATGGAGAATCTGTCCAAAAAGCTATTGAAGCTCAGGTCTGGAGCTCAGAAGAGAGGCCAGAGCTGGAGATGTGGATTTGAGAATAGTCAGGGCACGAGAGGCTTGGAGGCTGTGGTGAGGATGAAGTCAATCTAAGGAAGGGAACAGAGAAGTGTCCAAGTGTCCTTGGTATCCGAGGGGGGCAGAGAGTGCAGAGGAAAGGAACTAAGGGGAGAAAACAATTTGAGTGAGGAGAACAGGTGGATGTTCTGTTGTAGAAGCAAAAGGAGAGAGGGGAAGAGTGGACAAAATGCTGTGAGGGGGTCAAGCAAAAGAAGACTGAGAAAGAATCTGTCCTGTCTGGCAATTAGAAATTCATCTGTAAATCCTATGAAAATTCTGCTGCAGTGGGAATATGGGCATGCAAGCCAGACCACAGTGGGCGAGGAGAAAACAGGAGGCAAAGTGGTACCAGCCTCCATAGATGCTCTCAGAGGAACTTCAGAATGTTGGCCGGGAGGGGAAGCTGCTAAAGTCAGGGAGGGAAAAGAGGAGCTAATATTTACCCGGCAAGGGGCTTCCACAAAAAGTCCTCACCAACTGTACTCCACAATCCTGGGAGAAAGGGATCACCCCAGAAAGAGAGAAGAGGAAATCAAGGCTCAGTGAAATTGCTGGTCCAAGGTCACAAGACCAGTAAAGGTTGAGTTTGCACCCAGGAATTTGCACCTAAGATTGTATGACTCTGATTTTTCTGCTACATTATGCACTGGAGAAGGAAACAAAGATCTAGGAAGGGCCCTTCAGGCTGGGAGGGACTGGCGTTCATGTACAGGTGAAGAGAATACATGGTGGAAATTGTCCCACAGGTGGTGGGAGGTAGGGGGAGAATGCCACAGGTACATAACTGGTTGAAAAATTCAACAAATAACAAAACCATGGACATGCTTTTATCCCTGTCTTGGGGTTCTCTTTATTTTCAATCTCTAAATTAATGGATAGCCCTTAGATTCCTTGCCCAGAAATTAGGTTATGTTGCTTCCTAAAATAGCACTGGGTCTGGAGAAGCATAAGCAAGTGGGTGCAAGGAGCCTCTTACGCACAGGCCCAGGCCTAAAATATTTCTCTCTAGGGATGGAAACAATATTATATAATGAACAAGAAATACCAGCATTGCTGTGGAAGTGGCAAAAAATGTAAAAGAAAAGGTTTCTTTTCTTGTCTATAATTTTTAAGTTTTAATTTTGAAATAATTACAGGTTCACAAGAAGTAAAATAAGTAAGTTTTTGGGGGGAAAATTCAAAATGTATTTTCCAACAGACAGACAGCATCAGCAGGTACAACAACAGGGGTTTCTCCATAGAGCATACATTCACAAGGCATTATTAGCTCAACAGTGAGAAAGCCACCAGTGTGTTTTCCGTGACACCCATTTCACAGTCTAAACAGGTACTATTATTGTGTTCATTTACAATTCCAGAAGAAAAGGCACAACTTGGCAGAAGTAATAATAATAATAATATCTGGGGAATCCTAAAGTCAGGTGAAATAACTAAGAGACAACACCTTGATTAACAGTCTTGGATCCACTGTTCAGCCAGGGTCTTCCACCTAGAGGGAAAAGACTTTTCTCCCAGAAGCTAGAGTCTTTCTTTCTTTCTCCTTTCTTGTTAAACTATGAAAGCAATGTTTCATTTGCTCAATATTACACTTACAAAAGGAGATTACAAAAAAAGGCATCACAAAAACCTCTTGGACGTTCAGCTCTTCCCATCAATACAACTCCTAGATTTTAGACAGGGCCTGGGAATACTTCATCGGTCTTAAAATAGGAAAACAGACACTATAGCTACAAAAGAATTTAAAAATAAATGAGGTAGATAAATTAAAGCTTTTATACCCAGGAATTGCCTGTTCCAACTTCATAGCCTTCATGAAATATTCAGGAAGAAAACAAAAAAAAACTTCATAATTACTTGGCTTAAGTCCCAATTATGTTGAATTAAGGAAATACAACAAAAAAATTAGTATGTGAACGTGTGATAGGAAACACACCCTTCCATGAGTTTCTTCTCAAGAATGAAAACCCAGTTCTTCAATAGAGTAGGCACTGACAAACCAAATTAAGTCACCTGAAATTCCCTGCTCAGGTGCCCACCTCTTCTGGGGTTCAGGAAGAGGACAGCACCTGGGAAGTGTGGGGAGGACACTGGCACTCTCAGGGCTCCAACTGGACTGCATTTAAGCAGCAACACACACACTGACTCCTTAAGGACTACTGTAAGTCCATCTGAGGGCATCTGACTTATGGTTCTAAAGTTGAAGCAAGACAGGCGCAGTGGCTCACACCTGTAATCCCAGCACTTTGGGAGGCCAAGGTGGGCAGATCATTTGCTGTCAGGAGTTTGAAACCAGCCTGACCAAAATGGTAAAACCCCATCTCTATTAAAAATACAAAAAAATTAGCCAGGCATGGGGGCGCATGCCTGTAGTCCCAGCTACTCAGGAGGCTGAGGCAGGAGAATCACTTGAACCCAGGAGGTGGAGGCTGCAGTGAGCTGAGATCACGCCACTGCACTCCAGCCTGGGTGAAAGAGTGAGACTCCATCTCAAAAAAAAAAAAAAAAAAAAACAGTTGAAGCAATTTTATAATTCTACAACCTTAGTTTTATTTTTTTAAAGTACATTCAGAAAAGCAAACAACAAGATGGGGACAGGGTTGGGGTATATAAATAGGCCCCTAAATAGATGGCAGACCTTGTCCTTTTACCCATGTACAGTCATCATGGAAGTATACAGTACCCCTCTCCCCTCAATTAGGCTAAGTCATTGTCTTTTCCATGTTGGTTCAACAAGTTCCAATGATTCTACCTTGAAATAGGTAACCAGTCTTTGGAAAAAATTCTAGGTTGTGCAAAGGTTCTATGTATACAGTTTGTCACAAGTACAAAAGCTACTTTGCAAGACCCGCTTCTTTCCAAAATTTGTTTTTAATGCTAGTCTTTATTTGTTTTGATATGAACATTTGTTGTTGTTTGATTTTTCAATTTTTTGCAAAGCAGCATAGCAACAGTCGTGATTGTGGGACTTGCCTGAGGTTGCGATCACAACCTTCAAAAACATCATTTGCATATCAGTAAGAAAAAGAAAACGGGAGATGAGTGTTTACCAAAAAAGCAGATTCTAGAGATTTCACACTGTCTGCATTTCTCCTTCCATGCAAGTTCTCCTTTAGCTTAGCTGACTGCAATCTTGTTTTCTTCCAGGAAGTGAGGGAACGCTGTCAGTAGCACCTGGTTTTTCCACATCTGCACTGATGCCTGATTGGGAGCCATCCATCTTGAAGACGGTGGTGTTATTCACAATGGAGCTGGCCCCCAAGGAAAGCAGGAGGTTAGGAACACCCTCACTCCGGACCACAGAGATCTCACTGGTCTTCATGGCCAGACTGCCACTCGGCATGCTGGGCTACTGGTTCCACACAACAGGGTCCACGTTCACCGAAGGGGCCAGGATTTCCTTGGGAAACATTTCTGAGACTTTTTTCTGTCTGTACTTAACAGAGCCATGGTGTTCTCGATGGCCAGCTTCCTCCCACAGCGGGCTGAGTTATTGTTCGCCCCGTGGATCATGTAATGGACCTTGAAGTTGACTTTGGTGGTAAAACTCGCCCACAAATGTTGCCTACAAAAGACTTCTCTCCAGTGTGGGTCCACCCGTGAATGTGAAGAGCACCAGCGGACGAGAAGTTCTTCCCACACCACATGCAGCCATGTTGCTTGGCCTGTTGGCGTGGCTGGGCTGCTAACAAAGCGGTCATCCTGGGGACAATGTTAAGGGTCCCACAAAGGTGCCAGGAACTTCAACTTTGACATAGGTTGGCTGGGATCAGATAAACACGGAAGGGAGACTGCTCTGACACTTGTGCTTGTAGAGGACCGCCTCATCTTTGGTTTTGAGGTCGACTGTGGAGATGTTCGGTGGCTTCCTCTTCCCTTTCTTGGATGGTTCTAGCGCGACAATGGAGAAAGGACTCTGGAAGAGCACCGAGCCCAGCATCTGAGGAAGCAAATCACTTGCGAGAGGAGACATGACGTTTGGGAACAACCTGGTTCCATCTGGCTTCAGAGCAAAGGGCGTCAGCACTGGGGACAGAGAGCTGGTGGCAGAAGGGATGTTGGCAGAAGGAATGTTGGCAGAAGGGATGTTGGCTTGAAGTAGTTTGGCTTGTTTCAAGGCATCTGGAGACAGACCTTGGCTTCCAGCTTTCTGGCTGAGCAAAGTCACAGCCATAGAAACCTGCTGGGACATGCAACTGCCCAAGGTCGTCGCCTACCACCAAAGTGGAGAGCATGGGAGGTCCACATGTGCACCTGGATGCGATCTGCTGGGTGAGCTGGACCTGCTGTACCTCCTGCTGCAGACATAGGATCTGCTCAAGCACACATGGGTGCTGGTACAGGCAGCGCATCTGCACTCTGCTGATTCATCACCACCTTGGTGTCTCATAGTGCCTGCAAGATCACATTTGTGTTGGCCACTTTGCCTTTGGGTAAATAAATTATGTCTTGGGGGTGGCGGCAGGACAGTCTCTGTCTTTAGGTACATCACAGAGTCCACAACTGGCTTCACTCACTGCTTGGACTGGGTGGTTGGTAGCTAAGTACAGCTCTGGAGAAGTCCTCTGAAGACACTGGCCTCTCGCTGTCATTCATGAGAACAGGTAGATTTTTAGTGTGATTTTTTTCTTATGTTCCAGGAACTCGGAGATGCTAAAGAACTCTACAGAGCATTTCTCACAGACACACGTCTCCTGACGAAGCCACTTTACTGTGGGTTCATCCTCACTCGTCTCATCATCATTCCCTGGGTGGGTCACTGGAGCACCCGGCTTCCCTGCCACTGGTGCCACTGGGGCCACAAGAACTGACCCCGGAGTTTGCAGATGCAGCTCCAGCAGCAGTGGTAAAGGACATTGTGATATTATTTATTTAATATCAAAACAAACACAAAATAAATTACCTTCCTAGCTGCATTACTATCAAAGAAATGAGAATGAAAGATGAGAATCAATATGGCATTTCATTGTATTGATATTGTTTTTCTATTTTGCCATGAGAAAATATTCATGTGTCATTTGTGTGTTTAAATTTTTTTGAGAATGAATGAGAAGTTCTAGCATGATAATAGCTGCATAAGATAACGTCTTCCCTCTTTCCCTTATAATCATGTTAAAACTTCATTTTAAGCAAAACTAGACTCTTACTATTCTTATCCAAAGTTCAGCAGTTTTAAATAAATAAATGCTCTTCATTTTGTTGTTTGCCCTTGGTCTATTCCAAAGCTCTGAAATGATTTTTTTTACAGTTTTGTTCAGTTTTATAATTGTTTTTGAAGAGAGCATTTGCTTACCTTTTCACTCCATAACACTGGAACTCTATCATTTAATTTTTATTTGTGTTTATGGTTTTTTTTCTGATTTTATTTTTATTAGAGTCTGTATTCGTTTTCTAAGACTGTTGTAACAAGGTACCACACACTGGGTGACTTAAAACAACAGAAATTTATTTTCTCACAGTTAGGAAACTAGAAGTCTGAAATCAAGGTGTGGGTGGGGCCCGCCTCTCTGGGAAGGCTGTAGGGGAGAATCTGTTTCATGCCTTTCTCTTCGCTTCTGGTGTTGCTGGCAATCCTCGGCTTGTGGACACATCACTCCAGTCTCTGCTTCTGTCGTCATATTGCATTCCATTTGTGAATCTTCAGATCATCTTCCCACTCTGTATGTCTGCCTCTGTCTCTTCTCCTCTTCTTATAAGGACACCAATCATGTTGGATTGGGGCTGTGAAGGTTGTCAGAATAAAAACAAAGTCACTTGTGTTAAAAATCCTCACAAATAGAGCCAAGAAACACCATGAAGGAAGAGTTCTCATGCACAAATATCTGATAACAAGAATTACGACAAAAGCCTGCAAAAACTAAAGCTGTGCACAAAGGCCATCACAACCTTACACACACACAAATTCTTCTGCAAGGACATCTGCCCAGCAACTGCCTGTCTAATCTTGGACTGGCACCACTCTTATTATTGATTCTTGGAGCTAAGGACAAGTATCCCGAAACAATTATGTAATTATCCTTATTTTTTCTTTAAAAAGTTTGTCTGTCTTTACTTCCCTAAATATACACATAGTTTACTATGGCACACATGTTCCCATTGCAGTGCCCTATTCCCAAATAAACATTTTTCTCTTAGAGCCCCCCTCTTTGTTATTTAGATTAATAAAAATGATATCTCAGAAGTGGGACCCAAGTGTACCCACCTCAAAGGAATCAGCAGCCCCTGGTATCAAGTGAGGTAATCGGCAGCCGCTGGTATCAAGTGAGGCATCAACTGAGCCCTTTGTGCTCTATGCTGCCATGAGTTACATTTTCTGCTCTAGTAAATACCCTTTTAAATTCTTGGACTCCCTTCCCTCAGTGAATTCTTTGTCAGTTTCTGAGATAATAAAAGATGTTTTGTCTTTTCTGGCAGGTGCTATCTGGAATAAGAACAATGTTTTTCTGATTTGAGTCCTCTAGTTTCCAAAGAATTTACATTTTGTCTGGGTCTGCATGCCTGGTATAGTATTTTGTGTGGTCTGCATGCCTGGCTTAAAATTTTTGTGAACACTTTTATTTTTTGTTTAATTTGGGTTTGGTCATGTGTGTCTGTAAATGATCTGGCTCCTTTTTCCCCCTTGCTTGTTTCTAAACATTTTCTGAGAGCAAAAACAAACACTCTAAATGGTGGGCACAAGACAGCCAATTAAAAACCACTAGGACAGTCACCACTATCTAAAACATCAGTCCAAACTCCGTGACAGGAATTATAGAATTTTCTTCACTCTTGAGAGATTAATATAAAACAAAAATGATATTCTCAAACATTAAGGCATGCCAGGTTTTCAGGGACTCCTGCCAATTACATGACTTTTCCTCATGCATTTCTTTTTATTTAAAAAAAATTTTTTTTGTAGAAATGGTGTTTCACTATGTTGCCCAGGATGGTCATGAACTCCTGGCCTCAAGTGATCCTCCTGCCTTGGCTTCCCAAAACACTGGAATTGCAGGCATGAGCCACCATGCCCAGCCATGTTTTTAAACCAGTGGCTATCATGGGGATCATTCGAACTCCCCAAACTTGTTTTACTTAAAGCTGAATTAGAAACTGTAACTGCAGAGTTAACATGTAGAGCCTTCTAAGTTTTCTATATCTCTATTTTTTTTCTGCCCACTTTGAATCTGCTGATTTTTCTACTTGTGTTGAGATAAACACACCGCTTATGGCATTCCAGACAAGATTTTTTTTACAGTCTTAAAGGGCTTTCAAACTAATGGCTTTACAACTTACAACAGCTCCATGGCAACCAACAATCTAGACATGAAATGTAAATTTGAGTTTGCCTGAAAAACAATTGCTTAGGGTGATGGAATAGTTAATTAAGGGATTGATATTCTGAAATAAAATAGACTACCTATCAGGGTAAATAACATTTAGCTATATGAACAGACCCCATTTTCTAAGAAATATAATTTGGATCCAACTCTCTTTTATAAACCAATAAGTATATATTGCTAAGTATTTAAAATTCTAAAGTTATGTTAAATAAAGTGATACTCATTGAATGTCCAAGTCATTTCCAAATAAGATAAATTCCAAAACATAAATAAATGTTTATAAATTAGGCTCTCAGATTAAACAGGTCAAAATCTTAAGCTGAGAGCAATAATATGAGGTGTCTCTCTGGCATAAAAATGCCTTTCTTTGTCTGCCATGCCCAGAAAAAGCAAACAAAGCAAAACAAAAAACCTGCTAAAATGCTTTCTCACCCACATTGACTAATCAAGCAAACCAGACAAAAAAAAAAAACCCATAAATTTGTTACTAAAACACCCAAGGCTATTTGGAGATTTGATTTTTCTTATACAATTCAGCCAATTCATGCTGAAAAATAAACAATTGAATGTTTCACCCTAAATTCATTTGAAACCGATAAACAAAAAGAGGGGGTATAAAGGGGCAAAAGAGATTTTGAAAAAGAAAACCAAACTGTTTTGTTCAAAATTTTGGTCCACAGCCTTCATTAGACTACCTATCAGGGTAAATAACATTTAGCTATATGAACAGACCCCATTTTCTAAGAAATATAATTTGGATCCAACTATCTTTTATAAACCAATAAGTGTATATTACTATGTATTACTATCTCATGACTAAAATTCTAAAATGAAAGCTGTAAGATCTTTATTGTGGCTTGTGTATCTATATGTGTTTACACATTTTGTATGTTGTATCTGCATGGTAAAATCTGGCATAGTCAGCTAGAAATCCTTTAAGGAATTCTATTCAGATTGGCTCAGATAAATGAGTGCTTATATAAATTATGGAGTAATCAACCCAAATGCCTTTTAGTGCATGTGACTTAAGTATTTCTTTAATAAATAAGCTGGCTTTAAATTTGTTGATGAAATAAAAATAAAAACATCTTCAGAATTTCAGCATACATTTTTGTCTGGGTTTACTAGTCAGATAGGATTATATTTGTCTCTGCTAGATATTTTAAGATAATAAAACTATAAACCCAGCCTAAAAACATAATGATCTCTGTTTGTGTAACTCTTTGACAAGTAAGACTAATTTAATAGTGTTGGCTTAATAAAAACAGCTATGTCTTCTAAGCCATCAGCAAAATATCCATATAATTAACTTTCAAGTTCTTACTTAGGTGAACACCTGATATTCACAGACTGTACACATGTTTAACAGGGAAATTACTTGAAATGATGAGTAGCTTTATCTCATATCTCAGTTTTCATAAGTAATTTAGGTAATGTTGATAAAAATAAATAAATTAGGTAAATGTAAATGGAATAAATATTTATAATGAATTTTTTGTGTGATTTAAAGTTCTAAAGTTATGTTAAATTAAGTGATACTCATTGAATGTCCAAGTCATTTCCAAATAACATAAATTCCAAAACACAAATTACTGAACATAAATATTTTTGTCTTTGGCTTCTTAAATTTTATAGAAAGACTAAGTATATTTGAGTCTAACAATACATAAAAATTACATTATGGGGAAATGTTTCTAAAATAATAAAATTCTCATTTATAAAATACCAATATGTGACAGACAGTTCAAAATTGCTCCCTTTGCTTGGCAAAGAATTTATGACTAAAAGCAAATGCAACAAACATGAAAATAGACAAATGGGACTTTTTTTTTTTTTTGAGACAGAGTCTCGCTATGTCGCCCAGGCTGGAGTGCAGTGGCACAATCTCAGCTCACTGCAAGCTTCGCCTCCCAGGTTTGTGCCATTCTCCTGCCTCAGCCTCCCAAGTAGCTGGGATTACAGGTGCCCGCCACCACACCCAGCTAATTTTTTGTATTTTTAGTAGAGACAGGGTTTCACCATGTTAGCCAGGATGGTCTTGATCTCCTGACCTCGTGATCCACCTGCCTCGGCCTCCCAAAGTTCTGGGGACAAATGGGACTTTATTAAACTAAAAAGCTACTGCACAGCAAAATAAATAATCAACAGAGTGAAAGACAACCTACAGAATGGGAGAAAACATTTGCAAACTATGCATCTGACAAGGGACTAATATTCAGAATCTACAAGGAACTAAAATATCTCAACCACAACAAAAAACAAATAGCCCTGTTGAAAACTGGGCAAAGGACATGAATAGGCATTTTTCAAAAGAAGACATACAAATGACCAAGAAGCAGATGAAAAGATGCTCAACATCACTAATCAGTGGAGAATTGTTCATTATAACCAAGGTGAGATGCCATCTTATATCAATGAGAATGGCTATTATTAAAAAGTCAAAAAATTACAGATGTTGGTGAGGATATGGAAAAAAGGGAATTCTTAAACACAATTGGTAGGGATGTAAATTAGTACAACCTCTACAGGAAACAGTATGGATATTTCTTATAGAACTTAAAGTAGAACTACCTTTTAATCCAGCAAGCCAACTACTGGGTATCTACTCAAAGGAAAATAAATCATTACATAAAAAGGATATCTGCACTCATATGTTTATTGTAGCACTATTCACAAGAGCAAAGATATGGGATCTACTTAAATATCCATCAATGATGGATAAAGAAAATGTGGCATATATATACATCATGAAATACTCCTCAGCTATGAAAAGAATAAAATCATGTATTTTGCAAAAACACCCATGAAACTACAGGTTATTAAGTGAAATAACTCAGAAACAGAAAGTCAAATACTGCATGTCCTCACTTAGAAGTGAGAGCTAGGCTGGGTGCAGTGTAATCTCTGCACTTTGGGAGGCCAAGATGGGTAGATCACTTGAGGCCAGGAGTTCAGGACCAGCCTGGCCAACATGGAAAAACCCCACCTCTACTAAAAATACAAAAATTAGTCAGGCATGGTGTCAGGTGCCTGTAATCCCAGCTACTCAGGAGGCTGAGGCAGAAGAATTGCTTGAAACTGGGAGGCAGAGATTGTAGTGAGCTGAGATCACGCCACTGTACTGTAGCCCGGGTGATAGAATGAGACTCTGTCTCAAAAAAAAAAAGTGGGATCTAAATAATGTGCACATATGAACGTATTGTGTGGAATAATGGACACTGGAAACTTGGAAGGGTGGGAGGGTGGAAGGAGGGTGAGGGTTGATAAACTATTTGATGGTTACAATGAACACTATTCAGGTGATGGCTACACTAAAAGTTTGGACTTCAGTGCTATGCAATATACCCATTTAACAAAACTGCACTTGTACCTCCTAAATCTATTTTTTAAACTGCACTTGCACCTCCAAAATCTATAAAAATAAAAATACTTTAAAATAAACATGTTGTCATAACATTTTAAAAAATTTCTTGCTTCCTAGGTTTTCACTAGAAATTAAGGGTACTAAGAATTAAAAATTCTAATTAATATATAAAATTCTGTATATAAAGCATACCAAAGATTTTTATGAGATAAAAATATAAGAAAGGCATAAAAATCTGTTCTTCATTTAGAATAATAAAAAACACATGTTCTAATTGTAAGTTCAGCAGTTATTAAAGGTTATTTTAAAATATGAATTTAGGAAGGAAATATAAACAAGATAGAAAGAAACCAGTAAGTAGGAGAGAGAGAGATGTAAAGAAAGTTATAAGTATGAGGATATAGTTTTGGTAAAGAGTTAAAAAGAAAAAAGAATAATTTTGTATGGGAAAGAATCGTGTGGCAAATTTTTGTCTGAAAGTCAAATGGCTGGTTATTTAAGAAACAGGAAGTATAGTTCAAGCAGAAAGTCTAAGCATGTCGTGGAAGGTATGTGTACATCACAAAATGTTTGTGAAGGATGAATTTATGGAAGACATTTTTATGTGTCATCAAGTTGACTTTAATTAGAAGGAAATTATAAGTCCTTCTAAAAATTGAGCTGTGATATTAAAAATACAATGATAGGGCTGGGTGTGGTGGCACATGCCTGTAATCCAAGCACTGTGGGAGGCTGAGGCAGGTGAATCACAAGGTCAGGAGATCAAGACCATCCTGGCTAACAGGGTGAAACCCTGTCTCTACTAAAAAAATACAAAAAAATTAGCCAGGCGTGGTGGTGGACACCTGTATTCCCAGTTACTCGGGAGGCTGAGGCAGGAGAGTGGTGTGAACTCAGGAGGCGGAGCTTGCAGTGAGCCAAGATTGTGCCACTGCACTCTAGCCTGGGTGACAGAGTGAGACTCCGTCTCAAAAAAAAAAAAATACAATGATAGAAAACAAAATAATCTGCTCTCCTATGTTAAAACAACAAAGTTTTCTTGAAGTATTGGTCTGCTCTTAGTAACACTGCAAGAAGTTTTGATTTTTAATTCTGAAATCTGTTTAACAGGTGTATTACAAACTGCAGCTTCTTCCTGTTTTACAGTTTCTATTTCTGCTAAGTTTCTTTCTGAGATGCATTTAATTTTCCTTGTTTCAGGTTGGAAATGCCATCTTCTTTGTTTAGAGTGGTTATTTAATTTCTCAAGGTAGAGAAATTCTCTAAGGCTCTTAAGGCTTCTCAAATTCATGTCTCAGAAATTCAACTTTTGCTGTATTTTGCTGCACATGATTTGCAGGTCACACACACACACATCTTCTGGTTTGGCTGGGGTGATAACTCTTTTAACTTTCTTGTCTGCTCCTGTAACTTTTTTCTTCAGTACTAACTCTGCTGTTATGACCTGACACTGAAATGGTCTATTTTGAAGGCCTGGGAAAGCAATGTTTTCCTCCTGCATAACAATTTCTTGAGGTGTCTTAATTGCTCCACGTAACAAGGAGACATCTCATACTTTTTCTAAGAGCCATGCATTTCCCTGTACAAGGTACTAGTTTTCTTTTTACATTTCTCTATGTGATGCATGCTCATAACCTTTGGGCCCACACTCTTAAAATGTCTGACAAAATGCAAGTACCTTTTCATCAGGTTCAACATCCAGGTATCTGAATGGGCTTCCTATGAGGAGATGTAATCACAATGAAGGAGGTTTTTCTTTATCTTTTTGGTAACTAGCCTGAGAACAAAATATTTGTGTTTTATGAAGACACTTTCCTGTGTTGTCTTTATTAGGTTTTCTGATTACTTGGGAAAACCGGGCTTTGAAAGGGTTAAAGCATTTTTTTCTTTTACATCAGTGTAAGTTTCTATATTGTGTTTGAATTCTGATTATCACTCTGGTTAAATGAATTACTATTATTTAATTTTATTATTTAATTAACAGTGACCTGTTATCCTGTCTTTTTTTTTTTTTTTTTTTTCCCTGAGACAGGGTCTCACTCTGTCACCCAGGCTGAAGTGCAGTGGTGCCACCATGGCTCACTGCAACCTTGACCTCCTGGGCTCAGGTGATTCTCCCACCTCAGCCTCCTAAATAGCTGGGACTACAGGGGCACACCACCATGCCCAGCTAATTTTTGTATTTTTTATACTGACAGGGTCTCACTATGTTGCACAGGCTTGTCTCAAACTCCTGGGCTCAAGTGATCTGCCTGCCTTGGCCTCCCAGAGTGCTAAAATTACAGGCATGAGCCACTGTATTCAGCCTGTTATCCTGTCTTAATCAAGGGTTTTAAACATTTTGTCATCTTTAACAGGCCTCTCCATTATCAAAATTCTAAATTAAGTCTTTTTGACCTATAATCAACTTTGGGATATTACAGCCAGATCCCTGGAGAGCATCAAAGGATGTATCTCTCATCTTTAGAGATATTAAATGATTAGCCTTATTTGGTAAGTTACATGGGAAGCATTGTCAAATAAATGATGCTAGATCTTCTCTCAGTTGCATCTATGTGTTACTGATATGAATGTTCCAAAGTGTATAAAACTCTTAAAATCCAATATATCATCAGTCATAATGCTTGTTATTATGTTATATGCCACAGAAATAATCAATTTCCTTATCAATTGCTGATTATAATGAACTTCTATCAGATTTTTAACCATGGTTCTTCTAAGTTTTTGTCATCCATAGCTACTGTTTTGATTTTTCTCTAACAGTATTTGCAATCAGATTTGTGAAAAAGACTCTAACAATTACTCTTAAATAGAGGTTTGGGGTTTTTTGTTTGTTTGTTTCTTGTTTTTTGTTTCGAGATGGAGTGTCGCCAGGCTGGAGTGCAGTGGGGAAATCTCAGTTCACTGCAGCCTCTGCCTCCTGGGTTCAAATGATCCTCCCACCTCAGCCTCGTGAGTAGCTGGGATTACAGGTGTGCACCACAACACCCAGCTAATTTTTCTATTTTTTGTAGAGACAGGGTTTCATCATGTTGGCCAGGCTGGTTTCAAACTCCCAACCTCAAGAGATCTGATCGCCTAGGCCTCCCAAAGTTCTGGGATTACAGGCATGAGCCACAGCACCTGGCCAGAGATTTTTTCTTTTTTAAATAACTTTAAGAACAATTGACTAAATAAAAAATTTCAGAACTCTAAGAAGAAACTGATGAATTTGTGAGACAACAAATCAATGTCAAGCAGAACAAAAATTAATTACATGAGATTAAATAACTGATGAAGATAATGTTTTTATAACTTATATTTGAAACATTATTGGTTCTTCACTTAAGTGTTTTGTTTTCCAGATTTAAGAAAATGTTCTCTCAGCCGAGTGCAGTGGCTCATGCCTATAATCCAAGCACTTTGGGAGGCCAAAGCAGGCAGATCCCTTGAGACCAGGAATTCAAGACCAGCTTGGGCAACATGGTGAAAACCAGTCTGTACTAAAAATACAAAAAATTACCCGGGCGTAGTGGCACCTGCCTGTAGTCATAGCTACTTAGGAGATTGAGGTGGGAGGATCATCTGAGCCTGGGAGGCAGGGGTTTAAGTGACAGCCTGGGAGGCAGGGGTTTAAGTGAGCCAAAATCACACCACTGCAATCCAGCCTCGGCAACAGAGCGAGACCCTGTCTCAAAAAAAAAAAGAAAAAAGAATAAATTCTGTCTTAAGCTGTCTGTAGTTTAAAGAAATTTGGTAAAGTATATTTTTATGAACAAAGGTGGAAGCATTTACTTCTTTCTCCCTACTTGAATACTCCAAAATGTGGAAACTATCTGTGAATATTCATTTAGCTATTTGCATAATATAGTTATATATTTGTGTGTGATATAGGCAATATAGTTATTTGCATAAGTTCAATAAAAATTTGCTCTCTTTATAACAGCATACAACTGGAAACATTGGTTATATTACCAAGGCTCTGACTGGAATATTACATTTGAGAATGTGCACAGAATGCCTGGTTTCAAGGTTCCCAGTCTTACAGAGAGTAAGTAAAAATTGTCATTTCCTGGCAGGCTCAGGAACCTTAAGACTGGAAGTAAAATCTAAAGTCTGCTTTGGTTTAGCTTCTTAGCCTCAAGATTTCAAATATGAGATTCTTACGTGATCAATATAGAGAGAAAAAGTTATATTTCCAAGGAAAACTATAATACACTTGTTATTAGATTGTAGTCCTATGCATTATTTTGAGTACTTGTTATGTACCTGTAGACTAGACTAGATTCTAAATTCTTCTAGGTTTCTTCAATCCAGCTCCTATAAAATTATAAAAAATGGTAACTGTTTTATTCCTGAAGCCCTACAAGCAGAAACTAGATAATTTTAAGAAACAAGTCTCATGCCTGATGTATAGGCCACTCTGAAAGTTCAACAAGCCACCCTATGCCATAATCAGAAACATTCAGACTGCAAACTAGGAAAAGAAGTTGACAACTTCATGCTGTGGGCAGCTTTTCCCAAGAAGTCAGCACAAGACTCCGTATCATAATGAGACTCTTTTTCACTTGGCAGAATAATGTGCTAATTGAAATTTCACAATCAGGAAGGTAGAGAAACATGGCAGAATGGAAGACTTCACCATTTGTCCTCCCTGCTGGAACACCAGACTTTAACAACTATCTACACAGAAAAAAGCACCATCACAGGAAACAAAAATCAGGTAAGCAATCACAATACCTGGATTTAACTTTGTATCACAAAAACAGGCATTGAGGAAGGCAGGAGAGAGTCTTGAATCGCCAGTGCCACCCATCACCCATCCCCCAGCAGCAGTAGCAGTGCAGAGCTGAGAGAGAACCTGTGCCCTTTGGGGAGGGAGAGCACAATGACTGGGGAACATTACATTGACCTCTGTACTGCTCTGCCATAGAGCAAAATAAAGCCATGCTGGGCTCAGCAAGTGCCTATGAATGGACCAGACCAAGCCAGAGGGGAATAGCCCATCCCAGCAGTCAGAACTTGAGTTTCTCACCAAGCCTCACTACTGTGGGCTAAAGTGCTCTGGAGTCGTAGGTGAATTTGAAAGGCAGTCTAGACAAAAGGACTGCAATTCCTAGGCAACTCCTAATGCTACACTGGACTTAGAGCCAGTAAACTAGGGTGACTAGCGACCTATGGAGACACCAGCTGATGTGGCTAAGGGAATATTTTTGCCATCCCTCCTCCCATCCCAGGCAGTGCAGCTTGCAGCAGTGAAAGTAATTCTCTCCTTCTGCTTAAAGAGAGGAGAGCAAAGAGTGAAGAGGACTTTGTCTTGCACCTTGGATACCAGCTTAGCCACAGTAGGACAGGGAATTGGACAAAGATGTAAGGCCTTCATTGAAGCCCTGGCACCTGGACATTTCTAGACACATCCTGGACCTAAACAGAAACTGCTGCCTTGAAGGCAAGGACCCACTCTTGGCAAGATTTATCACCTGTTGATTAAAGAGCCCGTGGGGCCTGAATAACTACTAGTGACACACAGGGAGTATGCCACGGGCCTTGGGCTCTGACATGTGTTGGCTTTGGGGTGATCCAGCACATTCCCAGCTATAATGGCTACAGGGAAAGACTCCATCTGTTTGAGAAAAGCAGAGGGAAAAGTAAAGGGGACTCTGTGTTCCACTTTAAGTACCAGCTCAACCACAGTGGGATAGAGCTCTTAGAGGTCCCAAGTTCAGGCCTAGGCTCTTAGACAGCATTTCTGGACCTGCTCTGGGCTAGAGAGGAGCCCACTGCCCTGAAGGGTGAGCCCCAGGCCTGGCAGCATTCGCCACAAGCTGACGGAAGAAACTTTGGGCTTTAAGTAAGCATTAGCGGTGGCCTGGCAGAACACCCCCATGGACCAGTGGTGGTGGTGGCCACAGGGAGAGATTTCTCTGCCTGTGGAAATGGGAGGGAAGAGCAGGAAGGACTTTGTATTGTGGTTTGAGTGCCAGCTTAGCCATGGAGAATAGAACATCAGATAAATTGCTAAGGTTTTTCACTCCAATTCCTGGCTCCCAGACAGCACCTCTGGATATGCCTGGGACCTGGTGAAACTCACCACCCTGAGGGAAGAGCCTTGGGCAAGGCCCAGTGTTGTGCTGGCTTCAGATCTGACCCAGAGCAGTCACTGTGGTGATGGCCACAGATGTGCTTGCATCATCACACCCCCAGTTACAGGTAGCTCAGCACACAGAGAGAGACTCTGTTTGTTTGAGAAAAAGTAACGGGAAAAAAACAAGAGATTCTTGCTTGATAATCTAGAGAAGACTTCTGGGTCTTATCCAAGACCACAAAGCTGGTACCTCTGAGTCTGCAAAAACCACGGTGTTATTGGGCTTGAATCCCAAGTCCCTTTGAATACATAGAAAGCCTTCCCAAGAAAGACAGGTACAAACAAGCCCAGGCTGTGAAGACTACAAATACCTAACTCTTCAATGCCCAGACACTGAAGGATATCTGCAAGTATCAACATCATCCAAGAAAACATGATCTCACCAAATGAATTCAATAAGCTATCAGGGACCAAGCCTGGAGAAACAGAGGTATATGACCTTTCAGACAAAGAAATCAAAATGGCTTTTTTGAGGAAACTCAAATATAATGCAGAGAAGGAATTTAGAATTCTATCAGATAAATTTAACAGAGATTACAATAATTAAAAATAATCAAGCAGAAATTCTAGATTTGAAAATGCAACTGACACGCTGAAGAATGCATGAGATTCTCTTAATAGCAGAATTGATCAAGCAGAAAAAAGAATTAGTGAGCTTGAAGACAGACTTTTTGAAAATATACAGTCAGAGGAGACAAAAGAAAAAGGATTAAAGAAACAATGAAGCATGACTACAAGATCTAGAAAATAGCCAGTAGCCTCAAATGGGCAACTCTAAGAGTTATTGGCCTTGAGGAGGAGGTAGCAAAAGAGATAGGGGTAGAAAGTTTACTAAAAGGGGTAATAACAGAGAATTTCTCGCACCTAGAGAAATATATCAACATTCAAGTACAAGAAGGTTATAGAATACTAGGCAGATTTAACCCAAAGAAGACTACTTCGAGGCATTTTATAATCAAACTCCCAAAGGTCAAAGATAAAGAATCCTGAAAGCACCAAGAGAAAAGAAATATGATGTAACATACAATGGAGCTCCAAAATGACTGGCCACAGACTTTTCAGTGAAACCTTATAGGCCAGGAGAGAGTGGCATGACACATTTAAAGTGCTGAAGGAAAAAACTTTTACCCTAGAGTAATATATCTGGTGAAAATATCCTTTAAGCATGAAGGAAGAAACAAAGACATTCCCAGACAAACAAAAGCTGAGGGATTTCAACACCAGACCTGTCCCACAAGAAACGCTAAACGGATTTCTTCAACCTGAAAGAAAAGCATTGGCCGGGCGTGGTGGCTAACACCTGTAATCCCAGCACTTTGGAAGGCCAAGGCAGGCAGATCACTTGAGGTTAGGAGTTTGAGACCAGCCTGGCCAACATGGTGAAACCCTGTCTCTACTAAAAACACAAAAAATTAGCCAGATGGTGGTGCATGCCTGTAGTCCCAGATACTCAGGAGGCTGAGGCAAGAGAATCACTTGAATCCAGGAGGAGGAGGTTCCAGTGAGCTGAGATCACACCACCGCACTCCAGCCTGGGCAACAGACTGAGACTCAGTCTCGAACAAACAAAAAAACCTTTATATTATCTAATATTCATTTTATATTTATATGTTCCCAATTTTTCTCCAAATGACTTTTTAGCTAATTGGTTTGAACAAACACCCAATCAAGGTCCACAGATTGCCTTTGTTGTTGTGTCTTTCAAATCTCTTTTCATCTAGAATATCCTCCCTTTCCCCCCTTTTTATTGTTTCATGACACTGACCAATTGAAGAGACCTGACCAGACAGATGTCTTATAGAACAACCCATCTTCTGAGACTAAAACTTATCTCTAAATTAAGGTTAAAATGTTGGGAAAAAATATGTCATAGCACTATGTATTTCAAACTGTATTATATTAGGAGACACATAAAGTCTATGTACTATAATAATCATTGTCCCATTATTGATGATGTTCCAATTATAAATTGACTTTAAAATCAGCTTTAAAAGCAATATTAAATACATTAAAAAGATAAAATATATATTCCTTAATTCAAAAATCAAATTCATGGAATCTTACTTTAAGGAAATAAGGAACCCATGGGGGGAATCTATTCATGAATATTTTAAACACTTATCTATTTTATGAAAAAGCTAGAAAAAATATGAATATTTGACAGTAGCAACTCTGGTTCATTCATTCCTTTATTCAATAAACATTCATTTAGCTCTTGCTATGTGTTAACAGTGGGTTAGCTACTAAGTATTTAAAGACAAATATGGCATGGCCTCTGCCTTGGGGATCAGTTCGAGAAGCAAGCAAGCACACAGACACTGACACCACAAAGTGAGGAAAACCACAAAGGGGAGAATTTTCCACCTTTAATGACTTCAGGGTACTTCCCCCAGTACTCCACCGCCTCCCCAGATGAGGAGGCACTCAAGAATTGATTACCAATTCATTTGACATTAATTTCTAATGTAATTGCAATGTGGCTTTATAAAAGATAAACAAAATGATATTTCAGATAGCAAACAGTGACCACCTGTAGCCCTGAAACATTGAAGAGAGCCAAGATATCAGAGTTGATATTTGTTCAACAATAGAATTGTATCCATCAATTTTTTTATTGCTTGATGATGGGAGTTCTTCCTGCTTCCCCTCTTCTGCCTTGTGCCATCTAAGGACACAGCAAGAAGGCCCTAATCAGATGCTGGTGTCTTGATCTTGGACTGTAAGAAATAAATTTCTGGGTTTTTGTAAATAAATAACTCAGTCCCAGGTATTCTGTTACAGCAGCACAAAATGGACTAAGACAGGTGGCATTAGGGAACTTCTGGGCAACTGGGGCTCAATCCATTGCATACCCTCTGAGGAACTATGTAAAATGTGCCTCCAATTTTCTCCCCAAAAGAGGACCAGGGACACGATCTCGTCAACTGTTGACTGAGGATTGGGAGTGGTAACTCCCTTGTACTTCTGGGATGTGCCTGCACCTGGCTAAGTAATCTCCTGCCTCTGATGTGAAAGCCTGAGGTTTTGTGTGGAAGCAGGTCACAGCAGGGAACTGTCCTCCACTGCAGTGCTGAAACTAGACAGGCCAAGGGGATCTTGTTTCAAATGCTCTATTCGTATGCTATCCATGTCCCTGTGTCTCTGGCCAAGTGGCAAAAACAGGTCTAGAGTGAGATGTAAGAGGCAGAGACAGAGACAGAAAAACTGCTGGTGGTATTCAATCCTGGTTCCAGGCATTCCTCTTTGTCACAGAACACTGCTAACTTTCCGTTGGTTTGGAGGAGGATCTGCCAGGTTCCAGCAAGAAACAGAGGGTAGTCTCAAAGGGTTTCAGTGAAGAAAGTTAATTATCCTCTTGTCCTACTATTATTCCTATAGATCAGACATAGCAATGACGAAAGTTTGAAGAGAAGTTATGTGAGAATAATTTGAAGTGAAGAAAGTCCTAGAAAGATTGCCAGATTTAATTTTACTGGTGGATTCCAAGTTTGGTTATTTGAGTTCAGATGGTCGCTGAGTTTGAGAAGTCCTCTGTTCCCCTCCAGTCCATTTGGCCCCAGAACCATAATAATTTCTTCCCCCTGGTTGCCAAACAATGGTATGTAAGATGGTTCTACTGCCCTGGGTTTAGGCAGAGAGAGATGTCTTGTCATCCTTTTCTTGGATTTAAATGATTGAGTTCCCAGACCACTAGTAAATCTTTGGACAGTTAGCCTGATGTGGGCTGGGGAAGGGATGAGTGGCTTGATATTTTCCTAGAGACCCTCATCAGGATCAGGGGCCTAGCTAGGGGCACAATTCTAAATTGGCATTTAGTTTTCCTCAGTACCTTAAGGACATTAATCTGTTGTTTCCTGAAATTTATTAATATTTTTACTGTTGAGAAACTGATTGTCAAGCTCATTATAGTTATTTTGCATGATTTTTATTTTCTTTCTCTGAAATTTTTTTAAATTCCTTCATCCTTAATGTTCTGCAGTTTTCATCAAATGTGTCTACATATGGATTTATTTTTATCCTGCATAATTTTTAGTACATACTATGAATTCAGGGACTTATGTCTTTCTTTAATTCTAGAAAATTCTAAGCATTTTCTTAGAATATTAATTTTCTGCATTTTTCTAACTCACTTCTTGGACTCCTTTTACTTATTTATTTATTTTTCAGAGACAGGGTCTTGCTCTGTCACTCAGGATGGAGTTCAGTGGTGTGATAACACACACTGCAGCCTCGAACTCCTGGGCTCAAGGAATCCCCTTGCCTCAGCTTCCTGAGTAAGTATGTAGGTGAATCATCATGCCTAGCTATTTTTTCCTCCTTTTTGTGGAGACAAAGTCTTGCTATGTTTCCCAGGCCGGTCTCGAACTCCTGGCATCAAGAAATCATCCCACTTTTGCCTCCCAAAATACCAGAATTACAAGCAGGAGCCTCTGTGCCTGGCCTGGAACTCCTTTTAGATGTTTGCTAAAGACTGTCAAACTACCCTGTTTTTGTGTGTATGTTTTATCCTTCCCTCTTTCTGTGCTATATTCTGGATTCACCCTTTAGGACTAATTTTCCAATTGCTTAGTATAAAATTAGAGTTTGTCTTGTCCATAGGACTTTTATTTCAATGACCTTATTTTTCAATTTCTAAGATTTCTATTTGGTTCTTAGCATATTTACCTGATCTCACTTCTGTTTGTTTTTGTTCAGTAATTTCTCATTCCACAGCTATTTATTCATCTCTTGAGAATTCTCAGCATATGTAGTGTTCAGATTGCTCTGTAGCTGTTGACTCTCGAACAACACAGGTTTGAACTGCTCAGGTCCACTTATTTTCTTCTACCTCCACCACTCCTGATGCAGCAAGACCAACCCCTCCTCTTACTCCTCCTCCTCAGCCTATTCAAAGTGAAGATGACAACGATGATGACATTTATGATGATCCAATTCCACTTAATGAATAGTAAATATATTTTCTCTTCTTCATAATTTTTAATAGCATTTTTCTTTCTCCAGCTTATTTTATTGTAAGAATATAGTATATAATACATATGACATACGAAATATGTGTTTATCAACTGTTGATGTTATTGATAAGGATTCCAGTCAACATTGGCTATTAGCAGGTAGGTTTTTGGAGAACCAGAAGTTATATGTGGATTTTTGACTGCATGGCTGGGGGGGTGGTCAGTGTACCTAACCCCATGATGTTCAAGGGTCAACTGTATTTTCATTTCATCTGATATGAATTCATCTCTTGATTGTTGATTTTATTGCTGTTTTCCTTAGAATTTGATTTTCCTCGGTGTTTTCAAATTTATTTTTTAGCCTGTCTCGAAGTGATGTCCCTCTTCTCTCTCTTTTCTCCCTCTCTCACCCTATCCCTCAAGTACATTACTTCCTACTAACTGGTTTGTTGCTGCCTCTGCTCATCCTCCCAGGACATCCAGCCGCCTTGTGATGATATTAGAGACTCTGCATGTCCATTTACCCAGGCTTGGTCCAGGTCCTGGCTGTGAAGTTCTGTCTGCTTCCTCTGCCCACCCTGGGAAGGTAGATTAAGTAAGACATAATTCCTGGAATTGATGGGGAATGATTTTCCTTCCTCATCTTGTTTCTCAGGCAAGGAAACCCCAGACCAACTTGTGGCTTGCATGGGTGACCCTGGATCTGGAGCCTTGCCTTGTATGGAGCAATTTTAGCTTGCACTTCCCTGAGTAATGGGAAGTGCTGCTGTTGCCTATCTCTGCACCTGGAGGCCTGATGCCTATACCTTTAGCCCCAGCTCACCACCATATGTATCTATTATGTTTCCAGTCCATGTATCTATAGATTTTGGTTGTAATGGTAGCTATATCTTCCTAATTTACACGTTTTACATTTTACCTATTACCTTTTGGAGGTGATTAGAAAGGCGGCACTGACTAGATGAACGTTAAGACAAAGTTTTAAGAAAATGGCACCTCTATACCTACCTGCATGGTTTATTTCACTTATTCGCATTGGAAAATCCCTGCTTCAACTGAGAAATACTGTAGCACAGTTGTTTTTTCATTACATTAATATTTCTGCCTGGCTCAACAGTCAGTAACTTTATTAAGATGTGATAAAGCAAGCTAAAATTATTTTATTAACCCCCAAAGCCAGAATAGAGTCTCAGATAGCATCTTCAAATCATGAACAGCCTAAACAATGTGACCAACTTTAATTTCAAGGAGCATCCTGGCCACCCAAGGTTATAAGGAAGTCAGTAAAAATTGAAACATTCACCCAGAAACACACACACACACACACACACACACACACAGACACACACATTTTCCTGACAGCTGGGAAAAAGAGAAGCATTTGGACCTACATTTTAAATAAGTCCCCCTCAAAATTGAAGTTGATATTAAATGTTTTTAATTTAAAAGCAATTTAAGGAATAAGGCCATTTTTTGATTGTGGAGTTTTTCTTCTTTTCTCTCTCTTACTTATTTCCCCCACCCCCATCAACACATGCCTAATCACTATCTCACATTTTTCCCACTTGGAGGAAAATGAGAGGTTGAACAAATTCAAAAACCCTGGTAAATGTCCCATATGCATGTGGCCATTGCTACCTAAGTTACCTTAGTTATCTAAGTCAACTGTTTGTCAAAGTCTGGTCTAAGCCCAAACGTGAGACATGGGGGTCCTTCTGAAGGCCACAAAAAAGAGAGGGTGTTGCACTGGAGTTCTGAGATGAACCCTAGAAAAGTTGAAATAATTTAAAAAATAATACTTAGTCTGCGTCAGGCACTGAGAGAGGCACTTTACATTTATCTCATTTAATTCTCACAATAGCTCCAAAAGGAAGACACTATTGTTCTTGTCCTCATTTTACTGATGACAAAATGAACTCTGAAAGGATAAGTAATTTTCACAGCTAAGGAGAAGAATCAGCATCTGATCCCAGGCAGTCTGGATCCAGAGTCTGTGCTCTTAACCACCACAGGGCACTACTCTTGTAACCTGAGTAACCCAGAGCTATTTTTTTCGGTGTTGTTGTGTTGTTGTGTTTCTTGGGGATTTTTTTGTTTGTTCATTTGGTTGTTTTTTGTTTTTTTTTGTTTGTTTGCTTTTGTTTTGTTTTGTTTTGTTTTGTTTTTGAGACAGGGTCTCACTATGTCATCCAGGCTCAAATGCAGTGGCTCAATCTTGGCTTACTGCAGCCTCGAGCTCCAGGGCTCAGGCAATCCTCCCACCTCAGTCTCCCAAGTAGCTGGGACTACAGGTGCGTGCCACCATGTCCAGCTAATTTTTACTTTTTTTTTCTACATATGGGGTCTCCCTGTGTTGCCCCGGATGCTCAGAAACTCCTGAGCTCAAGTAGTCTGCCCACCTCAGCCTCCCGAAGTGCCAGAATTACAAATGTGAACCACCACACCCAGCCTTTTTAAAAAAAAAAAAAATAGAGACAATGTCTCATTATGTTGCCCAGGCTGGTCTCAAACTCCTGGCCTCAAATGGTCCTCTTGCTTTAGCCTCCCAAAGCAGTAGGCCTCCCAAAGTTCTGGGATTGCAGGCATGAGCCATTGTGCCTGGCCATTATTTTTAGTTTTATTCTTTCAATTTCTGGTCTACTGATCTATTCACTCATTGTGTCCATCTTTTCTTAAAATTTTAGGCATATTTTTAATAACTCTTAAAATTTTTATCTTCTTACCCTTCTATTCTCTCACTTTGTAATCCTTTTTTTTTAAATCCTCGAACATACTTGTAATAACAACTTTAAAATCATTTGCTAATTTCAACACCTAGGTTATTTCAGAGTATCTATTTAGTGCTTTTTCTATTGATTATGGTTCCTGTTTTCCTGCTTCACATGTCTGATAATTTTTGATTATATGATGGACATTGTAAATGATACCTTGTACAAAGTCTGAACTATGTTGTCTTCCCTTAAAAAACAACAAAAAAAAATGTTAAGTTTTTTCTGACTGGTGGTTAAATGACTGGTAGATTCTCTTGATGCAGTCAGAATTTGGTAGGTTTTGTTAGGGCCAATCTATTTCGAGTTTTGTCCATAGTCCTAGAAACATGGCCTTCAATCCAGAATGTGGTCCTTACTCCTAAATTATGGCTTTTCTGACATCTCAACTGAATGCTTGAGGTGCTCGGCAAAGTCTCTGAACACTGACTGTGTGGGAACTCAAACATTTCCCAGGACTTCACTACTTCTGTGATCTTGACTTAGTTCTCTGCATTCCAGGACAGCCTTGCTCTGCACATGGACAGCCCAGAATGCTCTGCCTTGTGCACTCTCTCCTTTTAGCACCCTTCCCTACTAAATCCAAACACCCCAAATGTCATTCTCTGCCTTCTCCACCCAGAAAGACCCCTGTGTTCCACTGGGGCTCAACTTTCCTGCTGCAGTCTGGGAAGGGCCTCCAGGACCGGGACAAATGTGAATTTCTCTTCTTTCAAGAATCAGAGACTTGCATTGTCTGCTGCATTGTGCTGAAAACATTTGCCTCGTAGGTTTTGTCTAGTTGTAGAATTGTTTACAGGAGGGACCAAAGAACAAAGGAAGTATGAGAGTTTTGTGGGGGCAGGGGAGCCTGTTATGTGTACAATTGCTAAATGTATTTTATAGGTGATGACAGCATTTGCTGCTAATGAATAGTTATGTGTCATTTTCAATGTACTATATTTCATGGACTCTAAGACTCAATTGATTATAAGATATACCACTATTTTAAAAACACTAAAGGGGCTGGGCGCCGTGGTTCATGCCTATAATCCCAGCAATTTGGGAGGCTGAGGCAGGCCGATAAATTGAGGTCAGGAGTTTGAGACCAGCCTGGCCAACATGGTGAAACCCTATCTCTACTAAGAATTAGCCGGGCATGGTGGCATCTGCCTGTAGTCCCACCTATTCAGGAGGCTGAGGCAGGAGAATCACTTGAACTGGGGAGGCAGAGGTTGCAGTGAGCCAAGATCGCACCACTGGACTCCAGCCTGGGTGACAGAGTGAAACTCCATCTCAATAAATAAATAAATAAACAAATAAATAAATTAAAACACTAAAGGAAAAAAATGCTGCTGTTAAACATAATTCCTTGAGAATCATCCTGCATAATGCATAAATCAGTCACACCTACCTCTTGTTGCCTTGAAGTTTCTTTTATCTAATCCAAGGAATTTGGCAATTTCTTCTGCCTGTAGGTACATGGCTTGATGTGTACTGAACAATTCTTTTGCAAGTATCTCAATACAAAATACAGCACAGCTTCATCTACTTGTGGGTGATATGGTTTGGATGTTTTGTTCCCTCCAAATCTCATGTTGAAATGTGACCTCCAGTGTTGGAGGTGGGCCTAGCAGGAAATATTTGGGTCATAGGGGCCAATCCTTCATGAATGGTTTGGTGCAGTTCTCCCAGTAATGAGTGAGTTCTCACTCTATGAGTTAACGTGAGATTGGATTGTTGGAAAGAGCCTGGCACCTCCTTCCTCTCTGTCTTGCTCCCTGTCTTGCTATGTGACACACTGGCTCTCCTTTGCTTTCCAACATGGCTGGAACCTTCCTAAGGCCCTCACCAGAAGCAGATGCCAACTATGCTTCATGTGCAGGATGCAAAACTGTAAGCCAAATAAATCTCCTTTCTTTATAAATTACCTAGTGTATTAGTCCGTTTTCACATTGCTGATAAAGACGTATCCAAGACTGGGCAACTTGTAAAGAAAAAGAGGTTTAATGGGCTCATAGATCCACGTGGCTAGGGAGGCCTCACAATCATGGTGGAAGGCAAAAGGCATGTCTTACATGGCAGCAGGCAAGAGAGAAAAATGAGAGCCAAGTGAAAGAGGAAACCCTTTATAAAAACATCAGATATCATGAGACATATTCACTTATATGAGAACAGTATGGGGGAAACCACCCCCATGATTCAGTGATCTCCCACCAGGTCTCTCCTACAACATATGGGAATTATGGGAGCTACAATTCAAGATGAAATTTGGGTGGGGACACAGCCAAACCATATCACTCAGTCTCAGGTATTTCTTTATAGCAACACAAATGGACTAACACAGTGGATATCTGCTTTTTATGAAGTATATAAAGCATTTGGTTATTGCTTTCTGATAAAATATGGAATTGCAGTCATTTCTCCAATAATGAACATTTACTTCACTAACAACATCTCAAGGTTTTACTGCTATTTCTGTGCCTTTCTAGGCCACAACAACCTTTCATTTCAATGCCAGATTGTAGTGTAACCTTTCTGAAGGCATTTCGAATAGCATTTAAAGTTAACACACATTGGCCGGTGCAATGGCTCACACCTGTAATCCCAGCACTTTGGGAGGCTGAGGCAGGTTGATCACCAAGACCAGCCTGGGAAACATGATTAAATCTCGTCTCTACTAAAAATACAAAAAATTAGCCAGGCACACACCTGTGGTCCCAGCTACTTGGGAGGCTGATGCAGGAGACTCACTTGAACCTGGAGGCAGAGGTTGCAGTGAGCCCAGATTTTGCCACTGCACTCCAGCCTGCATGACAGAGAGAGACTCTGTCTCAAAAAAAAAAAAAAGTTAACACACATAATACCAATAAACCACGCCGACGAAGTGATGTCAGTATGAATGACCAAGACAACCCTCAGGTGAAGTGATATCAGTATGAACAAGCGAGGCCAAGTTTGTGTATCTCCAGGCCATGACAATGACAGACCATCTAGTTCCAGTGATCGTAAGATGCCATAGATTGTGACACATATACTGATTTCAGTTATCTTACAATGTGAAAAAATAAATCTATGACTTAGGATTGACAAAACATGGTAAACATAGTTTTTATATATGTGTACTTTATGTCACATATATTTATAAGACATAAAGCCATATCCAAAGGAAATAATGTACTCACAAAAAGGCTCTCTAATTGCTGTTCCCATTTTGACAACTTCAAGTACCCTTCAAAATTGCATCACCATTGACCTGCTAGTTGGCCTAGTTCTGTAAACTGGACTACAATTTAAGCACACTTCTCATAAAATGAAAATAATAACAGTGTGGCCGTTCTGAAGGGCATTCCTTGCACTCACCACACACACCCAGCTGGGAAAGTGTAAATCATCCTAAATGTACGTCCTTTGCTGTAAGGACTGACTTTAGCTAAGGGTTGCTTTCTCAAACTGAGTGATTGCTGTGAATGTCCCTGCCCTAAGATGAGGGTCATAGATGCTTCTCTTGGACTTGTAGTCTCTTTTGGAAGCAAGACCAAGGCACTTCTCAGCTCTAGACTGGTTCCTATGGGCGAGACACTGCAGATGACCACAATACCACACCTTCTCTCCAACCTTCAACCCTGGAAACATACATAAATGATCCAGGCCTCTTAAAACTGGCTTTAAGTGCATTTAACTTTTCTAAAATTGGAAACTATCTAGGCAAGGTGAAAGTTTATTTCCTTGAGCCAACCCTAAAAGTGGTTTTTGACTTTCCAAGTTTCCAGAAAATTTGTTCAAAAGACTCAGGATATCCCAACAAGCAAAATGCAAGCTTTAATTTTCAATGATTATGGTAATAGTTGGTATATATGATGTATGTTTACATGTTGGAACTTCATATACATGATCTAACCCTGACAGCTACCGAGAAAAGTAGGTGTCATCATAATGCTCATTTTACAGATGAAAAACAGGATCAGAAAGACGGAATAATACAGGCAAGGCCACACAGCCAATAGGGACAAAGCAATTGTTTAAACTTTAGCTTATCTGACACGAAAGCCCATGCACTTATGACTAAGAGAATGTTCTCCCCCAACGCACATGCTTCCTCATCCAAATCCCTTTCAAGTATAATCTGCCATTTCAATTAAAAATACTTTTCCAGCTTGAACCCAGGAGTTTGAGACCAGCCCAAGCAACATGATAAAACCGTGTCTCTCTAAAAAAAATACAAAAATTAGCCAAGCGTGGCGACACACACCTGTAGTCCCAGCTACTCAGGAGGCTGCAGCAGGAGGATCACTTGAGCCTGGGAGGTTGAAGCTTCAGTTAGTCATGATAGCACCACTGCACTCCAGCCTGGGTGACAAAGCAAGACTCTGCCTCAAAAAACAGAAACTAAAACTAAAACTAAAACTTTTCCACCCAAAGGACTGTCTGAGAAGGTGAGAAATAAATGCTAATCTCATACCTCAAAGTGCAGAGTGAACTAACAATTGGCTGCAAGTGTCCTATCCTAGACAAGTTGGGGGAAGCTCAGCTGGTACCCCATTTTTCAAGCACAGCAGGCTTGGTCCTTACCTGATTTCTCATCCTCAGCATCATAAACAGTCCATGAGTTCCTAGCTTTCCAGAGCTCACTCAATCCCTTAAACTAATTTTTGCCTGAAGAAGGGATATAAGAATATGCCCTCAGGTGTTCTTGGCCATATTTGGCCAAGTGTGAAAGGCAAATTGGAAAATTTAGCTAACAGTGAGTAGGGAGAGGGAGAAGGAGAATCTCCAGGGCTGAAAATTAGGGAGAGGCTCCAGGGCTAAAAATTTAGGCTCCGGGGAGAGGCTCCAGGGCTAAAAATTTAGCTAACAGTGAGTACAGAGAGGGAGAGGCACCTGGTCCCAGAAATATTCTTCCTTAGATGCACTTACTCGGGCTTGGCCCCAAATCTCAGGCCAAGAGAAAGGACAGATGCAGGCAGGGAAACTGTGTAGTCAGGAGAATGCAGAGGTCACTACCAGAAAAATTTCCTGAACAGGTTCATGTTGGGGTGATTAGTAATGCAACAATAGATATTTAAATAAAAGAAGAAAGGGAGGGAGGGAGGAAAGGAGAAAGAGGGATGGAATCAGGAGGCTACAATAAGAGCCTAGGTAAGAGACAATGAGGACCTGAACTATACGAATTGAGAGGAAAGGCAAGCTCACCTCTGATTTGACCCAGAAAGCTGAGAGCCTCTAAGCCTTGACAGATACTCAAATAGTCCAGCAGTCAGAATTTCCATTGTCAAAGCCTTCAAAATTGAACAATAAAGAATCAGGCATTTCGAAAGCTGCCCCAGACAAGGGTCTATTTGTATATTTTCCCTGAAAGGAAAAGCATGTTTTCATTTACAGAGGTGATCAGGTGCTAGCCGCACAGACTTCGTTGACCTCATTGACAAGTCCTTTAAAGGAGTGTTTTTGAGAGGTAGCTGCCCTCAGACACAGATGAAAATGTGAGTGAGGAGAGAATGTGTTACAAGGCCTGTGGCACCTGGTGTCCCTCCCTCCCTTTCCTAAATGTATCCACTCTTTTATATTTTTCCATAACAATTCAGCATTTTTCTTTTCTTTTATTTCTTTTTTTTTTTTTTTTTTTTTTGAGAAGGACTCTCACTCTGTCGCCCAGGCTGAAGTGCAGTGGCAAGATCTCAGCTCACTGCAACCTCTCCCTCCCAAGTTCAAGCAATTCTCCTGCCTCAGCTTCCTGAGTAGCTGGGATTACAGGTGTTCACCACCATGCCCAGCTACTTTTTGTGTTTTTAGTAGATACAGGGTTTCACCATGTTGGCCAGGCTGGTTTAGAACTCTGACCTCAGGTGATCTGCCTGCCTTGGCCTCCCAAAGTACTGGGATTGCAAGCATGAACCACCACACCTGGTTGGCAATTCATTTCTTTTTCTTTTTTTATTTATATAAATTTATGGAGTACAAGTGTAATTTTGTTACATGCATAGATTGTGTAGTGGTAAAGTGAGGGCTTTTAGGGTATCCATCACCCAAATAACATACATTGTACCCCTTAAGTAATCTCATCATTCACCCCCCTCCCATCCCCTTATGCTTCCAAGCAATTCATTTATTTTATGTGGACAAAATCTCTCTTCCACCAAAAAAAGTAATAATCATAAGCCTAGTTTTCCCAGAACAGTCCTGCTGCTTGACATCAAGACAACTGCTTAGAAATAAAAGCCTGTGAAGTATCTCTCTCTCAGCATTCAAATAATTACAAGCAACCTCTCCATTTGGAAACCTGTAGGGGATTGGGACGTCCTTTACAGCATCTGTAGGGAGAGGAGGAAATTGGCAATATGCCCTGGGGTTTCCATTCCCTTCCAGCAGAGAGAAGCTTTGAAGGTTTCACACAATTATGCTTTCTCTAATGCTGGGCATGTATATGTGTTTGTGTGTGGGCATGTGTGTGTGTGGGGGTGTGTGTGTACACAAAACATTACCCACCACACAACTACAAAAAATGATAAGGCATATTTGCACATCTCAGTGGTGGGGAGATCTCAAAAAGAGCTGGCTAGGAGCCAGCCCATCTGGAATTGCTAAACTAAAGCCCACTCCTCCCCCATCCCCACTCCATGATGGGGAAGAGAGATGAGGGTCCAGTATCCTGACGTCTAATCACCTGCTGTAGTGGGCACTGTGTTCTGCTTAGAGGCCCTGGGATCCCTTTGCTGCTTCTGTCCTTCCCTCGTACTTCACTAAATTCCCATGGCTTCCACTTGTAACTCAGTGTGTAGGGCTGTGCTCAGGCTATGAGAATCTCTCTGCCTGAACCTACAGAGAACCAGAAGTACTTCAAGTCAAGCCCTTAGCCAATGACTGACAAGTTCAGGAGTAGGAGAGTCCAGCCCCATTGCCTCAAGCTCCTGCAGACTCCCCTGGAGCATCAGACTGGGACTTTGGCCAGATGGGACTTTATCAGAGACCACACCCTTCCTTGGCATCCTGTGCCTGTCCCCAGGTAGGCTTCTGGGGAGCCCAGCCTAAGGCGTTCCAGTAGTCGGTTAAAAAGCAGATCCTGGCCCTACCTCCAGAGATTCTGATGCAGTAGGCTCTGCCTGTTTAACAAGCAATCTCAATGATTCTGAAATAAAGGATCAGTGGATCCACATTGAGAATGATTTTTCCTGTTAACTAAAAAATCCCATGGTCTTCATAAATTGAGAAAGGAGAGCTTTATTTCTTAAAAAGGGTTATGCCCTGAAAGATGGTCATTTTGACAAGCTAGGAAGCATAGTCTCTGGTAAAAGCCCAGAAGCAGGCACTTGGAAGAAGGAGGGGTTGGGCAGGAGCTTCATGCTGAATAGGTTGGCTCAACATACATATTTATCAGTTTAAAGAAGAAGTTATGAATATTCATTGAGGGGATCCAGATGCAAGCATTGGGGTGGAGAATTAACATTTAAATATATTACAATTGGAGGAGGAGCCAAGATGGCTGAATAGGAACAGCTCCAGTCTACAGCTCCCAGCATGAGCAACGCAGAAGACGGGCGACTTCTGCATTTCCATCTGAGGTACTGGGTTCATCTCGCTAGGGAGTGCCAGACAGTGGGCGCAGGACAGTGGGTGCAGCGTGCCGTGCGCGAGCTGAAGCAGGGTGAGGCATTGCCTCACTCAGGAAGGGTGAGGGGTCAGGGAGTTCCCTTTCCTGGTCAAGGAAAGGGGTGACACACTGCACCTGGAAAATCGGGTCACTCCCACCTGAATACTGCGCTTTTCCGACGGGCTTAGGAAACAACGCACCAGGAGAATTATATCCCGCACCTGGCTCAGAGGGTCCTACGCCCACGGAGTCTCACTGATTGCTAGCACAGCAGTCTGAGATCAAACTGCAAGGTGGCAGCGAGGCTGGGGGAGGGGTGCCTGCCATTGCCCAGGCTCACTTAGGTAAACAAAGCAGCCGGGAAGCTTGAACTGGGTGGAGCCCACCACAGCTCAAAGAGGCCTGCCTGCCTCTGTAGGGTCCACCTCTAGGGGCAGGGCACAGACAAACAAAAAGACAGCAGTAACCTCTGCAGACTTAAATGTCCCTGTCTGACAGCTTTGAAGAGAGCAGTGGTTCTCCCAGCACGCAGCTGGAGATCTGAGAACTGGCAGACTACCTCCTCAACTGGGTCCCTGACCCCTGATCCCCGAGCAGCCTAACTGGGAGGCACCCCCCAGTAGGGGCAGACTGACACCTCACACGGCTGGGTACTCCTCTGAGACAAAACTTCCAGAGGAACGATCAGACAGCAGCATTCGCGGTTCACGAAAATCCTCTGTTCTGCAGCCACCGCTGCTGATACCCAGGCAAAGAGCGTCTGGAGTGGACCTCTAGCAAACTCCAACAGACCTGCAGCTGAGGGTCCTGTCTGTTAAAAGGAAAACTAACAAACAGAAAGGACATGCACACCAAAAACCCATCTGTACATCATCATCAAAGACCAAAAGTAGATAAAACCACAAAGATGGGGAAAAAACAGAGCAGAAAAACTGGAAACTCTAAAAAGCAGAGCACCTCTCCTCCTCCAAAGGAATGCAATTCCTCACCACCAACAGAACAAAGCTGGATGGAGAATGACTTTGACGAGTTGAGAGAAGAAGGCTTCAGACGATCAAACTACTCTGAGCTACAGGAGGAAATTCAAACCAAAGGCAAAGAAGTTAAAAACTTTGAAAACAATTTAGATGAATGTGTAACTAGAATAACCAATACAGAGAAGTGCTTAAAGGACCTGATGGAGCTGAAAGCCAAGGCTCGAGAACTACATGAAGGATGCAGAAGCCTCAGGAGCCGATGCGATCAACTGGAAGAAAGAGTATCAGTGATGGAAGATGAAATGAATGAAATGAAGTGAGAAGGGAAGTTTAGAGAAAAAAGAATAAAAAGAAATGAACAAAGCCTCCAAGAAATATGGGACTATATGAAAAGACCAAACCTGTGTCTGATTGGTGTACCTGAAAGTGACGGGGAGAATGGAACCAAGTTGGAAAACACTCTTCAGGATATTATCCTGGAGAACTTCCCCAATCTAGTGAGGCAGGCCAACATTCAAATTCAGGAAATACAGAGAACGCCACAAAGAAACTCCTCAAGAAGAGCAACTCCAAGACACATAATCATCAGATTCACCAAATTTGAAATGAAGGAAAAAATATTAAGGGCAGCCATAGAGAAAGGTCGGGTTACCCACAAAGGGAAGCCCATCAGACTAACAGCGGATCTCTCGGCAGAAACTCTACAAGCCAGAAGAGAGTGGGGGCCAATATTCAACATTCTTAAAGAAAAGAATTTTCAAACCAGAATTTCATATCCAGCCAAACTAAGCTTCATAAGTGAAGGAGAAATAAAATACTTTACAGACAAGCAAATGCTGAGAGATTTTGTCACCACCAGGCCTGCCCTAAAAGAGCTCCTGAAGGAAGCACTAAACATGGAAAGGAACAGCCAGTACCAGCCGCTGCAAAATCATGCCAAAATGTAAAGACCATCGACACTAGGAAGAAACTGCATCAACTAACGAGCAAAATAACCAGCTAACATCATAATGACAGGATCACATTCACACATAACAATATTAACTTTAAATGTAAATGGACTAAATGCTCCAATTAAAAGACACAGACTGGCAAATCGGATAGAGTCAAGACCCATGAGTGTGCTGTATTCAGGAAACCCATCTCATGTGCAGACACATAGGCTCAAAATAAAAGGATGGAGAAAGAGCTACCAAGCAAATGGAAAACAAAAAAAGGCAGGGGTTGCAATCCTAGTCTCTGATAAAACAGACTTTAAACCAACAAAGATCAAAAGAGACAAAGAAGGCCATTACATAATGGTAAAGGGATCAATTCAACAAGAAGAGCTAACTATCCTAAATATATATGCACCCAATACAGGAGCACCCACATTCATAAAGCAAGTCCTGAGTGAACTACAAAGAGACTTAGACTCCCACACAATAATAATGGGAGACTTTAACACCCCACTGTCAACATTAGACAGATCAACAAGACAGAAAGTTAACAAGGATACCCAGGAATTGAACTCAGCTCTGCACCAAGCGGACCAAATAGACATCTACAGAACTCTCCACCCCAAATCAACAGAATATACATTTTTTTCAGCACCACACCACACCTATTCCAAAATTGACCACATAGTTGGAAGTAAAACTCTCCTCAGCAAATGTAAAAGAACAGAAATCATAACAAACTGTCTCTCAGACCACAGTGCAATCAAACTAGAACTCAGGATTAAGAAACTCACTCAAAACTGCTCAACTACATGGAAACTGAACAACCTGCTCCTGAATGACTACTGGGTACGTAACAAAATGAAGGCAGAAATAAAGACGTTCTTTGAAACCAACGAGAACAAAGACACAACATACCAGAATCTCTGGGACACATTCAAAGCAGTGTGTAGAGGGAAATTTATAGCACTAAATGCCCACAAGAGAAAGCAGGAAAGATCCAAAATTGACACCCTAACATCACAATTAAAAGAACTAGAAAAGCAAGAGCAAACACATTCGAAAGCTAGCAGAAGGCAAGAAATAACTAAAATCAGAGCAGAACTGAAGGAAATACAGACACAAAAAAACCTTCAAAAAATTAATGAATCCAGGAGCTGGTTTTTTCAAAGGATCAACAAAATCGATAGACCACTGGCAAGACTAATAAAGAAAAAAAGAGAGAAGAATCAAATAGACACAATAAAAAATGATAAAGGGGATATCACCACCGATCCCACAGAAATACAAACTACCATCAGAGAATACTACAAACACCTCTACGCAAATAAACAAGAAAATCTAGAATAAATGGA
This sequence comes from Pan paniscus, assembly GCF_029289425.2. Taxonomy (NCBI): domain Eukaryota; kingdom Metazoa; phylum Chordata; class Mammalia; order Primates; family Hominidae; genus Pan; species Pan paniscus. The sequence goes on along the minus strand of NC_085926.1, from coordinate 42,251,809 downwards.
TAAATTCCTCGACACATACACTCTCCCAAGACTAAACCAGGAAGAAGTTGAATCTCTGAATAGACCAATAACAGGCTCTGAAATTGTGGCAATAATCAATAGCTTACCAACAAAAAAGAGTCCAGGACCAGATGGATTTACAGCTGAATTCTACCAGAGGTAAAAGGAGGAACTGGTACCATTCCTTCTGAAACTATTCCAATCAATAGAAAAAGAGGGAATCCTCTCTAACTCATTTTATGAGGCCAGCAACATCCTGATACCAAAGCCAGGCAGAGACATAATCAAAAAACGAGAATTTTAGACCAATATCCTTGATGAACATTGATGCAAAAATCCTCAATAAAATACTGGCAAACTGAATCCAGCAGCACATCAAAAAGCTTATCCACCATGATCAAGTGGGCTTCATCCCTGGGGTGCAAGGCTGGCTCAATATACTCAAATCAATAAAGGTAATCCAGCATATAAACAGAACCAAAGACAAAAACCATATGATTATCTCAATAGATGCAGAAAAGGCCTTTGACAAAATTCAACAACGCTTCATGCTAAAAACTCTCAATAAATCCAGTATTGATGGGACATATCTCAAAATAATAAGAGCTATCTATGACAAACCCACAGCCAATATCATACTGAATGGGCAAAAACTGGAAACATTCCCTTTGAAAACTGGCACAAGACAGGGATGCTCTGTCTCACCACTCCTATTCAACATAGTGTTGGAAGTTCTGGCCAGGGCAATTAGGCAGGAGAAGGAAATAAAGTGTATTCAATTAGGAAAAGAGGAAGTCTAATTGTCCCTGTTTGCAGATGACATGATTGTATATCTAGGAAACCCCATTGTCTCAGCCCAAAATCTCCTTAAGCTGATAAGCAACTTCAGCAAAGTCTCAGGATACAAAATCAATGTACAAAAATCACAAGCATTCTTATACACCAATAACAGACAAACAGACAGCCAAATCATGAGTGAACTCCCATTCGCAATTGCTTCAAAGAGAATAAAATACTTAGGAATCCAGCTTACAAGGGATGTGAAGGACCTCTTCAAGGAGAACTACAAACCAATGCTCAATGAAATTAAAGAGGATACAAACAAATGGAAGAACATTCCATGCTCATGGGTAGGAAGAATCAATATCGTGAAAATGGCCATAATACCCAAGGTAATTTATAGATTCAATGCCATACCCATCAAGCTACCAATGACTTTCTTCATGGAATTGGAAAAAACTACTTTCAAGTTCATATGGAACCAAAAAAGAGCCCGCATCACCAAGTCAGTCATAAGCCAAAAGAACAAAGCTGGAGGCATCACACTACCTGACTTCAAACTATACTACAAGGCTACAGTAACCAAAACAGCATGGTACTGGTACCAAAACAGAGATATAAATCAATGGAACAGAACAGAGCCCTCAGAAATAATGCCACTTATCTACAACTATCTGATCTTTGACAAACCTGAGAGAAACAAGCACTGGGGAAAGGATTCCCTATTTAATAAATGGTGCTGGGAAAACTGGCTAGCCATATGTAGAAAGCTGAAACTGGATCCCTTCCTTACACCTTATATAAAAATTAATTCAAGATGGATTAAAGACTTAAACGTTAGACCTAAAACCATAAAAACCCTAGAAGAAAACCTAGGCATTACCATTCAGGACATAGGCATGGGCAAGGACTTCATGTCTAAAACATCAAAAGCAATGGCAACAAAAGACAAAATTGACAAATGGGATCTAATTAAACTAAAGAGCTTCTGCACAGCAAAAGAAACTACCATCAGACTGAACAGGCAATCTACAAAATGGGAGAAAATTTTCGCAACCTACTCATCTGACAAAGAGCTAATATCCAGAATCTACAATGAACTCAAGCAAATTTACAAGAAAAAAACAAACAACCCCATCACAAAGTGGGCGAAGGATATGAACAGACACTTCTCAAAAGAAGACATTTATGCAGCCAAAAGACACATGAAAAAATGCTCATCATCACTGGCCATCAGAGAAATGCAGATCAAAACCACAGTGAGATACTATTTCACACCAGTTAGAATGGCAATCATTAAAAAGTCAGGAAACAACAGGTGCTGGAGAGGATGTGGAGAAATAGGAACACTTTTACACTGTTGGTGGGACTGTAAACTAGTTCAACCATTGTGGAAGTCAGTGTGGCGATTCCTCAGGAATGTAGAACTAGAAATACCATTTGACCCAGCCATCCCATTGCTGGGTATATACCCAAAGGACTATAAATCATGCTGCTATAAAGACACATGCACACGTATGTTTACTGCGGCACTATTCACAATAGCAAAGACTTGGAACCAACCTAAATGTCCAACAATGATAGACTGGATTAAGAAAATGTGGCACATATACACCATGGAATACTATGCAGCCATAAAAAAGGATGAGTTCATGTCCTTTGTAGGGACATGGATGAAATTGGAAATCATCATTCTCAGTAAACTATCGCAAGGACAAAAAACCAAACACCACATGTTCTCACTCATAGGTGGGAATTGAACAATGAGAACACATGGACACAGGAAGGGGAACATCACACTCTGGGGACTGGCGTGGGGTGGGGGGAGGGGGAGGGATTGCATTAGGAGATATACCTAATGCTAAATGACGAGTTAATGGGTGCAGCACACCAGCATAGTGCATGTATACATATGTAACTAACCTGCACATTGTGCACATGTACCCTAAAACTTAAAGTATAATAATAATAAAATATATATATAAATAAATATATATATATATATACATATTATAATTAGGCCCTACATATCAAAAGGTTTTTTTCAGGACACAAAGGTACTCAAGTGTGCAGCCACTGTGTCCAGCCAGAACCAGTCCATGGTCAGTGGTCTTCTTATCAGGAGAAAGTTACTGAAATCAGCCTCTTGTCCCATCAAGGCTGGTGGAACAGGGGGTCAGTTAGTCAGCATTTGGCAGTGAATGAGCTGTAAATTGTTTCACCATTGCTTATGTCAAGGTCAGTGCTTCTTTAGCTGCTAGGGAAAAGGAAAAACCTTGTGGCAGTTAAAACATAGTTTATTCTTTAAGTGTAGGGGCAGGGAGTGACTTAACCCTTACCTGGAATGGCCTCAGATCCTGTTTATAACTTTGTGTCCTACTGCTATAAAGAGTCTATTCTGTCAGCTTTATGGTTATTTTAACATTAATGTTGTTAAGTTGCATCTAACCACAATGGGGAGGAGACATAATGAGGCATGTCTGACTTCCCATCCCATCATGACTAGGAACTCAGTTTTTAAGGTTTCTCTGGGGCCCTCTACGCCAACAGGGGGTCCATTCAGTCAGGTGGGGCACTTAGGATTTTATTTTTAGTTTAAAATCCAAAACAAGTGACTCTGTATTAATCCATTCTCATGCTGCTATAAAGATACTATCAGAGACTGGGTAATTTATAAACAAAGGAGGTTTATTTGACTCACAGTTCCACATGGCTGGGGAGGCCTCAGGAAACTTACAATCGTGGCAGAAGTTGAAGGAGAAGCAAGGACATTCTTCACATGGAGGCAGGAGAGAGAAGTGAGAATGCAGGAAAAAAAGCTGCCACTTTTAAAACCACCAGATCTTGTGAGGATTCACCCACTATCATGAGAGCAGCATGGGGGAAACTGCCCCCATGATTGAATCACCTCCCTCCCTCGACAGGTGGGGATTACAATTTGAGATGAAATTTGGGTGGGGACACAGAGCCAAACCATGTCATTCCACTCCTTCCTCTTCCCAAATCTCATGTCTTTTCACATTTCAAAACCAATCATGCCTTCCCAACAGTCCCTCAAAGTTTTAATTCATTCCAGCATTAACCCAAAAGTTCAAGTCCAAAGTCTCATCTGAGACAAGGCAAGTCCCTTCTACCTAGGAGCCTGTAAAATCAAAAGCAAGTTAGTTACTTCCTAGATACAATGGGGGTACAGGAATTAGATAAATGCTCCCATTCCAAATGGGAGAAATTGGCCAAAACAAAGGGGCTACATGCCCCATGCAAGTCCAAATTCCAGCAGGGCAGTCATTAAATCTTAAAGCTCTAAAATCATCTCTTTTGACTCCCTGTCTCACATCTGGGGCAAACTGATGAAAGGGGGTGGACTCCCATGGTCTTGGGCAGCTCCACCCCTGTGACTTTGCAGGGTACAACCTCTGCCCCAGCTGCTTTCATGGGCTGGTGTTGAGTGTCTGCAGCTTTTCCAGGTGCACAGTGCAAGCTGTCAGTGGAACTACCATTCTGGGGGCTGGAGGACAGTGGCCCTTTTCCCACAGCTCCACTAAGCAGTGCCCCAATGGGGACTCAGTGTGGGAGCTCCAACCTCACATTCTCTTCCACACTACCCTAGCACAGGTTCTCCATGAGGGCTCCACTCCTGCAGCAAACTTCTGCCTGGACGTCCAGGCATTTCCGTACATCCTCTGAGATCTAGGCAAAGGTTCCCAAACCTCAATTCTTGACTTCTGCGCATCCCCAGGCCCAACACCACATGGAAGCTGCCAAGGCTCAGGGCTTGCACCCTCAGAAGTCATGGCCTGAGCTGTACCTTGGCCCCCTTTAACACCAGCTTGAGCTGGAACAGCAGCAGCTGGGATGCAGGGTGCCAAGTCCTGAGGCTGCACAGAGCAGCAGGGCCCTAGGTCCATCCCACAAGACCATTTTTCCCTCTTAAGCTTCCAGGCCTGTGATAGAAGGGGCTGCCACCAAGATCTCTGACATGCCCTGGAGACATTTTCCCCATTGTCTTGGCTGTTAATATTTGCCTTCTCATTACATATGCAAATTTCTGCAGCCAGATTGAATTTCTGCTGAGAAAAATGGGTTTTTCTTTTCTATTGCATCATCAGGCTGCAAACTTTCCAAACTTTTATGCTCTGCCTCTGTTTTAAACATCAGTTCCCATTTCAAAACATCTCTTTGTGAACACATAAATCTGAATGCTTTCAGAATAATCCAGGTCACATCTCGAATGCTTTGCTGCTTAGAAATTTATTCCACCAGCTATCCTAAATCATCTCTCTCAAGTTCAAAGTTTCACAGATCTCTAGGGCAGTGGCAAAATGCCACTAGTCTCTTTGCTAAAGCACAGCATGAGTGAATTTTACTCCCGTTTACAATAAGTTCCTCATCTCCATCTAAGACCACCTCAGCCTGGACTTCATTGTTCACACCACTATCAGCATTTTGGTCAAAACCATTCAACAAGTCTCTAGGAAGTTCCAAACTTTCCCACATCTTCCTGTCTTCTTCTAAGCCCTCCATACTGTTCCAACCTCTGCCTGTTACCCAGTTCCGAAGCTGTGTCCACATTCTTGAGTATCTTTATAGCAGTACTCCACTCCTGGCACCAATTTACTATATTAGTCCATTCTGACACTGCTATAGAGACACCATCTGAGACTGGGTAATTTATGAACCAAGGAGGTTTAATTGACTTACAGTTCTACATGGCTGGGGAGGCCTCAGGAAACTTACAATCATGGCAGAAGACAAAAGAGAAGCAAGGACCTTCTTCACATGGTGGCAAGAGAGAGAAGTGAGAATACAGGAAAAAACTGCCACTTTTAAAACCAGATCACGTGAGGATTCACTCACTATCACAAGAACAAAATGGGGGACACGGCCCCCATGATCCAATCACCTCCCTCCTTCAACAGGTGGGGATTACAGGTCTCTCCCTCGACATGTGGGGATTACAATTTGAGATGAGATTTGAGTGGGGACACGGAGCCAAACCATATTTTAGGGGCCCCTAAAGAAAGGATGAGGGTCTGAATGTTGGGGTAAGGCCACCCCTGAGGGAACATTAGGGGCCATGAAACATTCAGCAAATGGTTTATCAACTTGTATAAAAGCAATCTTCTCAACCTGCAAAGATAAGTCTTAGTGTTCACATCCACACATCAGTCCCTGGCCCCTGGCCGAAGTAAAATCTCCAAAGCCAAACACCTGCCCCGTTTATCAAGGATCCTAGGACTGTGCAAGTCTCTTAGCCACGTGGCCAGCAGGAGATTCATTGCCTGTGGACAGGGGAAATACAAGTGAAGAATATTTTAAACTCTGGAACATGTCTCAAGTTGATGGAAGCTGAAAGTTCAACCATTGTAGTTTGCATTTTCCCATAAGTAGATGCTGAGCAAAAGCTTTGAGGGCCAGTGATTTATTTGGGAGGTGATCCCAGGAAACATAGATATGAAAATGAAGAAGTGAGACAGGGCAGAGAATTTCCACCAATAAAGGGCACATTTCTGCACATGCTACCACCAAGGGCCACTGGAGCTGGGTCCTACTGGGGAACTCCAGGAGCCAACATAGAACATGGCCTGTGAACTTCTGGAAGGGTGGGAGAGCTGAGTTAACTCTCCACCAATTCCCATTAGTTACTGGTTGAGGGCTGCTCCCACAGGGCAATAATCCTCCAACACTTGAAACCTGGGTCCCCACTCCAGAAAGAACCCTGGAGCAAAGAGTCACAGGGGCAGGGAGCTGGAAGTCAGGCCAACCCCGGAGAATAGATGTGGGCAGGGCACCCAGCATCTGATAAAGCATCTATGTTAATATTTGCAGGCCTGCTGTGTAAAGGCAAGCTCTTCCCAATCACACTGCCTATGGTATGGTCCTTTTTAAAGCAAGAAAGAAAATAGTTACGAGCAGAAGAAAAAGAAACATAACACATCCATGAAACCAGCAGCATCTCTAAACCAACCCTGTAGGGCCATCTGTGTCTTCTCAAGGAAAACAGATTGCTTTGTAAGTTCCAGGGCTTTGGCTGATAACAAACCCCGCTCCTGGCTTCTGATTTTCTCGGCTGTGTGCACAGTACATGCGTATGCCTTTAGCAGCCTGGCACCTCTCACAGCAATTAGGGCTGCCAAGAAATAGCTGCACTTTCTCTCCTGCTCTCTGCATCCATAATTTATCTTTAAAATTAGCATCTCATCATACAAGGGGTCGTCCACAGGGAGCCCAGAATAAACCTCCTGCAACTTTATCGTTTTAGTGGACTTGAGCTTTTAGTGTTGTTTTCCCTCTGCTTTTACCTCAAGAAGCCACTGTTCTCATAAAAGAGAGTGAGTGATGGCACTCCGGAGCCTTGGGATGGACTTACATAACTGAGACAGTCCCAAGATGCCTGTCACCTCTATACCACCCTCCCATGGGCTGTTTCTTCCTCAATGTCTTATTCAGAGACCAGCCTTTTTGTTCTAAGAGCTGAAAGTGGAAAATGACCAAAAATGCAAATTTTCTTGATCCTAAGGCCTCATCTCACATGGCTGTAGTTTAGCCCCTTCAGACCTCACAATGTTCTAGGGACTGATTCCTATCCACCTCATTTGACAGTTGTACAAATGCAGGGTCACAAAACCACAGTTACTTGCTCTAAGTTACACAGAGAGTGGATGTGAGACCTAGGACTCAAATCTAGTATCATTTTCACTATGAAATTCCCAGGGTCAGAGAGGAAAGAGAACAGTGTCTGGCATGGAAAAAAGAACATATTTCTTGAGCATTTCTCCAGGGCAAAATATTTGTATGTCTTGGTGTACATGTTTCCCCAAAACCAAGAACAAAAGAGTTACACTTGTGTGTTTTTGCAGTTTGAGAATGTAATAGGGTCTTTCCTGAGGTTTGTGCTTAGGGGCTGTGGGAGACACTGTTGATGCTGCACCCCAGGGCCCCTCCGCCCACTCTGGTTCACCTGCAGCTGCAGGAGACTATTCCAAGACAGGCTTCTGTCTTCCCACACTGAGTAGCAGCACCTTTCTCCTCTGCCTGTCTTAGCACTAGCAGGCCTCTCCCAACCCTGCCTGCTGGAGTAACCCTCAAACAATAGGAGGTAGAGGCCATGGATAAATGCTCCAGTGGGACAATTCTAGGGCATTCATCTTCTCAAAGGAGCCCTGGCAGGACTGAGCCCCAGTTGTCACCAGCAGTCACCTGCTTGTTAACTCACAAGTTATTGACTTTTCTCGCTTTCCTGTCTCACTTTCCACCTCCTCAGTTCAGCTCTCTGGGGTGCTCTCCCAAATATACCACCTGCATCTAGGTCTTCATCTAACAGTCTGGTTTTCTTGTGGGGTTGTGGGGAGGTATGCAAAGCAAGACAGAGACCCAAAATGTAAACCAAGATTCTTGTTTGAAGACTGAGTCTCTTTCCTCTCAACTTCAAGCTCCAGCAACTTACATAAGAAATGCAATCTGGCAGATAAAAATCACTTTCTCACTCCTCTTCAAGTTCTCAGTAGACCCTGCACCCAGCACTCAGAAGCCCTTCATTCATCTGGAGGCCCGTCTGTTGCCAGCCATCTCTGGGGATGTTGAGGAAGATGGTAAACAATCTCCTTCCTTTGCTCATCATTCTGGATGCTAGGAAAATATGTGCACAGATCCCTCATTTCCAAGCTGCCAACTTTTAGCATTTCATTTCGTTGCACATGCTGGAGGTTCATGCTATTCCTTAAGGAATGGATGTTTTAAAAATCTAAATAGAACTTTTACTTTCATGGTAAAATTCCTGCCATCCAAATACCATTTCTCTTCAGCATGACATTTTTTTCTCTTTTTCTTGTGGTGACTTTCTCCACCAACATGCACTTTGGGCACTACTCAGCATTATCCTTATGCAAAGTAGCCCCAGACTTGCTTTTTCTAAAACCCTGGACCTCCAGAGAACTTCCCACGCTGGCACTGTCCACCTCCCTGCTGAAATCTGGGAACTTGCTTTCTACCCTTGGCTCTTAGGCTTGTCTAGGAGAAGCCAAGCACAGGTTGATTGGTGTGGTCTGGCCTAATGGTCAATAGTTAGCACAGTGAGGAGGAAGAAGAGATGTGTTCAGTGATCTTTCTACACCACTTCTCTGTCTTGGTGACCATGTTCTGGCCCCATTCCCCTAGACCCCCACACTGCATCCCATTTTGCTGGAGCCCCTGCCTTCAATCCCTGATCCAAACTTTTGCTCTTCTACTTTCCCTATGTTGAGTTATCATGGCAGGAAACAGGTGAAGTGTGATGTCCATACTTTTAAGATCTGGATTCCTATCCCCATCTGACTCCACAACCACTTTTGACAACAGATATTTCACACTCTTCCTTTATCATCCTAAAATGGCATTTATAGTGGTTATAATATACCTACTAACAAAGGCTGCCTCCTTGACCAAACTCTAGCCAGGTTCCTCTGAGCCCTTTCTCAACTAGGCCCCAACCTTGGCCTATAAAGACTTGAACAAGCACTAACATAGTTCCTAACAGCTCGAGGCCACATTCTTAGGATACCTCTACCTTCCTTCCCTCTTAAAGTGCCTCCCTGAGAAAACTCAAGGTCGCTGAAAGAATTTACTGTAAGAGCCTGACTTTGAAAAGTACCAGTTTACAAGCCCAGATGGGTTTCAAATGGACCATTGCACCCCCCACCATCACCTGTGTCCCACTTTTTGTAATTTTTCATTTTCCTGACTCTACTGAAATCCTGCTTAACCTCCTTCCTATTCCCTCTTCTCCCTTTAAAACATCCGGTCACCTCTCTACAAATTCAAATTGCATTCAGTTCACGCTTGACTCTTTTCCCTATTGCAATAAAATATCACTGATTAAAACCTGTCCTTATCACTTTAACTACTGTCCAGTTTTGTTTATCTTTGATGCTATACCCACGATATTTTTAAAAATCAATATAATGCCCAAATATAATATAAATATTGATATGGTTTGGCTCTGTGTCCCCACTCAAATCTCATCTTGAATTGTCACTCCCATAATTCCCACATGTCCAGGGAGGAACCCAGTGGGAGGTGATTGAATTATGGGGGTGGCTCTTTCCTGCACTGTTCTTGTAACAGTGAATGGGTCTCATGATATTTCATGGTTTTAAAAAACGGGAGTTTGCCTACATAAGCTCTCTCTTTGCCTGCTGCCATTCATGTAAGATGTGACTTGCTCCTCCTTGCCTTCTGCCATGATTGTGGGGCTTCCCCAGCCACTTGGAACTGTAAATCCAATTAAACCTCTTTCTTTTGTAAATTTCCCAGTCTCAGGTATGTCTTTATAAGCAGTGTGAAAATGGACTAATACAAATATAAAATACATTCTATAATAAAAGGGCTGAGAAAAAAAAGATAAAGATGCTCTCTTTGACAGCTGGGAACAACTGCCAAAGAGAGCAACTTGGCAATATTCACCAACATGCTAAATGTACATATGCTTTAACTCAGCAGTTCCACTTCCAGAAACTCATCCCATAGGTAAACTTGTGCATGTACAGAATGATGTATATTCAAGAAGCATTGGTTATAATTGGAAGATATTGGAAGCTACTTAAATTTCTATGAATAGGGCCCTGGCTAGATGAATTCAGGTACACCCATACAATGGAATAGTTTACAGATATTGAGGTAGAATTATGCTAACAGTATAAACTGACCTAACTCAAATACATATTTTAAGTGAAAAAAGTAAAATAGAGAACATTTTGTATTTTATGCTTCCATTTGGAGACTGTGTGTGTGTGTGTGTGTGTGTGTATTTCTTTGATACTTATTGATGTGCTTGGATGTGCATTGACTTTATCTGGAAGAATTTACTAAACGCTAAAGCACTCCTTGCCTCTGCATGGTGGAGGAAGAAGAGTGAGGGGAAAAATTGATTTTCACTATATACCCCTTTGCACCTTTTAAATTTTGAATTATATGCACTTAATACTTATTCAAACCATTTTATTTTAAATTTTAAAACTATGAGCCTTTTCTGATAAGGTTGTCCTGGAACAGCTGTGTCCCAAAGCCTTAGTTCAACGGAGGGCCCATGGCCACCATGCAGGCACCAGGCAGGTTGGTAAGGTAGGAGATGTCTCTGCTGGGGGCTGGGACCATTCCAGAGGACACAGACTTGCCCTCTGCTGTGAGGGGACCTCAGCTTCAGAGAGAAGCTGGATCAGCAGGACCACAAAGACTCCCAGACTGCCCTTCAAGTACTTCAAGTCTCACTGTTTGCTAACACTTCCCAAGGAGAGCCATGGAGGCCTCTTCTAAACCTTCCTCAAAAGAAAGTGAACTAAGCAACAGGCCCGAGGACACTGGTGGCTGGTTTCCCTGGCAACTACGGTTCCTCTTTTGGCTTTTCAATATTAGTTTGAAAAGCAAAAGGAAAGCTTCTTCTGCAGAGAGCTCAATCAGCTGGGATCTGACCTCTCATTCCTGTCATCCATTCACGAGGTGATCTCCCATTTCTGGTGGCTTTTCTAACCCTGGCTAAATGAAATGGTGCTAAGAACAATTCCTGTGGCTAATTGGGAGTCCACAATCCAACCAAGGGTCAGCAAATGGCTTTTCATTCATAGCTATCCATCTTGTAAGTCCAGTCAACTAAACTGATGAAACTAACAGCCGAATTTGGTGAACATTTATTGGTCACTTAGCATGTGTCCAGCACAATTCTTGCATTTGAGTGAATAAATCACAATTCCTGCTTTCCTGCACGTCAGATGGCAGATGAGATGTTCATACAGATGAAGAGTTCATTCAACAAATATTCATTGAGCAGCTATGTCCCAAGCCCTATTGTAGGAAATTAAGATACAATATGGTAAGTGCTAACATTGAGTACATGCAAAGTGTTAGGAGAGTGTAGTGGCTCCCTGGCTGCCCCACTCATATTCCCTCGGGCCTCACTATCATGGTGCTTGCAGGCCCAGCTTCTGGTCGCCAGCATCTGCAGCTCTTCTCTGAAGGCTTCCATTGGGGGCTGGACCCTCAGTGGGCCAGAAGTGCTAGGGAATGAATGCCCCAGGAGCTGCCCTTAGCCAGTGAGTGAGTGGAGTTGATGTATAGACATGCACGCACCTTCGCACCCTAGGGTGAGATGGCTCTGAGGCCCACGTTCTGCTCTGGCCCCTAGAGTGCCCCAGGAGGTTAACCACCACCCATAGCTTCACTTGCCCATGATCTCTGTGCTTTTTCTCTTGCTCTTCTCACCCACAGCCCTCTTCACTCCCTTGGGTGGTGTTGGAATTCGTGACCCTTGAACAAGAGGGTCCTCAAGGTCCACCCCAGATTTAGGATTCCTTTATTCCACCAACCTTATAGAAATGCCAGTGAACAAATAAAATGTTAATTTACAGGGATGTTTTACTCTGTTATGGGCCGAATGTTTGTGTCTCCCCAAATTCATATGTTGAAACTGTTAACCAAAAAGTGAGTGACTGTGGCAAGTGTCTAAATCCCAGTACAGGTTTATTGAGCCAAAGTGTGAGGATGCACCTGGGAAAAACACAAGCCACAGAAGCATCTGCAACCTGTCCTTTCCAGGAAACTCAGTATTTAAAGGGAAGGAGCAAGCAGGAGAAAAGAAGGGAAGGGTGTAGGCAGTGAGGCAAACAGCTATCTACTTCTGAGGCTCTGATTGATGCTCAAATAATCTACACTCTACATAAGGTAAACATCTGAAAAGAGGGAGTATGGGAAAAAGTTGATGATGCAGCCATCTCAGGGCAGGCAGAAGAGTGATTGATCTTATCTTGTCCTTGTGTATTAGTCCACTTTCACCCTACTGATAAAGACATACCCGAGACTGGGTAATTTATACAGGAAAAAGGGTTTAATGCACTTACGCATGGCTGGGGAGGCCTCACAATCATGGCAGAAGGCAAGGAGGAGCAAGTCACATCTTACATGGATGGCAGCAAGCAAAGGGAGAGCTTGTGCAGGGAAAATCCACCTTATAAAACCATCAGATCTCATGAGACTTATTCTCAATTACAAGAACAGCATGAGAAAGACCTGCCTCCATAATTCAATTACCCCCCACTGGGTCCCTCCAACAACATGTGGGAATTCAAGATGAGATGTGGATGGGGACACAGCCAAGCCATTTCATTTGTACCTGGGAAGATAAGCTTATAAACGACATTGTCAGGATGAAATTGAAGAAAGCTCAGTTTTAGGAGTTAAACTTGGCTTACAGACCTAAAGTTACAATTGGTGTGTGCTTGTTTTACAGGGGGATATGTGTCTTGAATGATTTAGAGACCTGCAAGGAATTCCCTTGTGAGCAATTTGTGAGGGTGACCATCCAGAGAGGTGGAAGGCCGTTCATCATTGTGGGAACCTGGCTTATGTATAAACCTATGAAAACACAGGGTTGTGTCTGTTGTTTAAGCCACCCAGTCTGTGGTATTTTGTTATAGCATCCTGAGTTGACAGTGACACAATCTCTGTTAATGTACCTTTTATGTTCCCTCACCTGTAGCTATTCCCACCTCAGCCATCTGCTTCTCTGTAGATGTTTGTTTCAGGAAAAAGAAAGGCAGTGTTGCATGGCTCAGTCTCTAGGCTTAACTCTCCCCTTGACATAATGAGTTTGGGGATCTTGAGATTTCCGAGATTTGATTTTCTTGTACAAAGCCCTAACCCCCAATGTGATGGTATTAGGAGGTGGGGACTTTGGAAGGTGATGGTGATTAGGTTTAGATGAAGTCAGATGGGGGAGGACCCTCACGATAGGATTAATGTCTTTATAAGAAGAGACACCGGAGAGCTAGCACTCTTGCTCTCTCTCTCCCCACCCCCCAACCTCCCTCTCTCTGCCACGTGTGGATACAGCAAGAAGTAGTCCATCCGTAAGCCAGGAAAAGAGCCTTCACCAGGACCCCGCCATGCTGGCACCCTAATCTCAAATGTCCCAGTCTTCAGAACTGTGAAAAATAAATGTCCATTGTTTAAGCCACCAGTCCATGGTACTTGTTATAGCACCCTGAGTTGACAGTAACACAGCCACTATTGATTTCCCCTTCATGTTCCCTCTCATGTAGCTATTCCCACCTCAGCCATCTGCTTCTCTCTTCTCTGCCTGAGGGCTTTCTCTGGCTCTGCAGGAGCAGGTAAGCCTATTTGGAAGTGAGAGGGAGCTAACACCTGCTGGAACAGCCCTCAACTAATGGGAAATGGGAGTTGGTGCTCCGGCTCTCCTTCTGGCCTCAAGTAGGCTGGCTATGAGCCATGTTCCAAGAGGTATCTCAGAGAGTCCCCAGGGGATTGGGTCCACAGCAGTCATCCACTGTACTCAATACTTCACTGTCTTCTCTCTTCCCTTCTCCCTTACTCCTGCTCCCTTGGAATCACTCTCAAATAAATTACCTGTACCCAGGTGCTGTCCCAGGCTCTGCTTTTGTAGGAACCCAAACTATGACAAGATATTCTAAAGAAATTCATCGTTAGGAAAAGGAAACACTTCACCATGACCATAGTTACTTCCCTCTTTTCAGTCTAATCATTCCAGATATTGGCAGATGATATTGGCTATGTGGACTTTGAAAAATTCCAGGACAAATAATAATATTTTAATACATGTTCAGGAGAAAAAAAGACCCAAAAAAGAAGCCTTCTAACCATCACGTTTCTGATCACAGCAAATAGCCTCCTGCCTTCTGGTAAGTGGGGCTTGCTTGTAACAAGCTTAAATTCTATGAATAATAAATCAGGAGGCTCTAGCATGTCCCTGGAAATTCCACTAAGTTTTCTGCACATACAAAATTGACATATGTCTTTGAGCTAGGTCTCATGACTAAAAAAATCGTGTATTGAAAATATATCTGTTTCAGGGACTAATCTTCGGGGATACCTCCCCAACTCTGAGCAAGATCTCACTTAAATTCATTTCACCGCAATCAGATGGGAATTTCTAGACTCCAAACCAGTGAACAGTCACAGGTTTCCTCTCTCCACTATTTCCTTTCCAACGCGGCATCTGGTATGGCGCCCTCCACTCTCAGTCCTCCAGATAAAGGCAGGGACCAGCTGGTGCGTCTCATTCCATGATGGGGAAGAGTGGGTGGTGGTGGGAAGGACACAGAGGGCACTGCCTTTTCCATTCCTTTTCTGAGACAAGAGAATGAGCTTGGCAGAAAAGTTAGTTACCGTCTCACATTTGATGAAATACAAAACAGTCTCCAAACAGTGCGAACTCCCATACAACTTCCTTTTTCTCTATTTGGACTGAAAAGCAAAACCATTTCTCCATAATGTACATACATAGCAAGGTCTACACAGCAGAAAGCCTAACAGGGCATCCCCCAGCAGTGGTTTGCATACGTTCATGCGGGTGCCCAGTCCTCCACAGACCCTCCCCCTACTCTACTTTTCTTGAAAACATGTGTGCACCTTCCATGCCTGCTGTGTATTTTTTAAATTGTCTGTCTCCTCCACTAGAATGGAAGTATCACAAGCACAGGGATTTTGTCTGTCTTGCTCACCACTGAATCCCAACAGTGCCCGAAAGACAGTTGGTGTCTTTGATAGGGTTATACTAAAATTAGAGAGACTTGAGTACATGTCGTTTATTAGGGAGAGGAGGAAGAAATGAGAAGAGTAAGACGAAGAAGGAGGAAAAAACAACTAAAGAGATGTTATCGGCTGGGCTTGGTGGCTCACACTTGTAATCCCAACACTTTGGGAGACTGAGAAGGGAGGATTACTTGAGCCTAGGAATTTGAGACAAGCCTAGGCAACATGGTGAGACCCTGTCTCTACAAAAAATTAAAGTATTAGCAGAGTATGGTGGTGTGCACCTGTGTTCCCAGCTACTCAGGAGGCTGAGGTGGGAAGATTGTTTAAGCCAAGAAGCTGGGTTTGCACCACTGCACTCCAGCCTGGGTGACGGAGTAAGACCCTGTCTAAAGAGAGAGAGAGAGAGAGAGAGAGAAAAAGAGAGAGAGAGAGCTGTTATCAGGTTCACCGATACAGGCAAAGGACCGTTGAGGAGTCTTTAGAAGCTTCCAGAAGGGTTCATACAGAGAGACTGGGGTTCCCATTCCCCACTGGCTGAAGATTGTCTTTCGGGGAGATAACACCCATACTTACAGGCTGAACCTCTGCAAGGGCTGAACTTTGAAGGAGATAAGCCAAGAGGGGTGCTTTGAAAGCTTGAAGTGGGAATGCTGTCTGCTGAAAACTGCCCAGCCTGGCTAGACTGCAGCTGAAGCCAGAGGGAGAATGTGGAACTGTGGTGAGGAGCACCAAAGGCATCTGCCTCAGGAGACATCAAGCCCATTTTTTTAAGTGAACAAATGGATTATCTTTAATGCGGATATGCATCTGGATTACAGGAATAGTGTCGGCTCCAGGCCTAACTTGCTTAGGAACCATAGTAGAATAATTAGTACCTGTTGACCCTGTAAGAAGGAAAAATCATGACTACGGCCAAGGAGTTCAGATCCCTTATGTCTTTCTATTTTCCTAGCAGCTCTTCTATCACACATTTCCTGCTCAGAATTTCCACTCCTGAGAGACAAGCGGCTACAACTGCTTTATTTTACAATAAAGAGGCAAGCAGCTCTCTTGATCGTAAATGAGAAAGGCCCATGCACAAGCCCTTCTTCAGCTTCTGATGGTCCCTGTCACCTCTGGCTCTGCACTGGCATTTCCACGCTGGCCTCCTTGGCCCACTTGTCTGGTTCTGTACCAGCTCTTTTTCCTCCACCCGCTCCTTCACGCTGTCACTCCTCAGCGGTCTGTCTAGAGGCACCCTGCCACCCATTGCTAGCTGCCTTCCTCAACTCTCCCTATAACTCCCAGGCTGGCAGCCACCACCCACATGCCAGACTCTGGGTCCACCCCTCCAGTGTCTCTCTGCTCAGGACAAAGGCTCCCAAACTCCTCCTAGACTGTCAACGCACAAATGATCAACCAATCCCATACTGGACTCATTACCTGCTCCCCACTGGCCCACTACCACCACAGCCACACTCCAAGCCTACTTTTCCTTCTGAATTCCCTGTCTTGGATAATACTCTACCACCCACCCTTGTCTCCCAGCCTGGAAACTCAAGGTCAGTCTCAGTCACCAAGTCCGGTTCCCTCTACCAGTTTCCTGAGCAGCAACAGGTTGTTCCCTGGGAGGCTGGAATTTTTCTTCTTTTCTCTACTTTTGTTTTCTGAATGTTCTCTGATGAACACTTATGACTTGCATAATGTTTATTATGTTTCCTAATAATTAATGGGTTTCATAATGGCTTACTATTCTAAAACAAATCTACCTTGATTGTTCCTGCTTGCCCATCCCCGAGGGCCTCCTATCCAGCCCTCCTCTTCCAGTCCCTCTGCCTTTTGGGCATCTTCCATATTACCACCTAGCTCCCCTCACCAAAACATTTCTCCAAGATTACCTCCTACCATCTCCACTCCATAGTCCCCAAATATCAGAATTGTTGAGAGGTGTTTGTCCACTTGTTTGCTTCAGCTCCCCTATTGTATTGTCAGCTCTTATTCATACTGAATCCCTGGGGCCCGGCACAAAGTAAGTGTTGAATAAACATGAATTAAATGGACCAAGGCCAGGAGTTGAGTAACTGGTATAAGGTAGGGAATTTCTATAGAAATGATCTCAAAGTGTGTTTGGTGGACTAGCATTTTCAGTATGGCCTGGGAATTTGTTAGAAATGTGGATTCTTGGTGGGGCGTGGTGGCTCACGCCTGTAGTCCCAGCATTTTGGGAGGCCAAGGTGGGTAGATCACCTGAGGTCAGAACTTCGAGACCAAACTAGCCAACATGGTGAACCCTTGTCTCTACTAAAAATATAAAAATTAGCCAGGCATGGCTGCACATGCCTGTAATCCCAGCCGCTGGGGAGGCTGAGGCAGGAGAATCGTTTGAACCTGGGAGGCAGAGGTTGCAGTGAGCTGAGATCATGCCACTGTACTCCAGCCTGGGCGACAGAGTGAGACTCTGTCTCAAAGAAGGAAAGGCAAGGAAAGGAAGGAAGGAAGGAAGGAAATGAAGAAAGAAAGAAGGAAATAAAGACAGAAGAAAGAAAGAAAGAGAGAGAGAAAGAGGGAAAGAGGGAGAAGGAGAGACGGAGGGAGGGAGGGGGGAAGGAAGGAGGGAAGGAGGGAGGGAAGGAAGGAAGGAAGGAAGGGAGAGAGACAGGGAAAGAGGGAAGGGGAGAGAGGGAGGGAAGGAGGGAGGGAGGGAGGAAGGAAGGGAGGGAGGGAGGGAAGGAGGGAAGGAGGAAGGAAGTAAGGAAGGAAGGAATTCGGATTCTTGGGCCCTTCCTCAGACCTACTGAATTAGAAGCTCTGGGGGTATTTCGATAACAAGTTTATGTTTCCAGATATGTCTTGCCACAATCACAAATAAGACTATTTTTCGCAACTGAACTACACAAACCTTAGCAGGCTCGTGGCGAAACCACTGGAAAGCATTTAATCAGCTCTTTCAAACATGTTGCCCATAGGTTGCAGAAACGCAGCTGCCTCTCAGGATAAGAAAGTGGAGCAGCAACCGGAGGCGTCTCTGGGCCGCCCCCCCAACCCCCCCCCCCCCCCCCGCCTCGCCCACTCCACCCCCACACTGGCGTTGCCACAGTCCCTCCATTCCAGAGGGAATTCCAGAGCGGAATACGGATTCCGATTTTAAAATAAGCGCTTCTAAATCTTTCTCCTTGCATCTAAGACGGGTGGGGGAAAGAAAGGGAGAGGAGTTGAGGTCCCAAGGTTCAAGGCCTGGTGATCTCCAGGTCCCAGGCTGGGCGGCCTCGGTGCACGGAGAGGGCGAGGGGCGTGTTGTGGAGCCTTGGCAAGGCGCTGCTCTTCCTCGCGCCTCGGTTTGCGGTCTGTGAAATGGGGTTGGCAGTGCCTTTGCAGGGACGCGGCGAACTCAAGCACCAGCAAGCGGACTCGAACTCAAAGGGTTTCAGGGTGTAGACGACCAGAGCGCACTGAGGGGCTCCAGGTCGGCCCGCTCCGGAGCCGGGAGAGTAACCGCGTGCAGGGAAAGGCGCACGGCAGCCTTGGTGCCTCCCTTCCCTCCACCGGACGGGTGACTGACTAGGGGTGAGGTCCTCACCTCCAGGCTGCGCAGCTGAGTTCTGGAAGGTACTGTCCTGGGGGTGTGAGTGTGTGGGCCCTCAGGAAAGGTGCGAGGGGCGGATGCCGTGGTCTACCCGAGCTTGCGGGGGTGCGGTGGTCAAGTTCCCCAGGACCCTCGCTGGCGCCGCTTGTCGACAACGGGGAACAGTGGGCGCCGCGGGTGGTGGTAACTTGGCCCGGGAAGAAAACACATCCCTTTCCCAAACCGGATTCCTCTGAGCAAAACCAGATGGTGTCATCCCCATTTTACAGCTGCGCAGAGAGGCCCAGGACACCAACAGCCAGCTGTGGCCAGAGCCCTTTCACTGACCCAGAACACTGGCCCTCGGAAACCTGGAGAACTGCGAGGGCTTTTAATGCGGCTGAGAAGAAAGTGAAGACCCCGACTCCTCCTCTCTCCTTCGAAAGAGCCGACACAGGTATGAAGACCAGCGCCTCGGACGCTCCGGGGTAGGGGGCCGACGCCCCCTCCCTTTCAGAATCACGCCTTGCTGATGCTCAGTCCTGCCCAGTGTCCACCCCCCACCCCCGCCCCCAGTTTCCTTTCTAGCCCCTCCGGTCCCCAAAGCGAACTAAGCTAGCGGCAGCTTCTCCATCCCGGAGGAGACTCCAAACTCCTAGGTTTCCCACCTTGGAGAGTACTGCTCTGGAATGCGCAGGGGAGCGGCACCTGGAAAGGGTTGGGCGGAAGCTTCTCGGACCCAGAGGGGCGCGGACACCCGGCACCGCGCGTGGGAGGGATTAACTCCACCCCACTAGACCACCTCCCCCTCTCTCCCAGGAGCCACTTCAACCGGTTGTCGCCCCAGTGGCCGCCCTCTGAGCACGTGTTACTGCCAGTCTGCGTCAGCGTTGGGTAAATACATGACTGGCCGACGCCGCCGGGCGGGGCTATTTAAGAGACAGCCGCCCGCTGGTCCTCCCTGAACTTGGCTCAGCTGCCGGGCTGCTCCGGTTGGAAACGCCAAGCCAGCTGCGTCCTAATCCAAAAGGTAGGTCCCTCGGTTCGTCAGCGGGGGATCCAAGTGTCGTGTGTCTTTGAAGGATGCTGTCTCCAGCTTTGTGCCCATTTCCATTATGCTTTTCTATTTTCTGTGTCTTCCCTCCGAGAGCTCGAAAGACATTTCTTGAAGTCAGAAATAACGGCTCTGGGTCTAAAAGTGAGGTCTGGGTGGGTAGAGCTGCTTTAGAGCCTTTCATACGCCAGCATCATTAAGGGATGAACTACCCATTCGCTAAGATTCGCATGCAGATTGAGTTTGCTAGCTGTTACACAGCGGTGCGGGGGACTTTGCAATCTTTTCTAATAAAATATTAGAGGGTTTTAAGATTTAAATTCATTTTCTAAATACTGCAGAAAATTTCGAGGCTTTACGGATAGAAACTTGAGGGTGTTTTATCCACTAGCGATCTAAAATGCACGGGGCTTTCGAAGCCTGAGCGCTGGGCACATATTTCTGATTTTAAAACCTGCCTATGTTCTGCGTAGTGGCTTATTGCCATTTCCCACGTACACTTTGAGAAAACTTTATAAATACGGCTTTATTTATTGCTCCTACATTTTAAACTGTGCTTCTCTTTTTCATCATTTACTGTATTTCCATATTGAAAGCTTGTTAGCTATCTGGAAAAGTGCTTTCCCCAGGGTTCTCATTTCTCCCACGGAGTCTTCCCTTTAGGATATTTTTTTCACACTATTTTTAATCTCGTGGGGTTTTATTTTTCTTCTTTCGGTTAGAAGAGAGGCACTCTGCAAACACTTCCTCAAACTTTAGGAAAGCAAAAACATTCCTTCTGCTCAACACGGCAGAAAACAGGGTCTCTGCCCCTTGGCGCTGGGTGAGGAGCTCCCAAAGACCAGCCAGGTGCGCCCGGGGGCGCGCGCCATGGCACTCGCCTGGGGTCAGCGCTTGGCGAGCCCTCGTGGTTGCGGCGGCCTGGCGGGTCTGGAGCACCCGTGTTTGTCCTACGCCCGCTTCTGGGTGCCCGGCCCGCCGCAGGAGCTCTGTTGCCCAGCCTTTCAGTTAACGCGCCCTCCTCCTTTGCTCCCTACAGCCATGAACAGCGGCGTGTGCCTGTGCGTGCTGATGGCGGTACTGGCGGCTGGCGCCCTGACGCAGCCGGTGCCTCCCGCAGATCCCGCGGGCTCCGGGCTGCAGCGGGCAGAGGAGGCGCCCCGTAGGCAGCTGAGGGTATCGCAGAGAACGGATGGCGAGTCCCGAGCGCACCTGGGCGCCCTGCTGGCAAGATACATCCAGCAGGCCCGGAAAGGTAAGAATGCTGCCTCCCCATCCCTCACTTCTGCCCTTGTTCCCAGGCTCCCAATGCTGACCCTCTTCTCTAGCGCTGGCCTGATGGGGATGACCTCTCTCGGTAGGAAACAAGCAACATGGTTTCTGGCGGTCCTTTGTAGCAATCTGAGAAGGGGTATGGAGGACTTAATTTATAAGTAAGGGGAACCTTCTTGAAAAGCTTTCTTTGAACTAATTTTTAGCAGTGTTGCTGATTAAGTTCAACACCATTTTACCAAGCCATTAAAAGATAATTATTGAACCCTAGGAAAGGGTTCCTAGATACACTGAATACCCTCTACTGAAAACGCAAAGGACCTTGGAGCCACCCAGATACCAACCCTTGGAAATCCTCTAGCAGGAAGGGGTCAATGCTGAGAATGCCTGAGATCTGGCTACGACAGTTTAAAACAGCAGTGACAATGTGTCCATTTCCACCAAAGTATGTAACAGAAGGAAAGAATCAGCAGCAGTTTTGTGTTCTCCTTGCAATGACTTACAAATGATTACCCAACAAGAGAGGTATTTGTTTTTACTTTACTGTTGCAGAGATGGTCACAGTTGTAGCAAGAGCTGAGCAAGTCAGTTTTCTCAGCATCAAAGTCTTTCTCCAGGAATAAGGTGATTCAGCAGCTCACTAGCCGAGTGGCATGCAGGCAATTCTGACCTGAGGCTAGCTTTCCCCTAAGCTCCTTCCAATTCTTTGTGTGATTCAGAGGGAGGCCCATTCATCTCTTGTGACCCATAGGAATCATGCTTTGGATTGGGGCAGCTTTTTTCTGCCAACTTTATCCCCAGTGACACTAATGATGAACACCGGCTGTGGAGCAGTGTGCTGAACAGTACAAACACAGCTGGACATTAAAAGAATTCAGCAGGCCAGGAGCAGTGGCTCACACCTGTAATCCCAGCACTTTGGGGGGCTGAGGCAGGTGGATCACATGAGGTCAGGAGTTCGAGACCAGCCTGACCAACATGGTGAAACCCCATCTCTACTAAAAATACAAAATTAGCTGGGCATGGTGGCACATGCTTGTAATCCCAGCTACACGGGAGGCTGAAGCAGGAGAGTAGCTTGAACTCGGGAGGTGGAGGTTGCAGTGAGCCGAGATTGTGCCATTGCACTCTGGCCTGAGCAACAAGAGTGAAACTGTCTAAAAAAAAAAAAAAAAAAGAACTTAGCAAACACTGCTGGAAGGGATGTGGTAGGTGTGTTGCCTTTTCCATGAAGCTCTCTTACCCAACTGGTGTTCCAGGGCCTGGATTTGAACCTTAAGCCCTGGCTTGACCAGAGAGGGATAAGATGAAGAGTTTTGGCTCTGCAGAGTTCTTCTGTGGGTTCACATGAAGGGAAGACTGGAACTCTGACCCAGAGGCTTCAGAAGGAAAGAACAAATCAGTGATTTGTTGTATTTCTTCCTGTCTTTGGGAAATTGCCCCACCCACCACCTTGTGTTTTGCTTTCCTGCTAATTAAATTGAAAAAGATAGAAATACTTCTCAGATGGAGAGAGAAAGTCTGAAAGCTTTTGAGTTCCTGCTGATTCTCTGCCTGAAAATAATTTAGTATCTGTCCCCAGATACAGGCTGAATTTCAGCCAGACCAGTCTGAAATATCCTAGGCTTTTCATTTAACTGTGGACCTGGACTCCCCTCCTCCAATTTAGGAAAGACCCTGGTTTTTCTTCTATGTAGGCTGAGGATATCTGCAAAAAGGCCTGAAATGTGCCGAATTGAGTCTTGGTTCCAAAATTGCTCTAGGGAAAAAAAAAAAAAAAGCTCATTACCAAATTATTTCCTAGAACCAATACTAGACAATGGCTCTTATAGCATAAATCTTAGCTGGAAAGTTCTTTCTAGTCCCTCTTCTCAGCCCCCCTCTCCCTTTGCCTTCAGCCAATTGTGCCAAACAAACCCAGGAGGGAATAGCAATCACTTGGAAATTTAGATGCCAACACCTAGGATCAACTCTAGCTAAAAAACAAGCAAACTCTTCTATGTGACAAACATGAACTAGGACTAAATACTTACACATATAGATACTGCACAGTTTCTATATGTGCAGTATATAGAATATTTTACATATTTTGAATATTTTACATATTTTGAGATCATATCAGATTTTTGCTCCACTATAGTATATATTATTATTAAAAGTTCTAAACAAGACAATGCATTCTTTGAGCAGTACTTAAGAGTTTATCATTAGGAAATATCTGCAGCACTTTCAATGGCCCAAGAAGAAATAATTCTATTGGAGGGCAGTGGGTAAAGATATCTAGAGGCATTTAGTGTGCGCCTCCCCCATGCCCAGCAAAGCTTCAATGCTACATCTATATTGTCTTTCTCAGTACAACAGCCCTGCACAGTGAATATTATTATACCCATTTTGCCAGTGTGGAAGCTGGGGCTCTAAAAGCCTGAGTAACCTACATGCAGTTGCATATCTACACAACAGCAGGGCTGAGACTCTATCTAGTCCTGCTCCCCCCAGGAGGGCCTGGAAGCCATTCAGCTTCCTAGCTGTACTGCCTATTCCACATTTTAAAGTTTAAAAGAGCTAAACCCTTCAGTTTTAGCAAGAGCTAAGAAAGTCACTGTTTTCTCAGCACCAAAGTCTTTCTCCAGGAATAAGGTGATTCAGCAGCCCACTAGCTGAGTGACATGCAGACAGTCCCGAGGCTAGCTTTCCAATAAGCCCCTTCCAATTCTTTGTGTGATTCAGAGGGAGGCCCGTCCATCTCTTGTGGCCCATAGGAATCAGGCTTTGATCAATTCCATACATCAGATGTAAGCCCCTACTCTATGTCAGCACTGGGAAAGTGAGTGAGGACCCTGATAAATACACATGACATGAGGACAGAACTGTACGTGGAACGGGGAAGTCAGGGTGTGTGATAAATGCAGCTTCCATGACTGAACATGGTGCCCCCACCGTTAACTGAGGCTGCTTGCTCGTATTGAAGCTGTCACCTTGCTTCCATTAGATGGAAATTTGGGTTGTGCCCGGGCCTTAGAGTGGGCACTCATCATCACAGCAGGCAGAAGGATGGGTCATGTTTCCATGTGACTGTGTACAGGTAACTGGGTCTATAGGTTTTCCTGAATTCAAGGGTAATATTTCACCTGAATGATGAACAATTAAATAGCAGGGGCTATTTTTCTTCTACGTAGGCTGAGGATATCTGCAAAAAGACCTGAAATGTGCTGAATTGACTGTTGGTTCCAAAACTGGGAAGGGTTGGGGTTGGGGAGAGAAAGGGTGGGGACGTTGTTCTGTGTTGTTTCTGTTTTTAATTAAACTTGCTTAATTTCATTACCCAGGGTAACTGCCTTTGCATTTTCATTTATCAACACATAAGCCATAGTCTGACTCTACTCAGCCTATGGGCAGGAGCTGGCAAGGGCAGCCTCATGCAGAAGGGATATAGACCAGCATGACAGGAGGTGGGGACACAGTGGCCCCCAACACAGTGGGAGTCATTGAGTGGTCCTCCACTCCTCTACCCTTGATTTGGCCTGGGCTTTGTCCATTGAAGTCCCTGAAGGGCCTTTCTTAAGACTGAGCTTGCACAGGAGAAGGTGTTCTACTGATTTCATACCCCAGGAGGCTTCTGTCTATGAACTTTGAGCTAGGACTGTCTCATGTCTCCAAATAAACTGCCCCTTCATGTCCCTGCTCACTCAGTGTGAGCTCTACAAAAGGATCACACTGTTCCTGAATACTTAACTTCCATCCCAATGGGACAATTTCAGGTTCAGTTATTGCATTTTGGTCAAAATTGCTGATTTAAATCACCTTTGTTATCACCTCTCTCCCCCCCTTCTTTGAGTCATACTGAGGTGCCAAGATTTAATCCGACAGTCTTTTTCTGAATATCATTTTTAATTGATATTGATTTATCATTAAAAATAAAATGATCATCAACTCAAAACACTTACTGATAAATGACAAAAGCTTTCTGAATATAACTTTCAAATTCATATTTTTAAAAGAGTATTTATGTAGCAAAGGGGCTTTATTTATCTATTTTTTATTATACTTTAAGTTCTGGGGTACATGTGCAGAACATGCAGGTTTGTTACATAGGTATATACATGCCATGGTGGTTTGCTGCACCCATCAACCAGTCATCTACATTAGGTATTTCTCCTAATGCTATCCCTCCCCTAACCCCCACCCCCCGATAGGCCCTGGTGTGTGATGTTCCCCTCCCTGTGTCCATGTATTCTCATTGTTCAACTTCCACTTATGAGTGAGAACATGCGGTGTTTGGTCTTCTGTTCCTGTGTTAGTTTGCTGAGAATGATGGTTTCCAGCTTCATCCATGTCCCTGCAAAGGACATGAACACATCCTTTTTATGGCTGCATAGTACTCCATGGTGTAAATGTGCCACATTTTCTTTATCCAGTCTATCATTGATGGGCATTTGGATTGGTTCCAAGTCTTCGCTATTGTGAATAGTGCTGCAGTAAACGTACATGTGCATGTGTCTTATAGCAGAATGGTTTATAATCCTTTGGGTATATACCCAGTAATGGGATTGCTGGGTCATATGGTATTTCTGGTTCTAAATCCTTGAGGGATTGCCACACTGTCTTCCACAATGGTTGAACTAATTTACACTCCCACCAACGATTTTTTTTTAACCATTCCAACATCAAGATATTATAATTGTGCCACCTTAATAACAAGAGCTCTCCAGGAGTCAGGAATGTTGATGGATATTAAGGGATGAATTTAGGAACAATTAAGTACTGGAAAAATCTTTGGTTGGTTTCTGCTGATGCCATCTACAAAAGGAAAACACCCATCTACCAAAAGAAAGCAAATGGTAGGGAGACTAAGGAAAATCTAGGCAAGTCCCAGACTGCAAGGCCGGAGAAAATGAATCCACCTAAATACTTGCAGAACGCAAAGCACACCCCTAACTTGTAAATATATTGTCCTCTCTCCAGTTACACAGACATTGGTCCTTCTCCTCTCTCAGATTTTGGTCCATCAATTCCACTACTTTGATAGCTCTTTGATACCTTTAAGGTGGTGTCTGTTATATTGTGTCTGGCTTTTTCCATTGCTCTCCTTCACAAATTGAACTAGAGATGCTTTTACATGCAATGTCCCTGTTTCCTTCCTCCCTGCTCCTTGTAGCTCCTTCTGGACGAATGTCCGTCGTTAAGAACCTGCAGAACCTGGACCCCAGCCACAGGATAAGTGACCGGGACTACATGGGCTGGATGGATTTTGGCCGTCGCAGTGCCGAGGAGTATGAGTACCCCTCCTAAAGGAACCAGCCTCCATCAGCCCAACGGGAAGCAACCTCCCAACCCAGAGGAGGCAGAATAAGAAAACAATCACACTCATAACTCATTGTCTGTGGAGTTTGACATTGTATGTATCTATTTATTAAGTTCTCAATGTGAAAAATGTGTCTGTAAGATTGTCCAGTGCAACCACACACCTCACCAGAATTGTGCAAATGGAAGACAAAATGTTTTCTTCATCTGTGACTCCTGGTCTGAAAATGTTGTTATGCTATTAAAGTGATTTCATTCTGCCCTGTCGTTCCCTGCGTCTACTGAGGGCAAAGGGCTCCATTTGGTCCTCAGAACATGCAAGGAGGGAAGCCTGATAGATGCTACACCGGGACAAATCCTTGTAGTAGATGTCCCCAGAAAGGGCTTGGGAAATGCAGCTCAGACCTGGAGCTAACTTTGCTACAGGCCAGGTGGACAGTGAAAGGGCCATCTGTGGGCAACTCCAGAGCCCAGCCCTGGCCACCCTGATCCCCGATCTTATTTACCAATCCTACTCCCATCAGGGTTTCCTTGGGGTTCTCTTGGCCTTTAAACAAGTTACAGGCAGTAACTGGCCATGGTTTTGCATACATTTGATCACTCCATGGCTCTGTGGCACAGAAGTTATCATCCTTTCTTTACAGATGAGGAAACAGGCTCTGAAGCGTGAAAGTGACTGGCCCTTATGCCCCGGCTAAGGAGATTCACAGACTGGAGGGCTTAATGTTCTGAGGCTATCGGGGCCTTCATCACTCTAGCACTTCTCCAACTGAGTGCACAGGAATCACCCGGGGAATCTTGTTAAACTGCACATTCTGATTCAACAAGTCTGGGCAGGAGCCTGAGCAAGCTCCAGGTGATGTCAATGCTGCTGGTTGCAGACCGCACTTGGAGCTGCAGTGGTGCAGAGAAGAGCCTATAATCGCTTTTCCTTGAGCCCCGCCATGTTTTGGAGTTGGTGGGACTCCAAAGTGCTGGGGAGACTCTGGTAGTTATACAGAGCAGAAGCCAATCTGTCTGTTGGTTCTCTGTAGAAATCAGTGAGGGGAAATAGTCCAAGGCGACACCCAGAGATGATCCAGTACCCACCACCCCCAGTGCAACCTTTCCATGCCTCCTGCTGAGGCCTCCAAGACCCTCTGATCCTTGTCCAGCAGAGGCCCCAGGTGCCTAGTGCAACAGAACCTGGCAGCCCCCAAGGGAAATACGTTGAAAACAATACTGGCAAATCTAAAACCTTACCCAGCCCGGCACCACTCGCTACTGGCACTCAGTGCCATCTTCCTTAGTGTTGGGGACAGGACACTGGGAGGGAGCCCCAGGAAGCCTTGGTCAGTACAATTCTTTCACTTGAGCTGAAGTTGGGATTCAGTGTAAAACTTACTCCAAATAGGGAACACTGTATTAGTCCCTCCCAAGGTACCACCTCATTCAGTCCCTACACTTGGTCTCCAAGGCTGCCTCATATCTTAGGTATCCAACCCCCATTCAGTCTAAAATATCCAGATGCCTGGGTTTTTAGTGCCACCTCCCCTTGCAAAAATCACTAGTTTTATGGGTGTATAGGGGTTATGTGCCTGTGTGTGTGTGTGTGTGTGTGTGTGTGTGTGTGTGTGTGTGTGCTGTTTGTGTATTGGGGATGGGGGATGAGTGAAGGACTTGGAATTTAATATAGAATCAGCAGTGGGGAATGGATGGTGAAAGTCTGATCTAAATTACTGATTTATGAATCATCAAGGAAGTGGGTGTTAAAATACCATTTTCAAAGGTAAAGTCATGACTCATACAACACAAAATGAACATATGTCAAAGATATCATTTAACTCATCAATTAGTAAAGGAACCAGTAAGATGTCACAATCATTTCAAAGCAGAATCTGAAGGATAGACATGTGTAGACAGCCAGGAATGCTAACAGAGAGAAAACTGGTTCATATCCATAGGTCAAGAAACTACACTGTTTGGAATAATCTGTTATCCATAACAGAAGTTACTTGTATCATTAGAGGACAATATTCACTTATGTTTCTTTAGGTTTTGAGTTTTTTTGTTTTTGTTTTTTGAGACAGGGTCTCGGCTCTGTTGCCCAGGCTAGAGTGCAGTGGCACAATCACAGCTCACTGCAGCCTCAACCTCCCAGGCTCAAGCAATCCTCCCACTTCAGCCTCCCAAGTAGCTGACACTATAGGTGTGTGCACCACTCCCAGCTAATTTTTGTACTTTTTAGAGAGATGGGGTTTTGCTATGTTGCTCAGGTTGGTCTCAGACTCCTGAGCTCAAGCAATCCACCTGCCTCTGCCTCCCAAAGTGCTGGGATTACAGGCGTGAGCCACCACACTTATGTTTTGATAGGCAAGAATTGTTTGCATTTCTATCAGTTTTCCAGGGATTATAAGTCACCCAGTCAAAGACACAGACCCCAGCAGCATCAGATAAATGCCCAGTGTTCCACTGAAAGGACACCCAGTCATCCCCTTTGCCCACTTCCAAGCCTTTCACAACTTCTTCTAATGCAGGAAAGGGAAAGGAAAGAACATTCCTGGCCTCCTCTTGGGTGCTGTACAAAGATTCTCACAAGCATCAACCTAGGAGACAGTCCCAATCCTGCAAGGTAATCATGATTCCACTCCTCCAAGAGGAAACAGGAGCTCGGAGAGGTTAAGTGGCTTGGAGGTGCACATGCTGCCCACAAACAGCAGTGCCAGGATATAAGCAGCTGGTTCTGGAACTTCTCTATGAAAGGACTTAGAGCCACCATCTGGCAGAGAAGGGCCTCTAAGCCTTGTCTGGAAGCTGCACCTACACAATGAAGGTGGAATCAGCATGTGTGATCATGTGTGGAGTCTTGGAGGGGGCCTGATGGAGCTCCCTGGGCAGGGGAGGCAGAGAGCCTAAAGACCTGTTCCCCTAATGCTTTCAGTGCCATGCTGGATTTAGGACAGCACCTTCTAACTGCAGGGGCCCTGCTCTTATCTCTATGCCACCTGCTGTTGCAGGGTCCCCGGAACCAGGACATGCAACCCAGGCCTTCCTCAGCCGTTTCTCAGGGGTCATCAGGCTTCTGCAACTAAGCTGAGCAACTCTTACAGAGAAGCCAACCACTCCTAAACTCCGCTTTAAAGAGGCCAGAACTCACACAACCACAAAGCCATGCCCACTGCCCTGCCCTCCTCCTCCTCCTCCTCTACCCAGCTGTGTGATCCTGGGCAAGATCAGTCCCAACCTTTTCCCCCTCCAACCCTCTTCCCCTCGCTAACCATTCTTTTCCTACTAGCTATCCTGGAAACCCTTGGGCTTGCAGGAACTCCACCCAGGCCATATCCCTCTACAGCTATTCCTGCTGTTTGTGTCCTCAGCTCTGCCAATTAAGGCTGCTCAGAAGCTTCCTTTTTGTTGACCCACTGGAATTTAAAAGCTGAAGAGAGCAATGGCTATCATTCTGGCTCAGCCCACACCCTATCCTACCTCCACTCCCATTTTACAAATAATAAACTTGCCCAAGATCACACAATGAATTAGTGACGGAACCTGCAGCTCTCTCTGGAATTAACTCCTTGCCAGGCTGAGACATGAAGAATTGCCTGGTAGTCCCTGCATTCGCTGATACCTCTGGACCTTTGGCTTAGGAGATCTGACCTGCCCTGACCTGCAATTACTAACATCTCCATGTGGCCAGCAGCCAGAGGGTGGACAAGATTCACTCTCCCAAGATTTGCTTCACCAA
The DNA here is from genome assembly GCF_029289425.2 of Pan paniscus. NCBI lineage: Eukaryota > Metazoa > Chordata > Mammalia > Primates > Hominidae > Pan > Pan paniscus. The sequence continues at coordinate 42,221,596 of NC_085926.1, read as the reverse complement.
AACCAGGCTGTAAGACATCTGACCCACAAATGAGGGAATCTTTACTTAATTTGTCAGCAACCTACTGAACCCAAATGGCAATCTTTGCTCTCAGGCTCAGCCAAACCCAGGTATAAGGAAAGAAAAATGGAAGAAAGACAGTGTAAGTTCATTCTTACTTTTAACATATAACCACAAAAAAACGCCCCCAACTTTTTTTGTTGACTCTGCTTTGAAGTGCCAAAGGAAAGAATCCTGATCACTTTGCTAGATTTCCAGAGACTGTGAATATTTTTTTCCAGCATCTTCAAATTATGGCTAGTCCTGAAGATAAATAAAGCAGAAGTCAAGCAGAAAGAGAGAAAATCGTTGCCTCACTAATTTCCCCTGGGTTCTAGGTTCCGAAAACATCTCTCACCAGATATTAAAATGATCTGTTTGTGTCTGTCTCCTGCTCTGATCTATATCTTCCCACAGAACTAGGATCAGGGGGTCCCAGATGAGAGAGCACCTGCCCTGGACTCCCCACCATCCCCAAGGCCCACACTGGACAGACCTCCCCCAGACAGCCTCATCATCACCCCCACCTCTCTGACTTCATCTCATCACTGCCCTCTTCACTCATTTCACTCCAGCCTCACTGCATTCTTTGCTATTCCTTCAAAACACAAAACTCACTCCTAACTCAGAGCCTTTGCACCACTGTTCCCTCTGCCCGGCTCACTCTCCCTCCCAAAAGCACGGCTGGACCTGTCAGCTCATTCAACCCCAAAATTACCTGCTCAAAGAGGCTGTCCTGACCATCCTCTCTGAAAAGGTTCCTCTGAACTGGGCACAATGGCCCATGCCTATATAGTCCCAGCTATTCGAGAGACTGAGGTGGGAGGATCACTTGAGCCAAGAAGTTGAAGTCCAGCCTGGGCAACATAGCGAGACATTATTTCTAAAAAAAAAAAAATTCTTTTAAGAAAAAAAAATTTCCTCCATTACCCTCTCTCCCCTTCCCTGCTTTACTTTTCTTCGCATGTTTATCATCTCTTGGAATTACATTGTATATGTATTTATTCATTGATTCTGTCTCACCAATGAATACAGAACACCAAAGTTCTGTCAACTCTATTAGGACAGGGATTTTCATCTGCTGTGTTTATTGCTATATTCCTAACACTTAATACAGGGTTGGCACATAGTAGATACTCAGAAAATATTCACTTAATTAATTAGTTCATTAATTAATCAATTAGGGAAAAATCTGTCAGGATCCCTGCTACTCAGGTCACAGACTGGCTTTAGAAGCAGTTTCATCAGACCATTTGTTTTAAAAATCAGAGAAGTAAAGCAGGCTCAGTGACACGGCCAAGTCCCCCCAAGATAGGCATAAATTGGAAAACAGAGCACTCACACAAAAAAATGGCTGGCAGCGTGCACGGCATCTGTGGAGAGTGGTGGTATGCACTAAAGTACACCCACCCAAACACACGCGCACACCCACACACATGCACATCCAGCCCTATTTCTATTGCTGCAGTTAAAATCCAGAATGGTGGCTGGCGCGATGGCTCATGCCTGTAATCCAGCACTGTGGGAGGCCAAGATGGGCGGATCATCTGAGGTCAGGAGTTTGAAACCAGCCTGACCAACGTGGAGAAACCCCATCTCTACTAAAAATACAAAATTAGCTGGACTTGGTGGTGCATGCCTGTAATCCCAGCTACTCGGGAGGCTGAGGCAGGAGAATCACTTGAACCTGGTAGGTGGAGGTTGCAGCGAGCCGAGATCGCACCATTGCACTCCAGCCTGGGCAACAAGAGTGAAACTCCACCTAAAAAAAAAAAAAAAAAAAAAATCCAGAAAGGCTTGACAATCTCAAAGAAGGAAAAAGAGGAGCATTGATGATGTTCATTGCACTTACTCAGAATATTAGAGAAGTGGAAACAACCTAAGTGTTCCACAGTGAGGGGTAGCTGTTAAGGAAATTAATGTACACAGAATTAGTTAAGTGCATCCATTTAATCAAGCAGTTATTTAAGTGATGAGTATGAGGACAATGTAGAAACATTGAAAATAATCGTGACCCATGTAAAGTGAAAAGGTCCTCTCAGCTCATTCAACCTCATATTAAGTTTATTTTCCAATGAATGAGATTATGTGAAAATGATGATAGTCATGCCAGGGTTATAGGATCACAGGTGTTTTTCTTTCTCTTCTCCAAATTACTTGTAATATTTGTAGATTGTCCTTATAACAACCATAGCGCATGTTCTCTAGGCTGTGCCAGTCTACAGTGAGACACAGAATCATAAGAACAGCCATAAAAATAGTTCTTCAACCACTTCGTTTGCCAAGGAAACAATCCAATTCTCCTCAGATGATTTTGCCAGTCGCCGAGGTTTGTGTGTGGCCACCCACAGTGTCCATCCTTTCCAGTTCCTTGGTTCTCTCTCACTAAAGCCACGAAGCCCCCTGAAAATATCACCTCTGCTGGCAGAAAGGAGTTTTCCATCTGCTGTGCACACCTGCAGGTTTTGGACCAGTGTCTACTGTCTTCCGGTGCCTTCCGTCCTCAGTATGGGAGCCTGGGCCACACTACTGCCATTTTGTTCTCACCTGACAGGGTCTCAACAGCACCCTGCAGGGCCTGGATGCCATGGGAACCTCTCTGATAAGCAGTTATTGCCAAAGAGACCAGTTGCCCCAGCCAAGTGACTATGCTGCCACCCCTCAGAGTGGAAGTCCTTTTTCTGCTCACAGGTTTCCAGAAACACCATTGGCCTATGAAGGTCACTTTGTAGTCTGAAATCTCTGCATTTACCTTATAAATAGAAAATGATAGATTCAGTCACATGGGTAGTCCATTCTTTACACCGAGTGGCAACCTTTAGGCTCAACAAGGTAGGGATAATACAGAAGGGCCACAAGTTCAGCTGCTAGGATGGAACCATACCCTCTATCAGGAGAACTGTATCAGTTCCTTTAGAACAGATTTGCTTCTATGAATTCTTTTAGTTTTCCTTCATCTGAGAATGTCTTTATTTTGCCTTCATCCCTAAAGGATATTTTTGCTGGATTTTGAATTCTAGGTTAACAGTTATTTTCTTTCAGCACTTTATAAATACTGTGTCACAGGCTTGGATTGGTGGCTCACACCTGTAATCCCAGCACTTTGGGAAGCCAAGGTGGATGGATTGCTTGAGCTCAGGAGTTCGAGACCAGCCTGGGCAACACAGTGAAACCCAGTCTCTACAGAAAATACCAAAATTAGCTGGGCATGGTGGTGCATGTGGCTGTAGTCCCAGCTAACTTGGGGTGCTGAGACAAGAGGATCACTTGAGCCTGGGAGGTTGAGGCTATAGTGAGCCGTGTTTGCACCACTGCACTCCAGCCTGGGCAACAGAGTGAGACCCTTTCTTAAAAAATAATAATAAATAAATAAATAAATAAATAAATAAAAAAAATACTGTATCACTACCTGTGGCCTTCATGGTTTCTGATGAGAAATCTGCAGTCATTCATATCATTGTGCCCCACAGATAATGAGTCATTTTTCTCTGGCTACTTTCAAGATTTTTGCTTTGTCTTTAGCTTTCAGTAGTTTGATTATGATGTGTCTGGATGTAGATTTCTTTGTGTTTACCCTGTTGGGGGTTTATTCAAGTCTTGAAGGTGTAAGTTTATATCTTTCACCAAACTTGGGACATTTAAAAACATTATTTAAATGTTTTTCAGCATCACTGTCTTTCATCTCCCTTTCTGGGCTCTTGATGACATAAATGGTAGACCTTTTGTTGTTGTTGCATATGTCAGAGAGGCCTGTTCTTTTTTTTTATTCTATTTTTTGTCTCTATGGTTTACAGTGAATAATTTCTATTTATCTACTTTTAAGTTCACTGACTCTTTCTTCTATCATTTCCATTCTGGTAATGAGTCCACCAGTGAATTTCTTGGTTTGGTTCTGATATTTCTAAGTTCTCAAATTTCCACTTATATCTTCTATTTCCTTACTAAGATTTTGTATGTTAATATTTGTTTCAAGAATATTCACAATTGCTCATTTGAGCACTTTTATAATAGCTGCTTCAAAGCCTGTGTCTTCTAATTCCAACATCTGTGAAATCTCATCATTTTTGTCTGTGGATTGTCTTTTTCAAAGAAAATTGGGGTGGGATGGGGAGCAGTTGGAGAACGACACAGAACCTGCAATGCACAGCAGGGGATAAAGGCGAAGGTGACCTAAATTGTTATAGTTCTTTGTATGCTCAGTATTTTTTTATTTTATCCTGAACAATTTAGATATTATTTGGTGAGACTCTGGATCTTGTTTAAATATTATGAAAAATGTTAATATTTTGTTTTAGCAGGTGATGGACATGGTTAGGTTCAGTTTGCAAGTTCCAACCCACCTTCTGTGCGCTGTGATGTCAACATCCACTCAGTTTTCAAACTGCTTTTTGTCTCCATTTCAGGTGTGCACCACCCAGAAGCCAGTCTAGGAACCAGGTGATGACCTCTCCATTACTTCCGTTCTCAAAGGTCTTGGTATCCTCATTAAAACCAGATCCAAACATGTATGGCTTGGAAGTGAGCCCTGGAATTCATAAATAACCGTATGGAGTCACTTCCCTGAGCTCCACACTCTCTGTAATCTCCCTGGTACTCTCAGTTCCCTGAGGCTCCCCTTTTTGATCCTCCACCCCAAATTGGGGTTCTGGTTACTCTGTTCTACACACGTCTATGTTTGTAGCCTATGTTCAGGTCCAAGTGGCAGGAGAAGAGAGAGAGACAAAAATATCAATGGAAGCTAGTCTCACCCACCGTGTGATCACAGTTCTTCTGAACAAAGAACAAGTTTACACTGCCTCAGAGTTTTGGCTGCTGTCAGTCCCGTTACTGACTGCTGACCCTACAGGTGTGGGTTTGCCCAGGGCCTGTGGCATGAGAAACAGAGAAAGATAATAATTTTTTAAAAAAAGAGAAGAGAGAGAGAATGGTCATGATCTCTGGATATTAGGAGTTCCCCTTTTCACTCCTTGGGCCAGAACTAAAGAACTTCTCCTGGAGCTGTCTGTGCCCCAGATCCCACTTCCAGTTTCTAGCTCTGTTAAGTTCAAACCAAGGGATACAAGAGTGGGGAAAGTGATAAACTCACTACTGGTTTGATGTACTTCAAATTCTGTGTTCTTCACCAATATTCCTTCTGCTGTTTTCTTTTCACCGTCCTCAAATAGCTGTTCTAAACTTTCTCTCCTGGAGTTATGACCAACAGAAATGATGGTTGGAGTGCACTTATCCCATCTTACCTAGAATCAGAACACCAGTGTCTTTCAATATAGAAATTTCACAATGAAATCCCATCTTCTTCTGAAAATCTGGCAATGATGAGCCTGCATTTCTGCATGGTGACAATGTGGAGGCCAACACTTGGCTGCCCCTCTAGACAGGCATGCCCTCTCTCACAGGCCAGTCTCACACATTTGTGTTATATTTGCAACCCCAGCTTCGGGAGACATTGAAACCAACCACTTCCAAAAGGTAACCATGTGGGCACCACTCAGCTTCAGCCATGCAGCTGCCTCTTGGTTCATTAGGTCTTTCTACGGCCAGCTCTTTCCTGCTTCCCCAGCCTCTGGCCCAGGTTCATCTCTCCAAGCCCTGGCTGAAGCCTCTTCTGCCCTGATCCACCCTGCCTTGGGGTCCTTGCTTTGATCTTCTGTCAACTCCCCTCCTTTCCCTTTTCCTTGGCTTCTCTCCTTCCTGCCATTCACCCAAGACCTCAGCCCAATCTGAGCAATTGGGTCTGGCTGTGCCCGCCTAGACTCCTTCTCTGTCTGTCCACCTGCCACCTATCTTTGAGAAAGGCTCCAGTCACAGCCTTCAGGGCTTCCCTGCCTTTTCTCAGCCTTCCAGGGCCTGGCAATTTCTGCTGAAACTCTAATATCTTGCTGAAATATTAGGTCAAGAGGTACTGAAATGTTAAGACCCAGTAACTCATGGCATAAGGCTCTTCTCTAAGAATGGGTGGTTTATTTTATTATCTTAGTTTTGGGTTCTTTCATATATGTGATTCCCAAGACACTTCTGGTTTGGAAAATCTCCAGAGGGAATAAGAGTTACTGACAAGTGGAAAGAGTCACATCTAATCAAGCTCTAAGACTAGCATCTTTCTATCTTTTCCTTCCTGTGGCTCACATGCCAGTCTGGGCAAATAGAAACAGACACAATCAGCAGTTGTTCAAGCCTTACCTGCCCCAACTCCCCTGGACTGCTGCTGGAATGACTTCAACATGCATGATCTTTCTCTGAGTCCCACTCCAGAAAGGATTGTACTGCTCTCCTGCATCAACTTTTGTGGACTGTTTCAAGCCCTTCGCTGTCTCACCAGCATGCACTGAAATGCACCTGTATGCCAGGCACTGTGTTGATTTAGCAGGTACAGAGACACAGCCAAGTGGGAGATTCAGAAAAGTTGAGTGGCAGTACAATAAAACAAGAACTAGGACAGGTAATGTGCAGAGGCTGGAAGAAAGCTGAATGGCAGAGCTGACTGAATGAAGGGGAGGCCAACCAGGTGGCTGCCTAGTGTGCCAGTCTCTAAGAGACCTCTAATCACCACTGCAGCAAACCGAAACCTGGGTGTCAGTGAAGTTTTTCACATGCAGTAACTAACCTAACGGGAAAAAATACGTCGGTTCTACCCTTACAGAAGACGACAGCGCCCTCAAGTGGAAATTTTAGAAAACACTCCTCCCGGTGCCAGCTTCTCTCTGTTGAGGATTTTAGCTGTACAGTATTTTCACCCTTATCCATGGGGGATACGTTCCAAAACCGCAGGTGGATGTCTGAAACTGCGGGTGGTACTGAACCTTATACATCCTGTGTTTTTTAGATCTGATAACCGAAACAGCTACTAAGTAACTAATGAGTGGATAGCATATGCAGCATGGATCTTGCTGGACAAAGGGAGGATTTATTTCCCAGGCAGGACGGAGCAGGCAGGCACAAGATTTCATCACACTACTCAAAACAGTACTCAATTTAAAACTTGTGAATTGTTTATTTCTTGGATTCTCCATTTAATGTCTTCAGACCACAGTTGACCATGTGTCACTGAAATCACAGAAAGCAAAATTGCAGATAACGGGAAGTTACTGTATACACATTGAAATTTGCAGGATTCTGGTCTATTTCTCGTTGCTACCCAGTCAGCTGAAATTTTAAAACCAGATAATTTTAGGCATGGGACTATTTTCTAAGAATAGGTAGTTTATTTCATTATTTTACTTTTGAACTTTTAACAGAGCTACCAAAAGTCTTCCAGGTTTGGAACATCACCCCATGAAACTGAAAAGAGAACAAAGAAGACTGACAAGTGAAATGCTTTTTGCAGAATAAGAACTCAAAAAATAAAAAGGAACTCTTAGGGGTATTTTGAAGACAACTTGGTAACTATGGTTACCTCTAATTAGTGAGCACCTTATGCTTTCCAGATTTGAGTGAAGAAAAACAGAAAGAAAAAAACAATTCCAAATAAGCAAAAATGTTAAGTTCCATCGAGTACATGTAATCATGTATTTTGAACATAAAATCAAGATACAGAAGTTTGTTAATAGCAAATCAACTCCCCACCTTCACCTTCACCTCCTGTGTTTCTCCCTGCATAGCAACGACTCATAAACCAAAATCGGGAGTTATGAAAGTCTCCTCAAAGGAGGGGATGCCAGAGGTCAGGGTGCAGGGAGACAGGCAGCGCACTATAGAGGCAGCCTGATGCAGGAGTCCTAACTGTGGATGAATTAGGGTGAAACTGTCCAGATGAATGCCTCCTGTTCTATACTGGACACTGGGGAAAGGATGAACCTTACTTTTGCTTCCTATCAAAGTACTGAATTGGGACTCCGTAATTACTGGGATTTGAACTTGGGCAGAGAGAGAAGCTCCAAGGGAAACTGTTCTGGGTCTACCTCAGGTTTCCTATGAGAAGCCACAACACAAAAAAACACACCCATGTACAGGGAAGAAGAGAAGAAGAGGAATCTACTGCACACACCGTGCCCTCAGACTCTCCCAGACCTGAGACCATTGTCAAAGCCCTATTTTCTAGTCGGAACAAGTCTCCAGCTGAATCCAGGCTGAGACATGCTTCTAACAGGAGGGAGGAAGGCTCTTGTCTCTCTGAGGGATTTCTCCACTTCAGGGGAGAAAGATTTCATCTACAATTAGTAAACTAACAAGACAGGTTTCCAGTGAATATTGGCCACAGTGTGCAGAATAAAATGGTTATCTTATTCTTTCTGGAAAAGAATGGTGGAGTTGGAACCTGGATAAGACAAACTTTGGCCTATATGAGAACCCCCAAAGTTTTTCATTTTTTTATTCATTCATTCAGTTACTCATTCATTCATTCATTCATTCAAAAGCTATTTACTGAAATGATCATGGTCCAGGCACTGTGCTGAGCACTAAAGATGCTGAAATGAGAGACAAAGAGACTGACATCAGGGCTTTCTCATTCTAGTGGGAGGTGACAGATCTGTTCCAAAGGCAAAGCTGTAGGGATCATTTTCACTTGGATAGCTAACAGGCATCTCAATCTCAATATATCCAAATGAACTCTTGACCTTCCCTTCAAATTTCCTCTACCTAATGCCTTCCCCAACTCAGCTGATGGCAGCTCCATCCTTCCCGTTGCTCAGGCCCAAATCCTTGGAACAATCTTTGACTCCCCCCTTCCCTTTACACCTTTCATCTAATCCATCAGCATATCTTGTCGGCTTCAAAATGTGTTTAGAATCCACTTACTTTTCACCACTTCCACTGTTGCCACCTTGGTCTGGGCCATTACTCTCCCTCCCCCTCGATTACTGTAAAAGCCTCCTAACTAGTCTTCCCACTTCCACCCTACAGTTTATATACGTAATCACAACAATGCACTATAGTCCCTGTTTCTGAACAGGTCATGAGGCCATACTTGGTAATCATTATTTCCTTGCTTCACTACGCCTTCCATGTTCCTTGCAAGTTCACATATGCTCGGCCACCTATGGTTCAGATCTTTCTGAAATGAAAATTTGTATTCCTCCCACTGAGTAAAGAATTCTGAGCAGCTGAGGACAAAGGGAACATGAAATAGGTGGTAGAGGAGTGAAGTCACAATTACTAATCAGTAACAAGGACTACCACTCTGGCTTTTGTTCAACCTAGGGAATGCAGAGAATTACTTAAACTGGTGTTGGAAGACTGAAAAAGCAAAAAGGAACATTGAGATAACATAGTACTCGCAGTGGCAGGAATCAGAGTCCTTGCCTCTCTAGGGCTGGAGGAACAAAGCGAAATGTTTGGGATTAATATACTGAGAAGCTTAGAGGAGTGATACGGAGCAGGTGGAACCCAAAGCTCTGAGGCTAGTGTGTTACCTGGCTGTTGTCACTGAGCGGGGCAGGGGGAAGGTGTGATAAGGCACATTCTAGGAATGAGGGGAAAACTACAGACCGAAACCAAATGCTGTTGTTGGGTGAAGGAGTTGCTGGGAGGACACTGACCGGAACAGCACACAGACAGGAAGAAACATGTCTCCTCTCTCTCCTCCAGCCCCCAGTGATGTCCCTATTGGCAGCCTCTGACGTGGAAGCATGGTACAGTCCTAGCCCCAGGAGGGCATAAAATGGTGAATTTGGAGATAAGAGATAATAACTTAATAATAGGCACAATTGGTTTTCCCTTACTTTTTTTTTTTATATCTGGGTATAGACTATTCAAGTTTTCTTTTTTAAAATTATTTTATTATTATACTTTAAGTTTTAGGGTACATGGGCACAATGTGCAGGTTAGTTACATATGTATACATGTGACATGCTGGTGTGCTGCACCCATTAACTCGTCATTTAGCATTAGGTATATCTTCTAATGCAATCCCTCCCCCCTACCCCCACCCCACAACCGTCCCAAGTGTGATGTTCCCCTTCCTGTGTTCATGTGTTCTCACTGTTCAATTCCCACCTATGAGTGAGAACATGTGGTGTTTGGTTTTTTGTCTTTGCAATAGTTTACTGAGAATGATGATTTCCAATTTCATCCATGTCCCTACAAAGGACATGAACTCATCATTTTTTATGGCTGCATAGTATTCCATGCTGTGTATGTGCCCACATTTTCTTAATCCAGTCTATCATTGTTGGACATTTAGGTTGGTTCCAAGTCTTTGCTATTGTGAATAGTGCCGCAATAAACATACGTGTGCATGTGTCTTTATAGCAGCATGATTTATAGTCCTTTGGGTATATACCCAGTAATGGGATGGCTGGGTCAAATGGTATTTCTAGTTCTACATCCCTGAGGAATCGCCACACTGACTTCCACAATGGTTGAACTAGTTTACAGTCCCACCAACAGTGTAAAAGTGTTCCTATTTCTCCACATCCTCTCCAGCACCTGTTGTTTCCTGACTTTTTAATGATTGCCATTCTAACTGGTGTGAGATGGTATCTCATTGTGGTTTTGATTTGCATTCCTCTGATGGCCAGTGATGGTGAGCATTTTTTCATGTGTTTTTTGGCTGCATAAATGTCTTCTTTTGAGAAGTGTCTGTTCATGTCCTTCACCCACTTTTTGATGGAGCTGTTTGTTTTTTTCTTGTAAATCTGTTTGACTTAATTGTAGATTCTGGATATTAGCCCTTTGTCAGATAAGTAGGTTGTGAAAATTTTCTCCCATTTTATAGGTTGCATGTTCAGTCTGATGGTAGTTTCTTTTGCTGTGCAGAAGCTCTTTAGTTTAATTAGATCCCATTTGTCAATTTTAGCTTTTGTTGCCATTGCTTTTGGTGTTTTAGACATGAAGTCCTTGCCCATGCCTATGTCCTGAATGGTATTGCCTAGGTTTTCTTCTAGGGTTTTTAAGGTTTTAGGTCTAACGTTTAAGTCTTTAATCCATCTCGAATTAATTTTTGTCTAAGGTGTAAGGAAGGGATCCAGTTTCAGCTTTCTACATATGGCTAGCCAGTTTTCCCAGCACCATTTATTAAATAGGGAATCCTTTCCCCATTGCTTGTTTTTCTCAGGTTTGTCAAAGATCAGATAGTTGTAGATATGCAACGTTATTTCTGAGGGCTCTGTTCTGTTCCATTGATCTATATCTCTGTTTTGGTACCAGTACCATGCTGTTTTGGTTACTGTAGCCTTGTAGTATAGTTTGAAGTCAGGTAGTGTGATGCCTCCAGCTTTGTTCTTTTGGCTTAGGATTGACTTGGTGATGCGGGCTCTTTTTTGGTTCCATATGAACTTGAAAGTAGTTTTTTCCAATTCTGTGAAGAAAGTCATTGGTAGCTTGATGGGGATGGCATTGAATCTATAAATTACCTTGGGTATTATGGCCATTTTCACGATATTGATTCTTCCTACCCATGAGCATGGAATGTTCTTCCATTTGTTTGTATCCTCTTTAATTTCATTGAGCATTGGTTTGTAGTTCTCCTTGAAGAGGTCCTTCACGTCCCTTGTAAGTTGGATTCCTAGGTATTTTATTCTCTTTGAAGCAATTGTGAATGGGAGTTCACTCATGATTTGGCTGTCTGTTTGTCTGTTATTGGTGTATAAGAATGCTTGTGATTTTTGTACATTGATTTTGTATCCTGAGACTTTGCTGAAGTTGCTTATCAGCTTAAGGAGATTTTGGGCTGAGACAATGGGGTTTCCTAGATATACAATCATGTCATCTGCAAACAGGGACAATTTGACTTCCTCTTTTCCTAATTGAATACACTTTATTTCCTTCTCCTGCCTAATTGTCCTGGCCAGAACTTCCAACACTATGTTGAATAGGAGTGGTGAGAGAGGGCATCCCTGTCTTGTGCCAGTTTTCAAAGGGAATGCTTCCAGTTTTTGCCATTCAGTATAATATTGGCTGTGGGTTTGTCATAGATAGCTCTTATTATTTTGAGATATGTCCCATCAATACTGAATTTATTGAGAGTTTTTAGCATGAAGGGCTGTTGAATTTTGTCAAAGGCCTTTTCTGCATCTATTGAGATAATCATATGGTTTTTGTCTTTGGTTCTGTTTATATGCTGGATTATGTTGATTGAGTTGTGTGTGTTGAACCAGCCTTGCATCCCAGGGATGAAGCCCACTTGATCATGGTGGATAAGCTTTTTGATGTGCTGCTGGATTCGGTTTGCCAGTATTTTATTGAGGATTTTTGCATCAATGTTCATCAAGGATATTGGTCTAAAATTCTCTTTTTTGGTTGTGTCTCTGCCCAGCTTTGGTATCAGGATGATGCTGGCCTCATAAAATGAGTTAGGGAGGATTCCCTCTTTTTCTATTGATTGGAATAGTTTCAGAAGGAATGGTACCAGTTCCTCCTTGTACCTCTGGTAGAATTCGGCTGTGAATCCATCTGGTCCTGGACTCTTTTTGGTTGGTAAGCTGTTGATTATTGCCACAATTTCAGAGCCTGTTATTGGTCTATTCAGAGATTTAACTTCTTCCTGGTTTAGTCCTGGGAGGGTGTATGTGTCGAGGAATTTATCCATTTCTTCTAGATTTTCTAGTTTATTTGCGTAGAGGTGTTTGTAGTATTCTCTGATGGTAGTTTGTATTTCTGTGGGATCGGTGGTGATATCCCCTTTATCATTTTTTATTGCATCTATTTGATTCTTCTCTCTTTTTTTCTTTATTAGTCTTCCTAGCAGTCTATCAATTTTGTTGATCCTTTCAAAAAACCAGCTCCTGGATTCATTAATTTTTTGAAGGGTTTTTTGTGTCTGTATTTCCTTCAGTTTTGCTCTGATTTTAGTTATTTCTTGCCTTCTGCTAGCTTTCGAATGTGTTTGCTCTTACTTTTCTAGTTCTTTTAATTGTGATGTTAGGGTGTCAATTTTGGATCTTTCCTGCTTTCTCTTGTGGGCATTTAGTGCTATAAATTTCCCTCTACACACTGCTTTGAATGTGTCCCAGAGATTCTGGTATGTTGTGTCTTTGTTCTCGTTGGTTTCAAAGAACGTCTTTATTTCTGCCTTCATTTTGTTACGTACCCAGTAGTCATTCAGGAGCAGGTTGTTCAGTTTCCATGTAGTTGAGCAGTTTTGAGTGAGTTTCTTAATCCTGAGTTCTAGTTTGATTGCACTGTGGTCTGAGAGACAGTTTGTTATAATTTCTGTTCTTTTACATTTGCTGAGGAGAGCTTTACTTCCAACTATGTGGTCAATTTTGGAATAGGTGTGGTGTGGTGCTGAAAAAAAATGTATATTCTGTTGATTTGGGGTGGAGAGTTCTGTAGATGTCTATTAGGTCCGCTTGGTGCAGAGCTGAGTTCAATTCCTGGGTATCCTTGTTAACTTTCTATCTTGTTGATCTGTCTAATGTTGACAGTGGGGTGTTAAAGTCTCCCATTATTATTGTGCGGGAGTCTAAGTCTCTTCGTAAGTCACTCAGGACTTGCTTTATGAATCTGGGTGCTCCTGTGTTGGGTGCATATATATTTAGGATAGTTAGCTCTTCTTGTTGAATTGATCCCTTTACCATTATGTAATGGCCTTCTTTGTCTCTTTTGATCTTTGTTGGTTTAAAGTCTGTTTTATCAGAGACTAGGATTGCAACCCCTGCCTTTTTTTGTTTTCCATTTGCTTGGTAGCTCTTCCTCCATCCTTTTATTTTGAGCCTATGTGTGTCTCTACACGTGAGATGGGTTTCCTGAATACAGCACACTGATGGGTCTTGACTCTTTATCCAATTTGCCAGTCTGTGTCTTTTAATTGGAGCATTTAGTCCATTTACATTTAAAGTTAATATTGTTATGTGTGAATGTGATCCTGTCATTATGATGTTAGCTGGTTATTTTGCTCATTAGTTGATGAAGTTTCTTCCTAGTCTCGATGGTCTTTACAATTTGGCATGATTTTGCAGTGGCTGGTACCGGTTGTTCCTTTCCATGTTTAGTGCTTCCTTCAGGAGCTCTTTTAGGGCAGGCCTGGTGGTGACAGAATCTGTCAGCATTTGCTTGTCTGTAAAGTATGTTATTTCTCCTTCACTTATGAAGCTTAGTTTGGCTGGATATGAAATTCTGGGTTGAAAATTCTTCTCTTTAAGAATGTTGAATATTGGCCCCCACTCTCTTCTGGCTTATAGAGTTTCTGCCGAGAGATCCGCTGTTAGTCTGATGGGCTTCCCTTTGTGGGTAACCCAACCTTTCTCTATGGCTGCCCTTAACATTTTTTCCTTCATTTCAACTTTGGTGAATCTGACAATTATGTGTCTTGGAGTTGCTGTTCTCGAGGAGTATCTTTGTGGCATTCTCTGTATTTCCTGAATCTGAATGTTGGCCTGCCTTGCTAGATTGGGGAAGTTCTCCAGGATAATATCCTGCAGAATGTTTTTCAACTTGGTTCCATTCTCCCTGTCACTTTCAGGTACACCAATCAGACACAGATTTGGTCTTTTCATATAGTGCCATATTTCTTGGAGGCTTTGTTCATTTCTTTTTATTCTTTTTTCTCTAAACTTCCCTTCTCACTTCATTTCATTCATTTCATCTTCCATCACTGATACCCTTTCTTCCAGTTGATCACATCGGCTCCTGAGGCTTCTGCATTCTTCACGTAGTTCTCGAGCCTTGGTTTTCAGCTCCATCAGCTCCTTTAAGCACTTCTCTGTATTGGTTATTCTAGTTATACATTCGTCTAAATTGTTTTCAAAGTTTTTAACTTCTTTGCCTTTGGTTTGAATTTCCTCCTGTAGCTCGGAGTAGTTTGATCGTCTGAAGCCTTCTTCTCTCAACTCGTCAAAGTCATTCTCCACCAAGCTTTGTTTTGTTGCTCGTGAGGAACTGCGTTCCTTTGGAGGAGGAGAGGTGCTCTGCTTTTTAGAGTTTCCAGTTTTTCTCCTCTGTTTTTCCCCATCTTTGTGGTTTTATCTACTTTTGGTCTTTGATGATGGTGTTGTACAGATGGGTTTTTGGTGTGCATGTCCTTCCTGTTTGTTCGTTTTCCTTTTAACAGACAGGACCCTCAGCTGCAGGTCTGTTGGAGTTTGCTAGAGGTCCACTCCAGACCCTGTTTGCCTGGGTATCAGCAGCGGTGGCTGCAGAACGCAGATTTTCGTGAACCGCGAATGCTGCTGTCTGATCGTTCCTCTGGAAGTTTTGTCTCAGAGGAGTACCCGGCCGTGTGAGGTGTCAGTCTGCCCCTACTGGGGGGTGCCTCCCAGTTAGGCTGCTCGGGGGTCAGGGGTCAGGGACCCACTTGAGGAGGCAGTCTGCCAGTTCTCAGATCTCCAGCTGCGTGCTGGGAGAACCACTGCTCTCTTCAAAGCTGTCAGACAGGGACATTTAAGTCTCAGATGGAAATGCAGAAACCACCTGTCTTCTGTGTCGCTCACGTTGGGAGCTGTAGACCGGAGCTGTTCCTATTCGGCCATCTTGGCTGCCCTATCTTCCCTTACTTTTTAACCCAGAATGTGTTATCATGGTTACCATGCCAATGCCTCCACAGGTTTCAGTACATCAAGAGAGGATCATGATGGAACAAAACGAGATCTGAACCTCTTTCTTCTACAGATGCTGAACTTCCCTTCGGAGAATATCATGAATTTAATTTTGTTTGTGTGATGGATAGCTGTATTGTGCTAAATGGAAGTGTTTGTGGTGGTTGATGATATTTGCGTTTTGAAGTTAAGTAAGGAAAAAGAGTGTAATTAGGTGTTAAACAGCCAAGGGGTGGACTGTAGTGGACATTCAACATTCTTCTTGTCTATTCAGCACCTTTAAACACCCTTCTTTTGTTTGGGAATTTTCTACCTCCCCAAAGTAGGAACCAGAAACTTTTTCCCAAGCCTCTTTTGCAGCTGGGCCACAGGCTTGTGAAGCTGGCCCCACCAGTAGTGTGGGCTGCAGTGTCAGTGCTCTCCTGGAGTGGGCTGGTCATATGATTTGTGCATGTTCCTACCTCCCTGGCTTCCAAGCCTGGTTCTCTGTCTTTAGGGAGATTGTGTTATCTAATTATGTTTTCCTTAATAAACCTTTTTTCTCCTTAAGCCATCTACAGCAGGTTTCTCCTGTTTATAACTAAGAGGCTTAACTGATGCAGATGTTAAGAATATCCCATTTATTTGATTACTCATATCTCTAAGTTTGAACTTTTTTAATTTTTGTGGGTATATAGTAGGTATATCTATTTATGGAGTACATGAGATATTTTGATACAGGCATGCAAAGTGTAATAATCACGTTAGGGTAAATGGGGCATTCATTACCTCAAGCATTTATCCTTTGTGTTACAAACAGTCCAATTATACTCTTTTAGTTATTTTTAAATATACAATTAAGTTATTTTTTACTATAGCCACTCTGTTGTGCTTTCAAATAGTAGGTCTTACTTATTCTTCCTAATTACCTTTTGTACCCATTAACCATCCCCATTTTCCACCCCCAACCTGCCACTACCCTTCCCAGCCTCTGGTAACTATCCTTCTATTCTCTATCTCTATGAGTTCAATTGTTTTAATTTTTAGCTCCCACAAATAAGTGAGAACACATAAAGTTTGTCTTTCTGTGCCTGGATTATTTCACTTAACATAACGACCTCTGGTTCTATCTATGTTGTTGCAAATTGACAAGATCTCATTCTTTTTATGGCTGAATGGTACTCTATTGTGTATATGTACCACATTTTCTTTATCCATTTGTTTGTTGATGGACGCTTAGGTTGCTTCCAAATCTTGGCTATTGTGAATAATGCTGCAATAAACATGGGAGTAAAGATATACTGATTTCTTCAATATACTGATTTCCTTTCTTTTGAGTATCTATCTAGGGGTAGGATTGTTGGAACATATGGTAGCACTATTTTTAGGTTTTTGTTGTTGTTGTTGTTTTGAGACAGAGTCTTACTCTTGTCCCCCAGGCTGGAGTGCAGTGGTGCGATCTCGGCTCACTGCAACCTCTGCCTCCCCAGTTTAAGTGATTCTCCTGCCTCAGCTTCCTGAGTAGCTGAGATTACAGGCACCCGCCACCACGCCCAGCTAATTTTTTGTATTTTTAGTAGAGTCAGGGTTTCAGTATGTTGGCCAGGCTGCTCTCAAACTCCTGACCTCAGGCAATCGACCCACCTCAGCTTCCCAAAGTGCTGGGATTACAGGCGTGAACCACCACGCCCAGCCTATTTTTGGTTTTTAGAGGAACCTACAAATTGTTCTCCATAGTGATTGTACTAATTTACATTATCACCAACAGTGTACAAGGGTTTTCTTTTCTCCACATCCCCGCTGGAGTTTGTTATTGCCTGACTTTTGGATAAAAGTCATCTTAATTAGGGTGAGATGATATTTCATTGTAGTTTTGATTTGCATTTTTCTGATGATCAATGATATTGAGTACCTTTTAATATACCTGTTTGTCATTTGTATGTCTTCTTTTGAGAAATGTCTATTCAGATATTTTCCCCATTTTTTAGTTGGATTATTAGATTTTTTCCTATAGAGTTGTGTGAGCTTCTTATATATTCTGGTTATTAATTCCTTGTCAGATGGGTAGTTTGAAAATTTACCCTGTGGATTGTCTCTTCACTTTGTTGACTGTTTCCTTTGCTGTGCAGAAGCTGTTTAACTTGGTGTGATGCCATTTTCCAGTTTTGCTTTGGTTGCATGTGTTTGTGAAGTATTACTCAAGAAATCTTTGCCCAGTGCAATATCCTACAGAGTTTCCTTGATGTTTTCTTGTAGGAGTTTAATAGTTTGAGGTCTTAGATTTAAATTTTTAATCTATTTTGATTTCATTTCTGTATATGGAGAGAGATAGGGGTCTGGTTTCGTTCTTCAGCATATGGATGTCTAGTTTCCCAAGCACCACTTATCAAAGAGACTGCCCTTTCCCCAAGGTACATTCTCAGCACATTTGTCGAAAATGAACTCACTGTAGATGTATGGATTTGATTCTGGATTCTCTAGTCTGTTCGGTTTATGTGTCTGTTTTTATGCCAGTACCATGCTGTTTTGGCTACTATAGTATAATTTGAAGTCAGGTAATGTGATTCCTCCAGTTTTGTTCTTAGAATAGGTTTGGCTATTCTGTGTCTTTTGTGGTTCCATGTAAATTTTAGAATTGTTTTTTCTATTTCTGTGAAGAATGTCACTGGTATTTTGGTAGGAATTGTATTAAATCTGTAGATTGCTTTGGATGGTATGGACATTTTAAAAATATTGACTCTTCCGATCCATGAACATGGAATATACTTCAATTTTCTGTGTCCTCTTCAATTACTTACATCAGTGTTTTATAGATTTTATTATAGAAATCTTTCAATTATTTGGTTAAGTTAATTCCTAGGTGTCTTACTTTATTTGTGGCTATTGTAAATGGGATTACTTTCTCAATTTCTATTTCAGATTGTTCACTGCTGACACAGAAAAATGCTAATGATTTTTGTATGTTAATTTTGTATCCTGAAACTTTACTGAATTTTTTTATCAGTTCTAATAGTTTTTGGTGGCATCGTTAGGTGTTTCCAAATATAAAATCATATTATCTGCAAACAAGGATAATTTGACTTCTGGCTTTCCAATTTGAATGCCCTTTATTTCTTTCTCTTGTCTGATTGCTCTAGCTAGGACTTCCAGTACTATGTTGAATAACAGTGGTGACAGTGGGCATCCTTGTTGTGTTCCAGATCTAAGAGGAAAGGTTTTCAGTTTTCCCCCACTCAGCATAATACTAGCTATGGGTCTGTCATATGTGAGTTTTATTATGTTGAGGTTTGTTCCTTCAATACCCTGGTTTTTGAGGGTTTTTATCATGAAGAGATGTTGAACTTTATCAAATGCTTTTTCTGCATCAATTTTAATGATCATATTGTTTTTATTCTTCATTCCATTGATATGATGTATCACATTAATTGATTTGCATATGTTGAACCATCCTTGCATCCCAGGGATAAATCCCATTTGGTCATGATGAGTGATCTTTTTAATGTGTTGTTGAATTCAGTTTGCTAGTATTTTCTTGAGGATTTTTGCATCAATATTCATCAGTGATATTGTTCTTGAAATTTCTCCTGAAGGATGTTTTTAAAATACAGGTGAGTGAGGGCATAATGGATGAAATAAGGCCCCACAAGAGGAGGGAGGGGCTGAGATCCATGTTACTGGTGGAGAAATGGGCCAGAATTGGGATGAAGAACCCAACCTCCTTTACAGCAGACAGGACAGAGAAAGCAATGAGTGAGCCCGTAGCAAGCTTACAGGCTTGAGCCCAGAAAGTTGGAAGAATTCCTGTGTGATGTTTCTGCTTTCTTTAGGAAAGAGGGCAAATACATTTTGTTGAGAGTGAGAGTGAGAGAGAGAGAGAGAGAGAGAGAGAGAGAGATGGAGCAGAAAGTGAGGAATGAGGAAGGTTTGAGATCGTGCCCATAGAGAATGAGAGAGAGCTGACTGGAGAAACATAGGATCACCTGGCTTCATTGAAGGCCTGGCTGAGGTGGGAAACTATAAATTTGGCACTCATGGTTGTGGCAGTCACACTTACTGTTTTCACTGGAAGCCAGCAGTCCTGGTTTGGTCTGGAAAAAAGAAGGTGAACAGTTGAATGATCCAGAATTGAGTGCAACAGTGGACCATAAAACTTAGGAACTAAAGTATTGAAATTATAGGGCACAGTCTAGGCTGGATAGAAGAAAAAGTAAGAAGATTGTGGGGATGGGGGGGCACAGTTGATGGCAAATTAGAAAAGCAGAGGAGGCAGGGGACTAGATGTTTCTGTGAGGTCTAAGAACACAGGGGGAATGCTCTGACTGAGAGAGCCAGGTGCCAAGAGGTTGTGGTGAAAGAGTGGGGTAACTGATTTTTAAATTTCAGAAGTTGAGTGATTTCAGGTGGTAAGTTCAAGGATATGGCTTTGGGAGAGCTCATCAGAAATGGAAGGGTGATGAAGGCCAAAAGAGATGAGGAAGTAGAGGAACTGGGAGCCCAGAGCCAAATGGGTCATCCTTCATGGGTGGCTGAAGTTGTCCAGGTGACAGAAAGACTTAAGATGGTGAAAAGGACAAAGAGTTCAGAGTTGACATAGTCAAAGAATTAAGGGAACCTCCAAGAAGCTGAGGGAGGGAGGTTGAGGGTAGCAGTTGGGAAACATGAACTTCAACAGGTCAGGGGTTTTGAAAGAGGATAACGGAAGAGGAGCACGCCAAAGGCTGCAATAGCAAAAAGGACCAGAGCCCTCAGGAACATGTGGAGGAAGAATCTGTCCCACAGCAGGGTTCTTAGGGACCAGCCAGGTTTGGTCAGATGTGAGGTAGAGGATTCTTGTTGGTGGAGGTCACAGATGTGAAGGAGTCTGTTTACCTGGAACCGGGTACCAGGTAACAGGAAACAGCTGAGACGGCATGGTTCTGAGGAAGACAGGAGCCGAAGGGGCCCATTCCAAGGCATCACCTTCTTCCCACTCCTCTGCTCCGTGAGGGTGATTTGCTAAAAGCAAAAATGACAAATTATTTTTTAAAAGTTTCCTCATTGGGCTGGGCACAGTGGTTCATGCCTGTAATCCCAGCACTTTGGGAGGCCAAGGTGGGCAGATCATTTGAGGTCAGGAGTTCAAGACTAGCATGGCCAACATGGTGAAACCCATCTCTACTAAAAATAATACAAAAATTAGGCAGGTGTGGTGGCGTGCACCTGTAGTCCCAGCTACTCAGGAGGCTGAGGCAGGAGAATCACTTGAACCCAGGAGGCGGAGGTTGAAGTGAGCTGAGATCTCGCCACTGCACTCCAGCCTGGGCAACAAAGCAAGACTCTGTCAAAAAAAAAAGAAAACTTCCTCATTTAGCAACTGGAAGTTTATTAGGTCTAGTGAAAAGTGCCTTTTACCATAGAAGTCCTCCTTAAAGGGTGGCCTATGGCTCATGCCAGTCCACAAACTGTCCCTGATGAAATAAGAACAGAAACTGAGAGTAAATGGTTACTATTCAAGCAATTTGCATTGCCACGTTGTCCAAGTACATGCCAATGGTGTGGACCATTCAAGTGTCATTGCACTCTAATGGTGAGTTTTGGGTGGACAGGCAGCAAACTGACCACAGGCAGGAGGACCACATTACAACCCATGAGATTTTAAGGTTAGTTTGTCAACCGTAAGTCAAAAGCATATAAAAATCTGAGCAAATGTAAGCATTTCTTTTCTTTCTTTTTTTTTTTTTTTGAGACTGAATCTCGCCCTGTTTCCCAGGCTGGAGTACAGTGGCGCGATCTCTGCTCACTGCAACCTCCACCTCCAGGGTTCAAGCGATTCTCCTGCCTCAGCCTCCTGAGTAGCTAGGATTACAGGCGCCCACCACCAGACCCGGCTAATTTTTGTATTTTTAGTAGAGACGGGGTTTTGCCATTTTGGCCAGGCTGGTCTCGAACTCCTGACCTCAGGTGATCCGCCCGTCTTGGACTCCCAAAGCGCTGGGATTACAGGCGTGAGCTACTGCGCCTGCCCAAGCATTTCTTTATTTTTCTAACTTGTTACTTTTACCATCAAGTTAATTCTAATCAAGTTTTTAAAAATTTATAGTTTAATATTATTATCTAAGTTGGAGATATAAAATTTGTATTGTTCATTTGTTAGCCAGACTTTACAGATTGTAAAACAAAGCCTCATAGAAAAATTTTGGCCAAAAAATTACTTTAAATGTCTTATCTTCCTTTCCAACCAACATCTCTCTCTGAGGCTGGTTTCTCTATTGTGAGTGTTATTAAAAGAAAACACAAGCTTATATGTTATCCCCTGCAAATAACACTATTGTTAATCTGAACTAGCTGAGATAAATTAAAAGAATCCAATCCTCATTTATCACATTAAAAACTTGAATATTGTATCAGGCAATATTTGCTATAATTAAAAAAGAAAAGAAAAGAAAAAATAAAACTTCAATATTGATATACACTCAAAGTGAGAGTATGTATGTGATATAAAAAAATCACGGCTTCACTTGTAACTTTTTGTTTAGTTATAACTGCAGAATGACAGGAGTATAATAGTGAATCTGTATTAAATGCTCTAGGTACACTTTCAATGAATAATACGTACTAACCTCATAATTCTTTTATATTTCCCTGTTTGTTCTCATATTTTTAAAAGGTAATTTTTTTTTTTTTTTGAGACGGAGTTTCACTCTTATTGCCCAGACTGGAGCACAATGGCACAATCTCACTCACTGCAACCTCTGCCTCCCAGGTTCAAGCGATTCTCCTGCCTCAGCCTCCCAAGTAGCTGAGATTACAGGCATGCGCTACCAGGCCCGGCTAATTTTGTATTTTTAGTAGAGACAAGGTTTCACAATGTTGGTCAGGCTGGTCTCAAATTCCCTGACCTTAGGTGATCCACCAGCCTTGGCCTCCCAAAAGTGCTGGGATTACAGGTGTGAGCCACTGTGCCTGGCCTTGAAAGGTAATTTAATGTCTGTTGAAACTAATATTTTAAAATTTTGGCTTGTATTTTATACTTCTTTGGATGTATTTTATTTTTCCTGAAATTCTTTATTATTGTATTTTATAAAAATATTGGCCCATGATGGACAGATGATACAAATTTTAAAAAACAACACACCAGTCTTTCACCACTAAGATTTGAGAAGTATGGTTCTATGCATCCGTAAAGTCCCAGAGATGTGGCTGGCTATTTACACCAGATTAACTGCCCTTCACCCCTGTGAACAGTCACTCTGGGTCAGGACTCGAGCCTTGAGAGGGCAGCAGCAGAGGGGGACCAGAGCCAGGACTACAACTGGTGGGGTTGGGGGTGCTTACATACTGGGTTCCTGAGCCAGGCAACTCCACTTTCTTTGGTGGGTCACTTTCACAGTTTCTGCAGAACTCTGGAACAGCTAAACACACAGTACAATTTCTTCTCCAGTCATAGGCTAGTGGCCCAAGGGTGGCAAAGGCCACCATTGGCTGGAAATCATGCAAACAGGAGAGTCGGGGTCCAAGGCTACTGCTGCTACTCTGGGCCTTAGTGTCACAGGTGACTTAATAGAGGCCCCAGGGAGGACTATGAGTTTATGCAATTGAGGTGTGGGAGAACAATGCATCACTGTTCTTTCTTTTTTGAAAAGAAGTACTTAAGCCTTTGCCTGTCACTTGAGAATCTCCTCTATCAATGGTCCCCACTGCTACCAGCTGCCTGGCCCTTGGAAACCCTGCTGGATTCTGCCCTTCCCTGCTCTTGGGGGGCCCTAGTTTCCCTCTCTTACTTTTTTCCCCTGAATCTTGTCACATCGATGTACAGGCATTGCTGAGCCTCAGCGCTGCTGGTCCTGGAGGCTGCTGGTCTAAGCTAAAGGCCTGGATTTCTCTCACTGGTTTTCAATTCTTTGGGACTTCAGAGCAGGATCAGCCTGAACTTTGGGCATTTGGCATGGTGAATGCCCAAGTACTGCCAAGCAAACATTTCCTTTAACCCTGGATTCAGTCATCGTGCTGTGGCTTTATAGAACTTAGGAACTACAGGCTAAAGTAGTACGGAGAAAAGGCTCTCACTTTCGGATGTTTTCAGAAAAAAAAAGCAAAGAAAACATTTCCTAAAAAGAAGATGCATTAGAAAGGAGCGGGTTGATTTCATAAGGTGGGAAGCACTCTAATACAGAATACGTTTTGTAAACTTTTTAAAAATGTCTTTCTACTTCGTGGTGCAGCAGGATGATAGGCAAGGTGGCTTCCTCCTCATTCTATGATTAATTTCTTCACTTGCACCCCAAGCCTGTGCACACGCTGTCCTCTTGTTCTGGAATGCCTCCCTCCAGTTCCCCTGGAGAACTGAGACCATGCTCATGCCTTCCTCAAGTGGCTTCTGAGACCCCAAGCAGAGGGACTCCCTCCACTGTCATCATGACCACTTCTGCTGCCTGCGCAGACGGAGCCCCTTTCAAGGGCTGGGACTGTGTCGGTTCCTCTCTGGATTCCCAGAGCAGCATGGAACTGAGTCACACTGAAGGAGGACTCAGGACATCTTGAGACGAAGAGTGGGACGGAGGAACCCAGGCTCAGGAGGAAAGACTCCTCCACCTAAGGAGTCCTTGGGGATCTGGCATGGCACCCCTACCCACCCGCCTTTCCCCCCTCCACCCCCTCCCCGCCCTCCGCCAACCACAGCAGCCCCGAGAATCCACTGAAGCTCCAGAAGGGACGTCAGACTCCTGGTCCCAAGGAGGGGCTCTGGAATGTGAGGGGCCAGGCCTTCTTCCTGGCCATTTCCTCTCAACTTGCACCCCAGAAACAAGCACTCTGTTTACAGTGAGGATGTTGGGGGCTCCAGGAGGCAGAGTTGCCCGCCCTGAACTACTTTCCAGGGAAAAGCAAACCCATCTGATCTTGTGATTGGATTAGGGCGGTTTCTTCAGGTCTTTTGCTGTCTCCAAGTGCCCTCTGCTGGCTACAGAAAAAGAATTCCTTTTAGGATATGATGTTTTTGAGCCATGAGCTCAGATGCACAAAAAATTTCATTTTTTTCTAAATCTCGACTTAATCCCTATTATAAGCTCTCAATTGACTCAGGTAATTCAGCATGACTTTCTTCCTCCACCAACTTCTCCCCAGGTGGCATCTAGGTTCTGGGTGCTGGCACTGGCCAGAGCTGCGGGGGAGGCTGGTGTCCACTTCCTTTGTCCTGTTGGCAAGGCTCTTCAGGACATACCTGCCTCTCTGCTCCCACGCAGTATGTGGAATGATTCCCACATCTGTCTGGGGCCAGGTACTTCAGGATCTCCTGGGACTTCTCCACTGAGACGTATCTGCTGGCACTTCTACTTCCTCACTGCCCCATGTGGTCCCTGCCCTGTGATGGGGTGAGTTGCTGGGGAGGGGCTCTGGAACATCCTTACTTCCCCAGGACCCCTGCCAAATGAGCTCATCTGTCCTTGGAGCCCCAAACTCATCAGGGGCTTCTCCTATAACCTTGGATGTGGCCCACAGATGGGGAAAGGACAAAGGCTCCCACACCGGTTGAATGCTGGCATCCCTTCCAACTCCCACAGCCTGGAGAATCTGCATGAAGTCCTTGTCCTTTGTGTTTGGCAAGCAGGAGTAGCACAGGAGGAGTAAGCAGTAAAAAGAGAAACTGTTTCACCAACTTGATGCTTTAAAAAATTTTAAATATATATATATATATATATATATATATATATATATATATTTTTTTTTTTTTTTTTTTTTAAAGAGAGAGAGAAAAACTGGCTCCACAAGTTTCCTTCTAAATCTTTTGGTCTCACACCAAAACATGTACTCAGCTTTGTCCTTCCTTCCTTTCATATTTGAAAACCAGGAATTTTATTATCTTTGTTTTCTGGTCTCACCAAATGCCTCTTTGACAACTTCTCCCTTAGGCCATGACGTCCTCTTTTGAACTTCCTGGGCTGGGAGAAGGGCTTGGGATACACATGAAGAAATTCGGCATAGAACAGGGACGATGCACCAAACCACCTTGAACATCCTCCCGTCACACACGAGACAGAAGAATGCCTTCTAGGGTTTACAAAACATCTATCAGTAGAGGGCATTAGAGGGCTTCCCATCTTTTGAGATGAACTCTTGTTGCTCCCACACCTTTTTATTATTTTTTAAGTTTATTCTTTACTTTTTCCGAAAACACTTCAAAGTGACTTGCAGACACCAAGCCCCTTTATCTTAATCTTTTAGCTCCCAGGAAATAGGACATGCCCTTACATATCCACAGTGCAATTATCAATCTCAGTAAATTTTATACTGATACAATTTTAAAAATACATGCTATATATTCAAATTTCTGATTGTCCCAACACTGTCTTTTATAGCATTTTTTCCCACTCCAGTATCCTATTCAGATCATGAATTGCATTCGTTGCCTTGTCTCTTTATTCTCCTGTAATCTGGAACAGTTCCTTAGTCTTTGTCATGAAACTGACAATTTTTAAAGGGATAGGTACATTGTTTTACAAAATAATAAATGTCCCTCAAAATGTCAACCACATGGTTCAGGTTTTGCATTTGTGGCAGGAACAGCACAGCATGATGTGTGTCTCTCCCAGTACATCTCATAACAGGTGATGTCTTATAGCAGTTTGTCCCATTTTGGGTAATGTTAAATTTTACGACTTGTTTAAAGTGGCGTACCACAGTTATCCACTGCAAAGATATCGTCCCCCCTTTGTAAGTAATAAGCATTCTGTGGGAAGATACAATGTGTGTAAATATTCTGCTGCCTAACGAATTTTTACCCAATGGTTTTAATATCCATTGTTGTCTGAATTAGTTAGTATTATGGTTTCAAAAAGGTGGTTGTTCTTTTTTTTTGAGAGAGTTTCGCTCTTGTTCTGGAGTGCAATGGCACGATCTCGGCTCACCGCAATCTTGGCCTCCCGGGTTCAAGCGATTCTCCTGCCTTAGCTTCCCATGTAGCTGGGATTACAGGCATGCGCCACCGTGCCCGGCTAATTTTGTATTTTTAGTAGAGATGGGGTTTCTCCATGTTGGTCAGGCTGGTCTTGAACTCCCAACCTCAGGTGATCCGCCCGTCTCGGCCTCCCAAAGTGCTGGGATTACTGGCATGAGCCACTACACCCAGTGAAATGGTAGTTTTTCTAATTCTATTGTCCCTTCTGTATTTGTCATTCACCTTCCTTCTACTGTAAGGAAGGGCATAGAGGAATGCATTCTAGGATCCCCTTTCCATCCTTCCTCTGCTTGGAATGCCTTCCCCACTTGGCAAATCCTGGAAACCCAGATACAGGGTCACCTTACCTCAAAGCTTTCCCTGCCCACCCACTCTCTCTCTCTTCCCTTCAATTAAGATGGGCTGCGGCTATCTGACCTTCTTAGAGCCCCTGAGACAAGGAGAGACTGGAAAGGGGAATTTGCGTCCCACAGCAGAACTCCCACCCAAACTCCACCTGGTCTAGTGCAGTGGGTCTCAAACTATGGTGCACACCAGAATCACCTTGAGGGCTTGTTAAAACACAGATACCTGGGCCCTATACTTGGGATTCTAAGGCACTATCAAAAAATCCTACTGGCTTAACAACAAAGTTTATTTCTCCATCAGGTTACATGTCAAATAGGTTGGCAGGAAGCTCTGGTCCACATACTTGGAGACTCAGGATGGTGGAGACTCCAGCACTTCAATACGTGACCTGAGGGTTTAACACACAGGAAGAGAGGAGCACAGAGTCATGCACGGGTTTTTCTCTGCTTATTGCCCATTGGCCAGCCACTAATCATGTGACCTGCTCGACTGCAATGGCTGGGAAACGGGGATCTGATGAATCATTTGGTGAGCACCATAATTTCTGCTACCACCACACTCCCTTGATCCTACCAGCCCACTACCACACAGGCCTTCTCTTAGTTCTTCGAACGCACCAAAGTGCTTTCCTGCCTCCGGGCCTTTACACCAGCTGCTCTCTCTGCGGAAATGCTCTTATGCCAGATCTCACATGCTTCACTCAAGTTCCCCTCCCTGGAGTGGCTTTCTCTTACTGTCCAATCCAAAGCAGCCACCCACTCCTTCACACCACCCTGTTTTAATTCTCTGCACAGCCCTTGTTATTCTACACTTGGTGTTGTTCTCTCTAGATTGTACACTCCGTGACAGCAGAAACTGGCTCACTTGTTCGTCCCCAGTACTTACAATGCCTGGCACATGGTAGGTGCTCAAAATACATTGACTCAACTAATTAACTCTAAGGTGCATTACTGTTTTCATGTCACAGGTTAAAAAAAAAAAAAGGAGGACCTAAAGAGGGTAAGTGGCTTGCCCAAGGTCACACCACTGCCAAATGGTTAGCACCTGACTTAAAATCCATGATGCCACATCCTACCACAGCTTTTATTTGCATAATCTCACTGCTTTCAAATATTGAGGTGGCAGAATATTTATTTTTTTCTTTTGTTCTTCTCACAATTCTCCATCTGGTGGACCTCCACTGTCCTTGGTTGTCTCTTAACACAACTCTATGGAAGGCAATTTGGCAATAACTATCTAGGAATTTATTTCACAGATGTACTCACATATGTGGACAATTGCATATATGTAAGGTTTTTTCATTACAGTACCGTGATAGCAAAAGGTTAGAATTAACCCAGTGACACCAGGCACAGTGGCTCATACCTGTAATCTCGGTGCTTTGGGAGGCTGAGGCAGGAGGATTGCTTGAGCCCAGGACTTCAAGAAGAGCATGGGCAACACGGTGAGACCCCCACCTCTACAAAGAATACAAAATAAATAAAAATTAGCTGTGCATGGTGGCACACACCTGTGATCCCAGCTACTTGGGAGGCTGAGGCAGGAGGATTACTTGAGCCCAGGAGGTCAAGGCTGCAGTAAGCCATGTTTGTGCCACTGTACTGCAGCCTGGGCAATGGAGTGAGATCTTGTCTCCAAAAAAAAAAAAAGAAAAAAGAATTATCCCAGTGACCATCTGTAAGGGATGGTTCATAAAGGTATGTATAATTCACAGCAGGTGTATGCACACAGTGGAATAGTACACAGCCCTGAAAACTGAGGAACATCTTCAGAGTCTGACTGGAAAGTTGTCTAAGGTATGATATCATGTTGAAAGAAAGAAGGCATATAACAGTATGTGAAGTATATGCCTTTCATTTAATTTTGCAAAGAGCTAAACACTTTGAAGTCTTACATAAAGAGATCGTCTCCTTGATGAAAAGATAAAAACAAAATACAAATCAGAATACCAGTGTGGTTTCCATCATTTGAACTTATTTTATTGATACTCATTAGTGAATAAAATTGTGTTGATTTTTGATGCATTACAACACACTTTTTGGTAGTGGTTGCACAATGTTGACCGTTTATTTATTTACTACACTAAATATTGCAACCTCTGAACTGCCAATTTTTACATGGTATTTCTGGCAATGATGAGTGGCTTCTCTCTCTGAATACATAAAATGATCCATTCAGTCCATGGTTTTCATATTCCTTTGTTATTGTATCTACTGCTTTAAAATACATTCAAATAAAAAGATATAAGTTACTTGCAGTGAATGCACACATACAACAGCAAGGAGAGCTGAGAACATAATTAACCAATACTCTTGTGTTCAGAGAATAAATAGTCTGAAACCGTGGGACTGAGGCTTGTTCCTTAGGGACTTTCTCAAAGTATCCTTGGTGGACATAAGGTTACCCTCACTCAATGGAAGGACACATCTGCTGCTGCTGGGGAGGACACAGAATGACAGTTTCATTTATATGGGATGTTTTCCTTCCATAAATGTCTGGAACATGGTGTCACGGGACACCATAATGTACAGTGCAGCCCTCAAATTAGAATAAATAAGTCACATGGTTGGACTGGAATGCCACAGACACACTATGACTGGAACTGGAAGGAACAAGAATGTTTATTTAAAATACGGCAGACATAAATAATAAATAAAAGTTTAAAACTTAATCGGCGACAGCAACAGGACCAGCCTCCCTTGTTGCATTCATGATTCTTTTCACAAGCACCTGGATCTTTTCCTAAGGATAAAAAGTGGCACAAGGAGACAAAAGGCTTTGGAGGGAAAGAAAATACCTTGTTGTGACCATGTGCTGTTCTGAAACAAGAAGGAAAAGCATGTGGGCATTGAATGGCTGCAATCAAAGACCGCACGGTGACAGCACCCTGGCCAGCCTCGGGTTTCAGAAAAAGCGCTGGAGCCAGCGGAATACCAAAGCCTTGTTTCCCCCTGGAACCGGTTTGGTATTATGCCTGGTTGTGGTTCTTCCCCTCTACGTTTGGTGTTGACACATTTCTTTAATAAGCTTTTTCTCTATCCTTTTTCCTTTC
This sequence comes from Pan paniscus, assembly GCF_029289425.2. Lineage (NCBI taxonomy): Eukaryota > Metazoa > Chordata > Mammalia > Primates > Hominidae > Pan > Pan paniscus. Next base: position 42,191,832 of record NC_085926.1, on the reverse strand, counting down.
AGTCCTATTGTTAAAGGTGTCTTGGGTCCGGTCTTAAATCAATTTGGTTGTGACTCTGGGTCCCAGAAAAAAGCTGCTATCTCATTAGCGGCTTGGTGTGTTCGAAATTCATATTTGAACCACATAGAAAACATACACTACCAGTACCATTACTTCCCTGCATATATATGTTAAAAAAAAGGAAAAATAAAACAAATCACACAGAACACAGAGGGGCTGCTGAACAACGCAGCATGAGTGTAAATACATTCTCTTTCGGGTCAGACATTTGGCCTGACAGCTGATTACAAAACACAGGATGACTTCAAGGGGAAGGCATGAAAACAAAAGGTCACACCTCAAAAAAGAAACGACTGTCCACTGAGGCAGAGCAGTGAAGGTCTTGAAGAAGCTGGGCCACCCATAAAAGAAAAGCCCTCCAATCAGGAAAGCCACGTCAGCTGCACGTGGCTGAGGATGGAGGCTCCTTACGCTCCTACAGGGTGGGCGAGGTGAGGTGTCCGATGACACCCAGATGTGTTACGACCCGTGCCGCGTGACAGCTCGTGGTGTGCCAGCCACGGAATTCACTGGTTTCCTATCCATGGGATAAGAACACACTTGGGAGTTTCAGTGCTTCTCAAAAGGAAAGAAGAAAGGACCCCACCTTCCCCCAGGTTTGCACAGGTGACGTCCTCGTGAGAGTGATGACAGTGCAGGGGCACTTCCTGTGGGATCGGAAGAAAGAGCAGGGCGGACACGAGGTCTCCAAGTCCTATGTACACATTTTACAAAGTTTCCACACTTCCTCCATTAGGCACGAGGTTGATTTGTCTAGCTTAGGAGAGGGTGGACAGAGAAGGGCAGAGGGAGGGAGTGCACTGTGGGGGGAAGAGAGGGAGGTGGGAGCAAGAGAGGAGAACGTGGGTCTCCTCTAGGGCAACCGGCCCCCCTCCAGTCTCACCGTAAGCTAGTTTGTTTGGAGAGCTTAGCACCCATCAAGATGCCCGAGGTGAGAGTCACGGGAGCTTTCATCTGCATGCTAGATCCCACCATGGTGGGGAAGCTGCGATTCCGCCGGATGCCACTATTGAGCTGCAGCCCACCAATGGCACTGGTGACAGTGGGGCATCCGAGGGGCAGGCCCTCAGGTACCAGGCCTCTGGGGACAAGGGCTGGTGCTGGCCCCGGGGGCCCACAGAGGAGGGGTCCCTGCTCCTCAGTCAAGGTGGGGACATGGGCTCGCCCTGAGTTCACCACTTTGGCCACCCCAAACCTCCTGACTTTGTCCACGAGGTTGAGGTTGGAGACGGACACGTCGGTCTGGCTCTCGCTGCTGCGGACGTTCTTTTCTCTCACTTCCCTCAGGATGGAGCTGGCTGGCTTGGAAGCCAGGAAATTGTCGTAGGGAGGGCTCGTGCACTTGAACTCAAAGGAGGGTGGGGAGGATGTGGGTGTCTGCATAGGCGAGTTCGGCGGAGTAGAGGGGATCACAGCCATCTTGGGCGTGTAGGAGTGCAGGAGGGAGCCCCGGCCGGCCCTGTCCCAGCTCTGGGGGTCGTACACGGCAGCAGAAATGCCCCGCTCCTTCAACAGCCACACGAGCCCCAGGGATGTGCTCATGGTGGTCGTGGACTCACGGGTGTTAGTGAAGGACTCAGCCAGGCTCAGTCTCCGTGGAGTGCATGGTGTGGCCACCGGCGTGGATTTCAAGTGGCTGGTGCTGCCACAAGCTGGAGTTGGGGCTGAGTTAAGGCTGAAAGAAGAGATGACAGGTTATTCACCAGAAATGCCCACGAGCTCCATAGAAAGGGTCAGTGGCCAGTTTCCTGCAGGGGGGGTAGGGACGACCCAGGACACAATGAGAGGGTTCCACCAGCTGAGGCCCCCAAAGGCTCTGTCCACGTCTGCTCCTCCCTCTCACCCTTCAAGGGAAGCATGGTTTAAGTTAACAGGAAGCTGCACATGATCCCCTTTGCCCATCCCTGGTTGGTGGGTATAGTTGTCCCCTTTGCAGATGAAGAAACAGGCTCAGAGCTAAGGGTTTACTTGGTGTCACATCTGGCTGTTAAGTGGACAACCCAAGTTGAGGGACTCTAAATCTGTTAGAGAACAGGAAAGGAAGCCCTTTGGCAAAGAGGCATTCTTTCTCCACCAAATTTACCCAGATTCCAGCGTTCCTTCTTAGTACCTACTTCTCCCTGAAGCAAGACGTGAACCAGGACTCTGGGAGATGAGATACTCCTTATCTTAGGAAGGGTAAGGATGGCCACAGTGCATGGACTGAGGCCAGGCTGTGCCCATCCAGTCAGTTGTGGCCGTGAGCTCCTGAATCCTGGGTGCAGAGCCCTTTCCTCTGCACCGTGCTGCCCTTAACCCTCTTTATATCCTTGCCCAAATCCATTCTAACCAGTGGAGTTAGAGGGTCGCGGGGAGACATGTCACATATGAAAAGATCTACATCAACGGCGCTACCCAGGGAAAGGCCCACTGAAATGTGTGGGGCCTGAGTTACCAAAGGAAAGCAGAAAGATTTGTTCATTCACTCGTGTTGTGCTCACTAGGGACTTGCTAGGTTCCAGCAGTTGGGATCCAGTCGTGGAGTCCATTAGGACAGAAAAGTTTCCAGAAGGGCAGCAGAGGGGAATGCATTGCTGTCTGCTTAAAAAGCAGGAAAGGTTCTTTTTTTTTTTTTTATAATTGCAATTACTTTTGCACCAACCTAATAATTCAGTATCCCTAAAAACTGTCAAAAATTGCCAATGCCGCCTCTATCTCAAGTCGTCACGGTGGGGTATTGGGGAAAATTTTCAACTAGTAATAAACCTCATTGGCTATGATACTGCCACTGTGCAAAGCTTGGAAAGGTTCTCTTTTAACAGCTGCTACAGGGATCCAGGGGAGGCCAAACAGGCATGGAAGCCCTATACTGCTTCTCAATGAGCAACCAAGGGGCAAAGATGCACAGCCCTCCTAACAGTCTCGTGGGACATGCCCTGGTGCCGGCTCCAGGATTTTGCTGGGGCTGCCAGTGTGCGTTGGAGCAGGTCAGCTGCGTGGTCCCTAGGAGCTGGGGATGGAGACTTCTCTCCCCAGTCTGGCAGAAGGAAGTCCATGTACTCTGAGAAAGGCACCAAAGGAGGGAATGGGAAGAAAAAGGGCCCATTCTGGAGCAGGTCTTTGCAATGACCAGAGAAGGGGCCCCCTCCCTCGTGGGAAACACGAGGTTCAAAGCAACGTACAAGCTAGGGGAACCAACTGGCCCCACACTCAGGTGACCTCAGCCCTGGGAGGTCAGCACAGGGTGGGGATCCCAGAACAGGCCCATCTCACACAAGCTCAGGGGTGGGGATGCTGGTGGGCTGGGGGACTCGGAAAAGCATGATTAGAAACCACAACAAATTCCTAAGGTTAAACGTGGATTTTTTCAAAAGGCATGTGTGGAGTTTTACAAATGTTGATGTACCCTCAGTAAAGGGCAAAAATGCTCTAGACTTAAAATCATGTTGATGTGGCCATCCCTAGGGAGATTTTGTTTCCATTTTGTTTGTTTCAATTGATTTGTTTCCATTTTATTTCAAGCAGCCTTTCTTTCAAACTCAAGCCAAAAAAAAAAAAAAAAAAAAAAAGCCTTCTCTTGCTACTGACTTCCCAGGCTTTGTTCGGCCCTGACACAACCACATGAAAACCCGTGTTTGGTTTGAGTCCCATGGCTACAGTCAGGAGTGCCATCTGGTTACCCAGGGCACCAGCCTCTCATAGGGAGAAGCTTGGTTCCATGGTTTTGAAAACAATCTCTTCCCAACATAAAGCCACAGGATGAGGAAGCCAAGTTCTCCAGGGGCAGAGAGACGGAGGAGACAAAGCTAATATTTATGATCCCCGTCTGGTGAGAACTTAGGGTTAGGCCTTTATTAGTGCTGGCACTCGGCTTGACTGGGGGTGTTTAGCTGGGTTAGGGGCATCGACCATCAAGGCCGAGTTAGCCAGGCACAACCACAGAGACACATCCAAGCCTAAGTCCCCGGGTTAGTGGCGGCCACGCGTGCACACACAGCTCCTTCCACAGGGCCCTGCCAGGGCAGGCACTGCTGGCGGTGTGCTCACCCCCTGCCTCGCCCGTGGGCTCAGACTCTCTGCCCTATATCTCCTCTCAGCTCAACGGGGCATATGGCTGCTTCGTCGTCCTCCTCACATGACCTGCGGAGAATTATTCATAGTTTAAGGTGCTCCCTGGCTGACTGCTCCCGCCCCTTCTGCTTTACCTTCCAGCAACCCAGCATCTTACACCACAGAGGAAACAGCTGAGGGGGTCGCTCTACTCTGTTAGGGGAGAGCATTTTCTCTTTTGCTGGCAGCAGTGAAAGGCCTGAAATCAGGCCAAACAGACCAACTCACACCAGACAAGTCCTCCCCATAGATGGTGCTCCAGAGAGAAATGGACCATGCTGGGCACATGGCTCAGTCTTGGAGTCTTCTCATTTTGGTCATTACAGTTTGGCTGTGCTGCATGGTTCCTGGGGCCTATTCCAGAGGCACAAGGGGTTCCACAGGGCTCAGTAACTCCATCCATAAATAAAAGAACTCTGTGCTCTACTGACAAACTTGGGGGCAAAAAATCCAACAGACTTTAGCCATAGGGCCTGGGTAGTGTCAACTTCAGCTGGTTAAGGAGCAGCCTAAGAATCCATTCCCAACTAAATGGCCAACTAAAAGGGCAACTAAAGGTGGGTCAGTCCAGGTCTCTTTATTTGAGCCAGATCCAAATAAATAATAGCCTCAACTCAAAAGGAAAGATGGGCTTGAACCCAGGAGGTGGAGGTTGCAGTGAGCCGAGATCACGCCACTACACTCCAGCCTGGGCAACAGAGCAAAACTCTGCCTCCAAAAAAAAAAAAAAAAAAAAAAAAAACACAAAACAACAACAAAAGGAAGGATGGGACCCAGAACAAGTGCCTGCAAATGCTGAGATGCTTACACTGGCTTGAGGTGGTTTTTCTATGAGCCTCTCTACTTGGCTTTCCTCAACATTAAGCCTTGCAGGGAAGGGAGTGCCCTGACTTCACCCCACCCCTGCCCACCCCAAAGCCAGGGTCCCTTACCTTGGTGTGACCCGAGTGAGCTCATCTGAAGGATGCAGGATGCGACAGGTGGTGAAGGTGAAGGTGGAGTTGGTCTGAGACATGCACTTCCCAGGATGGTGCGCTAAATTGGGAGGAACAAAACATATTCCTTGCATCCAAGTACAACCACAATAAAAATTAAAATCCAGCATGTCACTCAACAGATGCAAGAAGTGATGAGCTACCTTGTTAACTGGATCTGGGCGAGGAAGGTGAAACGCAAATGTTCTGGATTGAAGGCGAGTCCTCAAAAATAACCACAATTTTGAGCACTGGTCTGCAGAGCACCAAATTCCAGCTTCCGACCCAATCCAAACAAGGTTTCTCATCAGTATTCTTGGGCCAGTAGTGGATCCAGTCTGGGGGTGGGAGGCGAGGGGGGTGGGGTAATGGGCCTTTGTGGGATAAATTTGGTTTCCCTCCTCAGGTCAGAACCTGCTGTCTTCTTTGGCTGCTTTACATTTCTTTGCATTGGCAACAGCTACCAAAGCTCTGCTCAGAGGAAGGGGAGAGGTACAGGCGGGGAGAGGCACTTGACACCTGCAAACAGGGCAAGGCTCACAGCTCCCTTTCTGCTTACACAAAAAGGGGCTTGGGGATGCTGGCTCCACTACTGTCTATTTGTGATCGTTATGGTGGGAGATGGGGACTTCAGCTGCCTCAGCAACAACGTGGCAAGAGTTCCAGAGATCAGGGCTCTCTAGGGTCCTGAGCTCCAGGATCAGGTCTGGTCTGACACACAGCAGTGTGAGCAGTACAGGTCCCCCTACCCCCTTGCTGCTAGCTGCTTTCTTGACATCTCTAAGATGTCTGATTTCTAATGAAAATGGGATGGCAACAAGTTGTTCTCAATTTACTTCCTTTTAATGCTCTAACAAGTTATTGCTGAGGTGGCTGAAGACTATGGTCTGCAGCAAAGTAAATCATGGAAGTGTTAGGACCATGCATGAGAAAGCTGGCAAAGGAACAAGGAACAGAGTCTATGGGAGACATCATGATTGCAGAGGTCATCCTCATTCATAACTCAAGCATCAGGAAAAAATAATAATAATAAAATTAAAAAAAAAGATGCTGCCCCAAATAGCATGCACGATGAAGTGCTGGGATGATTCTCCCACCCAACCCCACCCCACCCTCTGCCCCTGTAGCAGCTCAGCCCCCAGAGACCTCCTGGGAGAAAACTGATTCAGATATCAGAGGCCATGAGGATTCAAAGGCCATGAAGATTCAAAAGGCTGTGAACTAGAATCTTCTAGCTCCTTATGGTATATTTTCTCTTGGATTTGACAAAAAGGAAAACAATGGAATTGGTTGCTGCCCCAAACCTACAGGTCCACACAGTTGACTATGTCTTAAAAGAAAACCAGGAACCCGATGACACAAACAAAAAAATAAATGCTGGAGACACAAATTAAAGGCAGGCAGGACAAATCCAGAGTACAAAAGTGATGGTGACTAGAGGAGCAAGGCAAGATGGTTTGCCCTGATTTTTAAGGTCCGACTCGGGTCTGTGTGTCAAAGCAGGCTCCCATGGCACCTGACGTGACAGCCAGCACCACGGCCACAGGAGAAAACTCTCAGCCATGGGGAGCTCCAGGCAAAGCAGGAGGGAAGGAAAAAAAAACACATAAAAATAGCCTTTATGAATCTTTCTCAATCAGTGAACATAATGGCTCAGGAACTCCAATAAGTAAGAAACTGCCACAAGCAAAACAAAAATGGAGTAAGCTATGAAGAGAAGGCAACCAAACAATCACGATTCTCTTCCTGCAATAAGGTCTAGAAACAAAAGTAACAAAAAGCCTGGGAAGAGCATCCCAAATAACAGGCATGAGGGGTTATTTGGGAAGGAGGAGAGGGGGAAAGCAGTAAATAGAAATAAGACAACACAGTTGAAAGAGAGATAACATTTAAAAGAAATCAAACAAGGGAAGGCTGGATTTAAAATCAGAAGCATACCCCCATTTAAACACATGGCCAGAATATCAAATCAAAAGGTCACAAATGTTCACTTCCTCCTCCACCCTCTTACATATTGGATCTTCAATTGCAATAGGGAGTGTAAGATGGACATTTTAGAGACGTAGTTGCATCAGCAGAAGCAAACCCATCTTACACAAATGGGTTTTGGGGATAGGAAAAGGCTGCTAAAAATTCACAAGTCACCATTCCCCAGAAGCAATGAATAGCCGTAGAAGACCAAGGAAGATCAACAAGTTTCCAAAGTGCTAAAGCCAGAGATTTGGCCCTTCCAAAATACCACCAGGACGCCTGGACCCGTGGGCTCTCCGCATGTCACCACTGACTGCCAGGATGCTGCTGCACCTCCCTTCCTTGAGACACAACAGAGAGACAGTGAGTCACCCAAGACTGGGATCGTCAGAGGCTCCTCATGCTTGCTACAGAGAAGCAACAGGCTGATTCCTAAAGCCCTGGGTGCAGGAAGAGAGCAAGTTCTTAAAAAAAAAAAAAAAAAAAAGAGAGAGAGAGAGAAACATAAAACATCCTTCTTGGCAGGAAATAGGGGGGTTGGATGAGGGCTCACTGTGAAGTCACCAAGCCCATGCCACGCACCAAAGCCCCCTTCTTTATCTAAACAGAAAGTTCTTTGCAGAAGATGGTATTATGTGTTCATCCCATGCTGCTCATTTGGGAGCTCAAAGGATAGAGTTTCTTGGATTTAAGGCTTTCATTCCCTATTTAAATTCTTATTCTTTCTCTCAACCTGAGTGGAGGGCTTCCTAGTGTTTTGAAGAGACAGGCACATGTTAAATGGGTTAGAGTATTAACAACGACAAATACTTTCATCATTTGATTTAGGAATGAATTTGGATTTACCAATAAAAACCCCTAATTCTTTTTTAATTGTTCTTCCTTCCCCCAGATTCTGACACTGGTATAAAATGTGATATGCTTTAAACTTAATTAATCCTTGATTATTATTCAAGATCTCCTGTGTTGATGAACTGCCCGTAGCTGTCATGCAGATGTTTTGTTCTTAAAACACAGCACATGCAAGCACACATCCTTCAGCTAGCTACAGGTGGACACATCAGAGGACTTTGCAAGAGTGAGAGCCACTCTTACTTTCACTCTTACAGAGTGAGAGCTCACCTGCTCTCTCTAGTTGGACTCTGGTGAGCCTTCTGCCTGGAGTAGGTATGCTTGGTAAGTGGCACTGAGTGCCCATGCTCCTCGGGGGCCCATGATGCCTAGGACTGACTGGAAAACTGGGTGGTTGGGATCCTTCTGCTGCAGCCAGTGAGGAGGGAGCCCTGACACGGCCCCCACTCCATGGATGCCCCTCAGACTGCACTATATAGAGCAGGGTGGCTGCTGCTCTGTGGACTGCTCGGGCCTCCCAGGGAAAATAGGTAGGAAGCCCACTGCTTCCCATGGCCCAGTGCTTTCACAGTGAGGAGAAGGGGGCACAGAAGAGGCTGGGACACTCCGGTGGGGCCCAGAGGTTCCACAGGGATTTGCAGGATGATTGGAACTCTGCCCGTCTGGCCGCCCATAATACAATTTGTACACACCTGCTCATGCATTTTCTTCCCTTCTAATGGCGCTTTCCTTCCCGCATCCCTGGGAAGTGCTGGGGACAACAGAAGCTTCCTTCTCTCTAAAGGCCATCATAGAACCTAGTCCTTAAAAGAACCCTCACATGAGCCCAGAGACATTGGAAAATGCAACCGTACTTGGCATGTTGCTATGGGGAAATTGAGGGTGCAATATACACCCAGACACAGCTGCTTCCAAGGAAGCCTCTGAGAACGGAGAAACACTGGCCATGCCACACACCCAAGCTATTTTAAAAACTCACATAAATAACTTCTATAAATGTAAATTTACAAAAGCATCTGAAAATCTTGGAAAAGGGACTCCACCTTTGTGATGCACTGAGGGCCTTCCATGTTCTTTTTGCCACTCTTGGGAAGTGGCCGACTTGTGTAAAATAAACCCTATGACCCTGACCTTTCTTTCCTTAACTTAAGCATGTAGTGGGATGCTGCTGTCACATGACTTGGATCTGCTTTGCAAGTTCTATAAACTCCTCAACCAGTACACACACACACACACACACACACACCCCAACAGTGGCACCCACAGGCCAGCCTGTTCAATCCAAGTAAAAACAAATCTATTGAAAATAAAAGCCATTGTCCATCCAGCTTAAGGGTGTGTCTTGGACTATCCCCTAGGAATATCAGTATATTTTCGTTGTTTAATGCCCAGCTTCTAATGACTTTTGAAGCTTGAGGGGTGGAAAGGGGAGAGGAAGATGTGTCTTTGCCTGTCAGCTGCATGAGAAACAGTTCCCTTTCCATTAAACAGATAGGGAAGAAGCAATGCTTTATCTCTTCCTAAAAGACTAAAATATCAGGGCATGGAAAATGCTCTAAAGACTTTCCTGTCTCTTCATTATGTAACTCTGCCCATGATATTTTCAGGGGGAAAAAAAGTTCTATGATGAGTTCATGTGGGAAAAGCTGCATAAATAGTTTGCCCTACGAGTCATCATTAATACAAGTACTATGTTAGGGATTCATGTGGCTTTAACAAGTGTTTTCTCTGGAGGTGAGGAGTGGGGGAATCAAGAGCAGTTTCAGATGCAGCAGTGCAGCTTTCTTGTTTTAAAAAATACAAAAGTGATTTTAAACTGTAATATGTTGTACAAGATAACACTTTTAAAGGCCTTAGTTCTGGGCTTCACAGAGGCTTGGTATTTATTTTTTTCTCTGCTTAAGCATTTCTTCAACAGAGCTCTCGACTGCCCCTGCAGCTCCGTAGAGATCCCTGAGCTCCTCGGTGATCAGACATCTGGCCAGCAGGAACCTGGGAGGTTTCTATCACAGAGATTTCGAACCACACATCACAAGATCTTTTTCTGGTTTCTGCACAATTTATTTTTGGTTTCTGCAAAATTAAAAGTCGACTCTTCTTCCCACTACACCAAGTTGCCTACCCTGTTTCATCTGAAAAGTATGTGATTTAAGAGATAAACAATTTCACAGCATTGTGCAGAGAGGGTCAGAAATTCTCTCAAGTGCCCCTGGGGTATCTTCTAGAGAGAGGGGGATTTTTAGAATGCTATTAAAACGTCCAAAGGGCAAATGAAGAAATCCCTTTGTAGTCTTCAGACACCAACAAAGCTGGTCCCTATACCCTCTGTCCTTGTCCTTCCTTCTGTGGCAGACACCAACAGGTGAAGGGAGCTGGCCTGGCTGAGCTGCATCAAGACCTTTCCCCACTAGTGCGTTCAAGGCCAGCACAAGAGAGCACTTCACCTGTGCTTCACTAGGCAGTGTGGTTGCACAGCTCCTCCTCTCAACACAGGGTGCTCCCTCAAGGGCCCTCCACATTAGAAGGGTGTCAGGTTCAGACACCTCCTCAGCAACCCACGTGCCTCTAGGAGCACCAGGGGGCCCTCTGTAGTGTTCAGAGGTGAGGATACCAGAGAGAAAATGCTCAACAAGTGGGTTTTGTTCTGGATATTTTAAGCAGGGTTGACTCTATGCTGTTTGTTTTGAAGGAGTCAATTCTTTCATTCTTCATTCCTTTTTCCACTTGCAGGTGGCAGTTGGCCTGTTTTACTCTGGCTTAATATATATTCTGACGGCAGAGCACAAGGCTTTCCTTAGCATCTCCTAATACAGGTGGGTGTGAGCCAACTATCCACTCTGTCCATAACAACAAAACTCCCTCATAACTGCCATAAAAACAGGCTGAATCGAAGTGTTCCCAACAGCATGGGAACTCACATCAACTCTCTCAGTGTAGACAATGGGAAGGAACTTGCCTGCACCCAAGGGTCTGTGAATCGAGCATACCAGACTTTTCCTTCCAGACCCATCAAGCCCCCAAACCAACTTCTCACAAGCCTGTCTGAACCCCAGTTCTGTGGTCTGTGGTGTACTGAAGAGGGGACAGGATACAAGCTGGCTGAGCTTCGCTCTAGCTGCCCCGCTCGGGCAAAGCTGCAGGAACACCCAGCCGGCCTGACTCCGCCTGGCTCCTTCCCACCACAAGCCCTTCTCTGTCCTTTCCTCACTCAGTCACTGCTCCTGACCTTGGGCCTATGTATCAAACAAGGAGGCAACGAAAGAAGCTGATTCCTGGCTTTTGCCTTGGTGGCCCAGTTGCTGGAGATTTAGGGAATTTTTTAAGGGCAATTTTAGCCAAGTGTGTTTTTTGTCTTCCACTCTGACTTTAAGATCTCAGCTCTAGGCCAGATGTGGTGGCTCACACCAGGAATCCCAGCACTTTGGGAGGTCGAGGCGGTCAGATCTCTTGAAGCCAGGAATTCGAGACCAGCCTGGTTAACAGGGTGAAAGCCTGTCTCTACAAAAATACAAAAAATTAGCTGGAATGGTGACGTGTGCCTATAGTCCCAGCTACTTGGGAGGCTGAGGCAGGAAAAGCACTTGAACCGGGAGGTGGAACTTGCAGTGAGCCGAGATTGCACCACTGCACTCCAGCCTAGGCAACAGAGCAAGACTCCGTCTCAAAAAAAAAAAAAAAAAAAAAAAATCTCAGCTCCAATTAGGACATGGTTCTACTGCAGGGCCACTGCCAGGTAAGATGTCAAGATGCCATGATTCGTGTAAGTTTTTGAGGATATCTCCCCTCAGTATGAACCAGTCTTGATGAGTAAAAGCATTAAAATAAACTGACTGTCAATTTTCTCTATCCATGTGGCTTTAATCCTACTTCTTTCTCACCTTTAAGGATCAAAGCATTCAAGATAATTCAACTGAACTGCCCATCCACTAGCCAACTACCAATTTAACTGTGTGACTTTAACTCTTAATCCTTTGCCACATGCAGGCTCTTCCCCACACAAATGCCTAAAATACAGAGTACTGACAGAAAAAGAAGGTAACTAGTTCTGATAAAGTATACTTTCTATATAAATTAAAACATAAAACATATCACTGAAATAAAGTAAAACTATAATCTAAAACTTTTTAAACAATCCATTTTAATCATCTAAATTATTTACAATACAATAACATGGATTCATCCTTTTTAAGACATGGGATTATAAAAATCAACAAGTGAATGATGCTTCAAATAATACATTTAAATACATTAATCAAATTTTTTCAGTGCTTAAAACTTTTTCTCCATGGGACAGCAGGCTCTGGACAAAAGTGCCTAGCATACAAGTTTTCCCAATTTCCTTCTATCATACCAGCTGCACATAAAAAGGTTCATCACCTCCTGTCTCCAAAGTGTCTCCCTACTGAGTGTTCCCAGGCAGACAATAGCTCCTGGGATAGTGCTGTTTGGTAACAGAAAAGCCCAAGCATAGAGGACGGATTAAAAGGCAGGGACCAGACCACCATGGATACAAATCCCAAGACAGAGGATGCCCCATGCCTTCCCCATGAAGCTTATCTGTCTGCCTGTGTCTCCATGATTGCAGGCATAGAGCTACTTGGGACCTCCAGGATGATTTACTTAGTGATATGCTTTTTACATTCTAAGAATCAAAATGGTCCTGTAATTCCCAATAGAGAAAATAGAGCCAATTCATTGTTCTCCCCTCTCCCCTCTGAAGCCAGTTTTTAAAGATGAGCCTTACCCAGAAAATAAGCCCCAAAGAACTCTCATCTAAATGATCAGACCCTTCCTAAATTACCTTTGGCAACCTAGGTAATTCTTTTTTATTACACACCTCCAACCAGACCCTTTCTACAGTTTCAACTATAAACGTTCACGCCCCTCCTCAAATAACGTTGCTAGGATGAATTTGCCACAGGTTTGAGTACAGAGGGAACAAGCAAGAAAAATGTCAGTGTTTATTTTAAGGAGAGTGGCCAGGATGTCAGTCCTCATAATTGGTCCCTTCTCTCTCTCTATCCTCCAAGGTAAGTTCTTTGTTGACTTGATAAGCTTTAGTCCTTCTGTACAACTTCTAGAAGATGCACTTAATGGTGCTTCTTTGCACTTCCAGAACTCACCTTCTATTCTACCTGTAAGGCTGTAGGGGAGCATCCCAATCAACATAAGGCCTACCCCTTTAGCCATGAAAATCAGCCAGGCATCATGTTTCTGCACCACCACCTCCCTTCCTGACGGACACTGGTGCTGATGACAAAAATGGGACAGTACCGCAGCTGGTTTCTCTTTTTCGAGTGTATAGATAAGAAATAAAAAACATTTTCATACCCTCACAAGCTTAATCTAGTAATATAACTGCTTTAAAAAAATCAAACCATAAATAAACCTATGAACTAAACAAATCACATGACTTGATGACTTCTCTAAAATTAATGTCAAGGAAAAAAGGAAAAGTTGATCCCAAGTAAAATCCCTTGACCACAGCTGTCTGAAATTAGCCGGGGGAATGGGAGACACCACCAATAACCTCAGCTCTTTCCTGCCCTGTATTTCAAGGGGAGTGTTGTGGCCTTCACAAATGAAAATTATGAATCACAAAGATAAACGTCCTCACTTCAAACCTGGTGAATCCTCGGGAATGTCATGAGGATGACAACACAGGGTTAATTCATTTTTTCTCAGTCTCCCCACTGACTCCACAAAAGCTTTGCCTTCCCAACACAAGGGGCTGGGAGGTCCAGTCTAGACAGAGCATGCTGTTGGGGTAAACAGTAACCATGTGATCCCATGATTCCCAGAGCTCTGAGCACAAAGCTTTTCATCCCAGTGGCAACAGGGATGTCGGTAATTCTGTAAACTCATGGCCACACCTTTAATGCTTGGGGACAGTGGGTGGAGTCAGCCAGAGCTCTTTTCCAGCTTCATCTAGGGTCTTCTCTCTGGAAAAGCTTAGTGACGTTCTCCGAAGGTTTATTTGGTTAAGGAGTATTGCTGAAACACTTTTTAAAAATCCACTTTGAACACATGTGTAAGCTGAAAAGAAAATGACATATATACCTCCATTGAAGCTGGGAAAGTGAAAAGGCTGACGAAGTGTCTGAAATCCTGAGCCTTTCCTGGTTCTATTTTAATACAGCATACAGGTAACAGATGATCTCATTTACCTTCTGAATGACCCAGCACTCAATTTCCCTAAAACTGCTCAGCTCCACTTGGAAATCACCAGGGGACTTGAGAATCTTCCCCTTAGACTCAGGGAGACACCCAGACCAGGAAGAAGGGCACTGATGTTTTCAGGGACCCAAAAGCCCACTTTTTTTTTTTTTTTTTTTTTTTTAGCAGCCTTTCCTGCTCCCACTTTAAGATCCCTGATGGGCCATGCACCTCCAAGATGGGCAGGGGAGCTACACCCATTGTTACAAATAGGAGGCATCAGACTCTGTATTTAAAAACAGAACTGTGCAATGAGAATGCTTTAATCATCACCCACACAGACGAGCGGAAGCTACAGACAGAGAACCACTACGGATGGTGCCTGGAACAGAGGTGAGAATGGCCCAAAACTCTGCCTCCGGGAAAGGTGCCAAGTTTACAGGACTTATCGTGTTGCCCTCACCAGACCCCTCCTCCTCCTCCTCCTCCTCCTCCTCCTCCTCCGTGGCCGCTGGCGGCTCCTGCATCTCCTCTGGGGAAGCCTGAGGCCGGCTCGGGTAACTTCTGCTGCCTGAGACAGTCACACGTGCTCGGGACCTCTCACCTGAGGTCTCTGGGTGCTGAACTGGCGTGGAGGTAGCTAGGCGTGGGAGAGAAATGTGGTCACCTGTGTCATCTTCTTCAAAGTCGTTAAGGCAGTACACTTCGTCCAGGTCAACATCCAGCGTCCGGAAGCCCTTGGTGACCACACCGGGCCGGGGGTCCAGGATGCCCCCAAGGTGAGGTTGGGCCAACTGCTGCCAGTGGTGAAGTGTGGCAGAACCTTGCAGGAGAAAGGGAAGGGAAGAAGGGGGACAAGGAGAAGAGAGGGTTAGGATGGAAGTCCAAGACAATGGCTGTTTACCACCCTCAAAGTGCTTAGCGTGAACCTCAGCAGGGTCTGGGCCTCCAGGTGGACTGCAGCGGGAACTTCAGTGGAGCCGCCTTAGCCCTTCCTGCCATGAAACAGAAGCCAAACCCTACCATGCTCAGAAGGAATAGCAAGTTAAGAAATCAACCTTTTTTTTTTTTTAAAGTAAAATCCACACCATAGTATGTGCAAAAGAGGTTTGGGGCAAGGTCTTTATTTTAATCAACTGATGTCAACCCCAGAACTCAACATCTTCTCATTTTACAAAATGGAAGGGGGAAAATGGCAAGATAAGCACAAAAGGGGGGCCACATGTACGTATTCTATGCCAAATACACACTCCTGGGAACAGGGAAGACATAAGCTCAGGCAGAATAAGATCATGTCAAACCAAGCCCAGGACCAACAGCAAGAGAAAAGCAAAAAGAAATGAAAGCAGTACACAGAGATGTGTGGCAGATGTGGCCATCACCTCCTTTACTGGGGTTTTCTGTATTTTGCCAGCAACTTTGAGAGGCTGCCGGGTTAGGGAGAAGGAATTGGGTTAAAGAGGCGTGATTTAAGAACATAGTAAGTCCACACAGAGGTCTAAAGCAGGGGAGCCCATCTTCTCGATGACACCAAACCCCAGGACTCAGATGACATCATGCAAGGTCTGTAATAACACCGGAGTGTGTCCCTGAAGACCTCAAGGTGTCACAAGTGTTCTACAAAGAGAAGTGTTCCTAGGCCAAGCATGCTCAGGAAACTTGAGTTAAGTGTTTTTACTGAGGGGCATCACAGAACCTTTAGTATGCTACAGTGTTCTTGCCAACTTACTTGACAGAGCAACCCATTTTACCCTTGGAACACTTATTAACACCTCACATGACACCATGCTAGTGCATGGCCCGTGAGGCTGGCAGGGCTAGCCCCATTCTACAGATTAAGAATGCACCCAAATATGCATGGCCACACAAATAAATATTCCATGCTCAAAGGAGAGACTTCTGAAGAGGTTCTCGGGCACCAGAAGGCAGGAGGCTTCCTGCACAAATGGATGCTCAGGCAGTCACCACTGGTTTACCAAGGGTATACTTTCTGGGTAGGCAAGAAGCCCTCCAGGATACCAGGCTGCCCTGGGGAGCGAAGAAAAGGGAGTCAAAGATGCCAGGAGTCGGCAGCTCAGGAAGTCAAGACAAAAGAGAAGGGAACACAGGCAGGCTGAGGTGGGAGGCGGTGGGGTGAGGGAGAGGCCCCATGGTGTGCGCAGAGTCTGCCATTTCCAAACACCCCTTGGAAATAACTTCTCATGTGTCGATCTCAGCCAGGGAGGCTTGAAAGGGATTTATAAATGAACAATTTCAAATCCACTCAAAAGGAAAAAAAAGGTGCACACTGCCAATACATGTTTAAAGAGTTCCCAGACACCCACATCAAGGCTTATCCCAGTTTTAAGGGCTCACGGGTACAATAGCAACATACTTAATCTGGATCTATTAAATATAAATAGAAAATACTCTAAATTCAAGAAAAAAAGAAATAAGAAAGAATGACTATAATGAAAAAGGGTATCACATATCCGTTCTCTCACTAGGTACTAAGATGCATCTAGAGCGGTGTTCTCAACTAGGGACAATTTTGTGCCCCGTACCCCACCCCCCCAGGGACACTTGGTAATGCCTGGAGACACGTTTGGTTGTCACAGCTGTGGAGGAACGGCATCTGGTGCTAATGGCATCTAGGGGGTAAAAGCCAGAGATGCTGCCAAACATCCCACAATGTACAGGACAGCCCCCACAACAAAGAACAAACTGGTCCCAAATGTCAACAGGGCTGGGATTGAGAAGCCTTGCTCTAGAGCTGTGGTTTTTAACTCTCAGATGTTTCGAGAATCTGAAGGAAGCTGTGGACCCACTTCCTAAAGGAAGTGTGCATGCTAGCAACACTGTGCAAACAACGCCGGGGCTTCGCAGACCTGCAGAGACCAGTTCATGGGCTCCCGAGTCCCAGATGCCACAGCATCACTGTGATTTTTTAAATTAAGCTTCCCTATATTGAGGCAGGCCTGCATCACAGTTTGTTTTACATGTATTATACCAGCTCACTCCTTGAAACCATCCTAGGAACTGAGTATGATTATATACTTTACAGATAGGGGAATGGTGGCTGCCTGAAGTAAGATAACTTTCCAAAGCCACTTAATTAGTGGTGGCATAGCCGGGGTTCAGAACTAACCCATTTGATGGGTTCACTGCCCACCCATCAAAACCCACAGTTCAGAGAACAAGAAGGAAGTCAGTGTCCCAGCTGCACAAATGGTCAGCAGCAGAATTTCCAGATGGGTGTCCAGGGCCTGCCAGGAGATATTCCTGCTGATAGGAGTTCTCTGCTGTCCCTGAGGACTCCCATTCACACTACCTAATGGGCCCCAGTACAAATGCTCACTGGCTGTGCAGGCACATTCCTGATAACAAAATAGCACCAGGAGAAGTCTTAAAGTAGCCACTGTACTGCCATGTTCAGCTTGGGACTGTACACTGGAGTCTGAGAAGGATGATGAGAAAACCCCACGTACAATATGGCCACGTCACCTCTACTTTTGGAAGGGAAAAGGGGGGTATGCCAATAGACTCTGGGAAGTGAAGAACCCTGGTAAGGAAATGCCAACCTCCTCATCCTTCTGAAGGGGGTCTGAGATGTTTACAATTCACTGGGAAAAAACCCAAGGAGGCTGGAGGTCTGGGCCCTGACAAGAGTCTCATAGGCCTTTCTCCTCCAACTGTTCAACAGGCTGCCCCATCACTCCCTCTCCTCACCCGCTCCCAAGGATGGGCTGAAGAGAAAGAAATGAGGCTACAAAGGGTCTGCTGTTTGGAGTTAAGGACGCCACAGAAATGCATGGAGTTACTTGCATTCTCTGACACTCCACAGCCAAGGAAATTTAGTGAAATTACAACTAAAACATTATGTGAAAAGACGCATCATGCTCAGATTTTTATCCCATGCCTTGGGATGTAAGAACACCCATGTAAGAACACCCATGTAAGAACAGCCAACTTTTACTGGGCTTTTACTAAGCGCCAGGCACTTTTCTGAGGTCTACATTTATAATTCACTTAATCTTCACATTATCCCTGCTGTCTGCATTCTGCAGATGAGGAAACTTGAGTACGGGAAGGGAAAGTAACTTGCTAGAGGCTACAGAGCTGGCAAGTGGCTTGACTGATCTGGGACTGAAACCAAGGCTGGCTCCAGTGTCCATTCTCTTAGCTCTCAGCAGTGACAGGCCTTACACATGAGAGCCTCCGAAACCTAGTCAATAACACACCTGAATGGCTTTCTAGATTCCCATGTGGGTGCTTTCTCAAACCTGACTGTGCTATTTCAGTTATGTCATGCTATGGGGCTCATGGACTATCTCCATTTCTGGCTGGTTCCAAAGTCCCACCGGGGTTTGCCAAGCCCATCAACTGGGCAGAACACCTCATGCTTCACCTCCCTGCTGCTGCCTAAACCATCATGTGGGAATTCTACCAATCTCCTGGCTGCCTGGAGTCCTTCCTTTGACATAAGAAGGTATAAGAATTAAAAAATAAATATGAATTGCATCTTATTCAGAGCCCAAGTTACCTCTTTCTTTCCATTTCTCCAGCTCATTCCCCAGCCTGGCTTCCTTTACTTGCCAAACACTGTAATAAGAGCTACCTCCCATTACCAACTCAAGACCTGCTCACTCCTCCCACCCACATTAAAACCAGGCAGGAATTAGGCAAACAGGGCAAGGAAAGAGAGGAAACTTCATGTTCCTGGTTGGCCCCAAGATGAAGTTCTATGGGAAAAGGGCATGGACAGTGGGGAAAACATGACTATGGTCATTGCGTCCTTACCCCTCTGCTTTCCTTCCATACCCCAGTGTTCCAGCTAAAACATTTTCAAGTCATCAAAGGAGAGGAAACCCCAAAATCCACTGATGTCAGAGGAGCATCAGGGCTTAGATACTAGAATGAAACCTGCTGGATAATGTACAGCTTTGAAGTGTATCCTTTCCCTTATTTACATATTATTTATTTGGAAATGCTACCTTGGTTATGATTAAGCAGAAAGGAAGTGCAAATTACAGGAAAAAAATACTGCCCGCCTTGGTCTTTTTAACACAGATATCTTTCTAGTTTGAATGGTTTGTTTGTTCTTCACCTGCTTAAAACTGGTAAGGTAAGATGAAGAGACAAGAAAGTGCTAGCACTCTTAAACACTTAGCTGTTTGGCTTTCACAATAAGCAGATGGCAAGATTAATTCAACAGGTAAGGGAGCCAGATGGAAAACACTGATTGGCTATCTGCTATGATCTCAGCCAACAGTCTCTAGGGACCTCACCCCAGGTACATTGACCTGGGCTGCTGGTGATTATGGGAATCTTATTAGCTTCTCAGTGGGCCAATAGAAAAAGATAATTTAAGAACATGACCCTAGTGCTGGTCCAGATCTCAATACTAGTAACTCACCCCTACAGACCTGGATTGCAGCAAATTTGGGAAGCCAACATTTTAATAAGCACCTATTAGATGCCAGGTGCAATATAAAATACTTCACATTTACTCCTCACCACAGTCTGGTCTGATGGCTATCAGCCTATTTCACAACCACAACTAAATAGGAAACAGGGCTCAAAAAGTGGGGTGATTTATCTAATGTCACAGTCAGAGCTGTACTGAACCTAGCCCAGGCTGACTTCTGTGTCAGCATCCCATCTTATCATATTAAACATGGTAACACAAAAAATAACTGTGGAGGGGAGGGGAAAAAAGAAAATACTGGTTGTAACAGCTAAGAAGTCTGAGCCAGGTGTGGTGACTCATGCCTGTAATCCTAACACTTTGGGAGGCTGAGGTGGAAGGGTAACTTGAGGGCAAAGGTTCAAGACCGGCCTAGGCAACATAGTAAGACCCTGTCTCTATAAATAAATAAATTAGCCAGGTGTGGTGGTGCAGTCCTGTAGTCCTAGCTACTTGGGAAGCTGAGGCGGGAGGATTGCTTGAGCCCAGGAATTCAGGCATGTAGTGAGCTATGATCACACTACTGTACTGCAGCCTGGGTGACACAGCGAGACCCTGTTTCAAAAACTAAATACATAAATAAACAGCTAAGAAGTCAGAGAACTACAAAATGGAATCAAAAGAATCTGTATCATGAGGTTGTGTTATAGGCCACTGTGATAAGACAAATAACTTTTTAATTGTATTGTTTTAGCCTCCTGGGTAGCAGAGCACTATAGATGAAATTCACCTTGCTAATCTAACAGGATTTCCTATTATCCTATTAACTAATCACAAAAATACTGCCAAGTCACAAAATTAAAAGAAATAAAGATAAACTGGCTAAAATAAATTCAAAAACATATTCTTAGATGATCTAATGGAACACAGAGTCAAATATAGAAAGCAGACAAGACAGAGATGATAAATTCCAATGATCTTTGAGTGACAAAGGAGAAAAAAGAAAAGTAAGGCAGAAAGTAAAATTGCAGAAATGAAAGATTTTATTGAAGAACACACACAATGTGGGTCAGAAAACAATCACCAAGCTTACAACTAAATGAACAATTAAAAAAGAGTAAGCTATACCTTTTCTGAACTCTAAGAAAGACCCCAATTATACAATTTTAAAATAATAATAAAAACAAACTAGCCCACCCTCTTCCTTTGGAGACTGTGGAGCCCAGTCATGTCTTGGGTCTTTAACAAGCACAACCTTACCTTATATATAGCATGCAGTCTCACAGGGGCAATATTGCTCCCAAGAAGCAAAAACAGGTTCTTTTGAGGTAAACATAATTGGATTCTTTTTAATTTTAATACCACAGATGTATTGCTTATGTATTGTTTATGTATACTGTACATGGATATACATATAGTACATAAACAATATATATGTGGTATTAAAATGTCTTTGGGGGGTGATTAGGAAAAAACATCTAAGAAGGCTCCTTAGAGGGGACAATAATTTTTTTAAAGTTGGGAAAGTTCTGCCTTACAGAAGTTCTGATTTGGCTTTGCATCGTAAGTGTAACACAGAGTTTTAAAACACCTTCTCAAACGTATATGGCTTTCCAAACTAAAGGAGTAAAAAATGAAAAATATAAGCACTTGGTGGCTCTTGGCAGGGTAGTAGTAGGTAGAGGGAAAACATTTTATAAGTGCCTAAATTAAAAAAAAAAAAAAAAAAAAGAGGCAGGAGGGCAAGAGGGAGAGAGGGAAGGAGGAAGTTTTTCCCATGAGTTTAATCATCTGAGATGCCCCTGATACTAACACATGAACTGACCCTGAAAAAGGGTGGCTTACGGAGGTACAAAACTCACTTGTCTCCACAGCCACCCCTTCCTGGACTCCAAATTGTAGACTCTAGGAGCTGCGCTCAGAACATACTGCATCTGCCAAAAGCCACAACCTTGCTATATGAAGTTCAAATCAGAACACATAAGCCCACAAATCACATTCAGGTGGTTATGGGAAAAAAAAAAAATCCCCATTTAATAGAGTTTGCTTGGAACCTCTCCCCGACACCAAAACTGCAGAAAAGCTAAAGCATTAATTCTCTGCATTCCTCACACCCACAGGCAAAACCTAATTAATTTTTGAATCAGTTAGCAGTACCTCTACCGCCACAAAAGTTTTTATTTCTAAGGTTCTAAAGGCAAAGGAAAGAACTAGAAGACCACAGTGCACATGCTTGTCTTTCCTCGGCGAGTTTCATGGCCTATGTGTGCATTGTCACACCTGCCAGCCAGAGGGGAGGGACGGAGGCCTAGGCTGAGCGCCACCCTCAGAGGAACTCAAACCAGCAGCGCGGGTGGCTGTCGCGGAAGAAAAAGGAGTAGGCGTGACAGAGGTGCCCCGCCTTCCGCAGGTGGATCAGGGACCAAAGGGAGTCCCCCAGGAGGACAGAGAGGGGCCGAGGCCCCGCGTGATCACCTTCCAGCGGCTTCACGATCTGGAGCTTCTCAGGCAGGTAGGAGCGGCTGCTGAAGGACATGCCAGAGAAGCCGGTGAACTCGGAGAAGCGGGAGTGCGTGCCCAGGGACATGATGCTCTCAGTGGGTGTGAGGGAGCCGCTGCGCAGCTCGCCCTTCTCCGCCAGCTCCTGGAGCTTCCTCTCTTGCTCCTCCTCAAAGAACCTCCTCTCCGAGAGGTAGTTCTCCCGGCGCAGGGACAGCCGCCTCAGCGCCGTCTCCAGGTCGTGGGAGCCTGGGGTGCCCGGCGTCCCTGGCTTCTTACTCTGCTCATCGTTTCTGGAAGAAGAAACGGGTGTGAGGGTGGAATGCCAGCAGGGCTCCAAGGCCACAGAGGCCCGACTGCTCAATGCACAGCGGTGGACGTTCCCTGGGGCTACAGGATTCTCCATGGGAACCAAGGCAAGCAGTTGACATTTAGGCAACAGGGGGAAATAAATTCGTGTCCAGAACCACTCCCGCCAGGGGTCTTTTTTAGTGGGGTTGAGGTGGGGTGAGGACTAAAGTGGGATGAATATCTGCACACAGACTAAGTAAATTCAGTCCCTGTAAACATCTCCCTGAAGAACCTTTAGGAAGAAACCTGTAGGTTGCTGTTCCTGGCTACCAGAAGGATAATGGGGTTAAGGCATGCTTCTCTCTTCTCTTGAAGGAAAAGAGCCCAGACCCCAACTCTGAACAAAACCTGCTCTGATTAAGGAGCTTCCTGTCTGTTCCAACTGGTCCGGAAGAATCAATTTTATTAAGTCAGAGGAAAAGGATGCACAAAGTGGAAAATGGTGTGGGGGTGTGTGTGTGTGTGTGTGTGTGTGTGTCCAGGTTCTGCAGGGCTTCAGGACAAAGAGAAACTGACCATTCCTGAGGAAAGCCCAGTCCTGGGCACCTTGGCCCCCTGCACCCCACCCTCTGAACCTTGTGACCACATTCTGGTCACAAGACAGACAGCCTGAGTCCTCCTCAGCCTTTCCAACATCAAGCTACAAAACGGTCACAAAACAAATGTCTATTCTGTAGCCTTACCTTGAAGATTAACAAAAAAAAAATTCATTAATCCTTCCCCCAAGCATTTCACGGGAAAGCAGACTTTCTGATATCATCTTGTTATACATCTTTAAGCTGATTAAAATATCATATCAAGGATAGGCACAGGCTCAAGTGGGTAGGCAGAACAGATTTGCAGAACTGTAAGGCCCGCTTTTTTTTTTTTGAGACAGAGTCTCACTCTGTCACCCAGACAGGAGTGCAGTGGTGCAATTATCAGCTTGCTGCAACCTCCACCTCCCGGGTTCAAGCGATTCTCCTGCCTCAGCCTCCTGAGTAGCTGAGATTACAGGTGCATGCCACCATGCCCAGCTAATTTTTTGTATGTTTAGTAGACATGGGGTTTTGCAATGTTGCCCAGGCTGGTCTCAAACTCCTGAGCTCAGGCAATCCTCCTGCCTCGGTCTCCCAAAGTGCTAGGATTATAGGCGTGAGCCACCACGCCCGGCCAGGTCTGTATTTTTCAGGTGACTCTCATCTACCTCCCTCTTAATAATTACTGAGCCTGCAGACAATCCATACTACCACTCCTCACCCCAAAACAGAGAAGTGAAAACTCCCAGCTTGCTCACCCCAGGTCGGCTGCCTCTGTTTCCAGAATGATGCTGTTGGTCTTGTTGTCGAGGACGACGTTGCCTATGTCGCTGCCGTAGAAGCTGGACCGGGGGGTGCTGACGCAGCTGGACAGGAGGGAGTTCATGGCCGAGGACTGGTTGGAGCCGGGGATGTTCATGGGAGAAGGGGTCAGAGATCTCTGCTTGACAACCTGGTTGATGTTTCTTACTGTCTCAAAGACACGCTTCTGGTGACTAGGGAGAATGCACGGCATCCGTGAGTGAGCAAATGCGGGCACAACCCTGGAGTTTAACCCTCCAAAAATGATCAACTGAGCCAAAAGGGCACCTGGCCTATGACGAGTCCCCAAGCAGCCCGCTATCCTGTGCCTGCCACCTGTTTCTTAGGGTATTGGCTGCCTCCTTCACAATGTGAAATTTGAGAGATTCAACACCCACTAAACCCAGGACTCGAATGCATGGTTGTATCCTAAAGGTGATGCCAGCAAGAGTGAAATTGTGTTTCACATCCCTAAAGCTTAACCTACAAATAAAAATACTTAAGTATGACTTTTGTCTCCTAGATTTCTTTTTTCATAATATTCACTAGAATAAACACTGCAGCAGGGCAGTGTTTACTGCTCAGTGCAGCAGAAATCAATCAATACTTGTAGAATGGATATTTGTTGAACATTCATATAAAAAAAGGAAGACTTCAAGTTAGTCTTTCACTTCTATAATAAGATGATAAATACTAGATTTGTCTAATTTTGGAAAGTGTTATTTTAGGAGCAGAACCACTTTGATGCTCATTTGTTCCCTTTTAAAGAGAAAAGGGTAGGCATGTTTTTACAATGGCCACTTCCTTCTGGGCTGCAGAGGGTGTCACACATATACCAAACCTCACTTGGACACTTGCCACTCCCAGGATCTCATTTAAGTTCTGTCTGTGGAGTCTGGGTACACAGAAAACACAATGAAACCTGGTCCACATGTTCCTTACAAACACCTTGGGGCAGGCTAAGTACAAGAGTTGAGGTAGGAAGACAGATGGTAGAAGCTCATATCCCTAGGTGTATTCAGATGGAGATGGAAGCCGTGCACAAAATCTTTGAAGACCCCTCTGAATCTCACACTACATTGATTTTAAATTTTTTAAATGTTTTCCACTGAAAGGAAAGATAAAAACGTGTAGCTATATCAAGACGAAGCTTGTGTTAAGAGAGATGGGAAAGACATCTCTCCTTTTCTAGGACTTTCTGGAAGTTCACAATTTGTCTTTAAAACCTAAGAAGAAGAGGAGCACAGTGGCTCACAGGCCAGTGGTGGCTCACGCCTGTAATCCCAACACTTTGGGAAGGCCAAGGCAGGATGATCACTTGAAGCCAGGAGTTTGAGATCAGCCTGAGCAACATGGTGAAGCCCTATGTCTACAAAAGATTTTTTTAAATTAGCTGGAAATGGTGGCATGCACCTGTAGTCCTAGCTACTCAAGAGGCTGAGGCAGCAGGATTACTTGAGCCTAGGAGTTCGAGGCTGCAGTGAGCTATGATCACACCACTGCACTCTGGCGTGGCCAATAAAGTGAGACACCCCATCTCTAAAAAATAAATAAATAAAAATTAACACTAACAAAAGATAATAAGAGGAGCTGAGGGATGCTGTCAGCTGTGTTCTATTATTTCCCTTAATCTGGACTGGGAAGGACAATAGTCAATCACTGTCGGTACCCAGAGCCTCAACATTGCTAGGTTTTGAACACTGCACTGGTCACAAGTTGGTCTCTGGGAATCTCAAAACTGTAAAAACTGTGGCAGTACGTGATGTCTGGAGACTCGGCCTCTTCCAACTGCAGCTCCTTGCGCATCGTTCCCTCAATCTCTGCTGCCAAGGAATCCTGGGAAAAGCCAGAAAGACAAATGTCGAGTAAGCGCCAATTCAAATGCTCTGTCTCTAAAAGAGGTATGCACCCAGGTGGGCCATGGAGAGTCAACCAAGGCATCAGAAGCTCACGGTCTTCCCACAACACAAACTTAACAGCACTCTCTGTTGTCAGAGACCCTGGCTGAGCAGTTTCCCAGGCAGGTTCTGAGTGTGGCAGTGCCACTGGGCACTGAGTGTAAAGCTGCTGACTCATATGCCATTAGGTGTCTAAAAGCAAACCCTATGCTCCGTTGGCCAAATCATGGAGCTGTAACCATGGCTACGAGATGGGATGCAGAACTTATGTGGGAGGGGTGATGTGTTCAGAATGATGGAGACAGGTGAATTTCCAAATACCTGTGAGCTTACAGTGAGATATGGCAACAGAGCCCACACAAGTCACACAAAGCTTTTGTCCCCCTAGTCTACAGGGTCTGTCACACCCCCTCTGTGTCTAAGATTCTGACACCGAGAATAGACCAAGGGCCTCCAACTTCGGCTCCTGGGGAAGCCTTTCCCACCTTCAAAGGGCACTCTGGTTCTGTGCTAGTGAGAGGGTCTCTACAGACATGACGTGAGTCACACGCACTGCCATCTCTAGGTCCCTGCTCTCATCCTCCCTGGCCTCCTGCAAGGGAAGTTCCTCTCACCGCCAACTATCCATGGCCCACCCACCTTTAAACAACCTGCCCAGGAAATGTAGGATTCCTGTTTCCACTAAGAATCTCACATTTTTTTCTGAAGCAGACACCAAACACAGTAAGTCTTTGCCACTCTTCTCAACAGCTCACATGTTTCTCTCTCCAGCTTTGTGGGTCAGGGGAAAGCTAGTCACTGATGGCTTCTCACTTCACCAATGGGCCAGGCCTCAAGCTGAGACTCAACATTAAAGGCTGCCAGATGGATGTCCCCTCTCCTGTACCACCCATCACTCAGCACTGTAGGAGGTGGAGCCTAACACACAATCCCTTACACATGGTAGATACCCACAGGATCAAGTGTGTGCAGAAAAGCACCAGTTCAGCACCAGAGGAGGATATCCATGGAGGATAACCTGAAGGGAAAGGCTAAATTCATGTTAAACAACAGAACAACCTGCGATGATGGACGCATCCTCTGTGCTGGGACATATGTACATGTGGAAACCACCAGCCAGGGGTGGCTAGTGAGCACAAGAAATGTGGCTTGTGACTGAGGACCTGAATTCGTAATTATATTTTAATTTAATTGATTTAAATTTGCACAGCCACATGTGGCCAGTGGCTTCCCAGCAGATACCTCCTGGGGACTCCAGGGCATCCACCTCAGCAGCTTCATGGTCCATGAGGATGCTCTGGTCTGGAGGCTGGAACCAAGCGGGGAGACTCCACAGGAGTCAGCAGGAAGCGAGATGAATAAAGGGCTAGCAGGCTTTTTTCAGTCCTTGTTCACAAATATGCATTTTATTTTGTAATTATTACCCACAGATTGCCATTAAACGTTATGTCCAGTAAGGACTTCCCTAGGTGAGTCTGACATCTTTTAAGCCAGCTTATTTTTTAATACTGTTATTCACCACATAATTTACAAATAGAGAAGAAAGGACCTTCATACACCTTAAGAAAAATGAAGTGTCAAATTACTACAGTCAGCCCTCTGTATCTGTGGGTTCCACTTCCTCAGATTCAACTAATCTTAGATAGAAAATTTGGGGGGAAAAAAAACAAAAAATAATACAAATTTAAAAATCGGTACAGTATAACAACTCCTTACATGGCATTTACATTGTATGAGGTATTACCAGCAATCTAGAGATGATCTTTTTGTATGTGGAAGGGCATGCATAGGTTATAAGCAAACACTATGCCCTTTTATATCAGGGACTTAGGCATTGAAGGATTTGGTATCTGCAGGGGGTCCTGGAACCAATCCCCCTCAGATACTGAGGGATGACTGTAATTTCAAAGCCATACTGAGATAAAGTCACATGCAGGCTCTGTGACTTGTTTTTGGCCATGACCCTCTCCCCTCTGGCAATCCAGGCAAGTCTGTGGACTCCTTCTTGGAATAATATTTTTAGGCAAATAAAATTATGATTATAAAAGAAGGCAGATATATATCAATATAACAACGTGTGTGTGTGTGTGTGTGTGTGTGTGAGAGAGAGAGAGAGAGAGAGAAAGAGAAAGAGAGAGAGAGGAGAAAGGAGAGAGAAATGAGTTCAGGACTGGTTACTGCTGTCATTTTGAAGTGGAGATCAGCATCTGTGGTGTTGTGAGGCATCTGTAACAACTGAAATGTGCCATAGGGCCAGGCGCGGCGGCTCATGCCTGTAATCCTAGCACTTTGGGAGGCCGAGACGGGTGGATCACCTGAGGTAAGGAATTCGAGACCAGCTTGGCCAACATGGTGAAACCCCATCTCTACTAAAAATACAAAAAAAAAAAAAAATTAGCCAGGCGTGGTGGCACATGCCTGTAGTCCCAGCTACTTGGGAGGTTGAGGCAGGAGAATCGCTTGAACTCAGGAGAGGGAGGTTGCAGTGAGCCAAGATCGCACCACTGCACTCCAGCCTGGATGACAGAGCAAGACTCCGTCTCAAAAAAAAAAAAAAAGAAGAAGAGGAGAAAAAGAAATGTGCCATAAAAATACCTGTGATTTCTAATGATGACAAAGTCACAAGCAGTGCTAATATCACTGTGACCTGGTGACCTTCATAAAGGAAGGAAATATTGAGTACAATTAGCAACTAATTTCACAGGCCCCCCCGAATTTCGTCTGTGGATCCCAGATGAACTCCTGCCATTGGGCAAGAGAATTGGGAACATAGTTGTGCAAAAACTGCTACTCACTGTTTTATTCAGCGATTAGAATGGCTAGGAGCAAAAGAGGCAGATCTGGGCGTTCTGCATGATGCAATCTTTAGACTGCTTTAAATACCTTTAATGCATAATACACTTTAAAAATAGCCATCTTCAAAAACTGGGCTGTGCCAAGAGCTACAGAAAAAGGCAAACAAAAACTTTACCTCAGCAAATATGAAAGCTGAGAATCCCTCAAAAAGAAACTAAAGTGCAAATTTCAATTCGACTTTTCTCACACAATAGTTCAGTTTTCAAAGAGAGGTCTGCCCTTGAGAGTGGGGAAGGCAGTGGAGTGGATCCTGGGTGCCCAGGAAACAAGACAGCGCCAGGAGCTCACTGCACCAAGATGACAAGCCAGGAAGGAGGGAACCCAGGTAAGGAGCCTGCAAAGCTACACAGGCCAGCGTGTGAGCCAAGTGTGGTTAGCGCTAGATCAGGGAACTTGGGGGACTGAATATTCTTTGCTGCTTTTACTGAGATTCCTGGAATCACTGGATCACCCATCTGTGCCCTAGAAAGCTGACTATGTTATATGTCTTTCTTTTTGTTTTCCTCAGATTTCAGTGAAGCTTCTTGAGGCGGAGAGGGGGTGGTGGCTATTCTAGCCTGACTTCCTGACTTTGATGCATGGGAGCAAAGAAGAAAAGAAATCATGATTTAGGGAAAGTGGGCCAGACAACAAGGAGTGGGGGATGGGGATAGTATCGGCTGGGGGTCAGCAATGAGGGCTGAAGGGAAAGAGCTCCAAGGAAAAGGCCAATTTCAGAAGGGACAGAATCTCACAAGCACTTATGCAGCCATCCGCTCCTATCTCACTTGGCGGAGTTTCTCTCAAAAGCTCTTCTCTCCTCAGAGAGCATTTAGCATTTCATCAAACCATGGAAATAGAGCTGGAATACACAGGAGTTCTTGAGTTTGCTCTTTAGGCCATCTGTCTATCTGTCCAACTATCCATCTAAACGTAATGTCTATTAAATGTCTACAATGCATCATGTCAGTGCTCAGGAAGTTTTGGATTGTGAAGCATTCTGGATTAGAGATGCTCAACCTGTATGAGTCAGATCTTCCAAATACCTGAGGTTCCCACTAAAGCAAGTTCCTACTAAATTTATCTTTTAATGGCAGGAGTAGAAAAGACCACAGATTTAGAGGAACAGAAAATAACCAATTTGTCTTATGTAGTTAAGAAACCACCAGTCAGATTCAAGTGTCCTTGATTCAGACTCAGATCTGAACTGTACAATGAGAAGCGAACTGTGAACACCCAACTCCAGTGGCCAGAATGTCAGACACTGTGCTCCTATCACCAGAACCCCTCCTGTCCTCTGGCTGGGAAGAAAGCACAGCTCACCATGGGAAACAGGCCCAGCGAGTGGTAGCGCCGAGACGTGGTATTGGGCATGGTTTTGTTCCGGAGGTTCTTCAGCTCCTCCTGCGCCTCATGCAGCATCTCCATGCACTCTGCGTACTTGTCCTCCAGCTCACGCAGCTGCAGGCAGGAAAGACACAGAGGGTCAGGATCTCCTGAGCACCCAGGTGTACACACATCTGCCCATCCGAAGGCCAGGAAGACACAGCAATCTAAGAGTCCCCAGCATGTGTGGAACCAGCTGCCCTGTGTGCCTGTGGCCAAATAACAGAATTTTCAAAGGCTTGCTTTTTCTTTGACTTGAGGCAAGCTTACAGACTCAGAAATCTTCTAAAATACCAACAATGGGCAAATGAAACAAAACCAACTTCATGCAAAAGAAAAATCAGGCTAGGAATGATGGCTTACAGCTGTAATCTCAGCACTTTGGGAGGGCAAGGCAGGCGGTTTGCTTGGGCACAGAAGCTGAGACCAGCCTGGGCGACGTGGCAAAACCTCATCTTTCCAAAAAAAACAAAAATTAGGTGGGCGTGGTAGCCCACACCTGTAGTCCCAGATACTCAGGAGGATCACCTGAGCCTGGAGAGGTCGAGGCTGCGGTGAGCCATGCTCATGCCACTGCACTCCAGCCTGGGTGACAGAATGAGACCCCATCTCAAAAAGAGAAAAAGAGAGAAAGAAAATCGTCACACCCATGTTTCAAGCCACACCTGTGAGATTCCTCTCCCTGAGTGCTCTGTGTTGTATTGTTTCATTTCTTTGAACATTTTTTGGGCACCTGCACGTGCCAGGCTCAGCTGGTGTAGAGCCCTGCCACACAGGTGCCCATAACCAGTAACAGTGTCAGTGGGCACAGAATCAAGGTGCAACTGGGTTTACTCTCCCACGAATAAAAATGAAATGAAATTCAAAATAAAAACAGTAGTTGCGATGGACGTGACTAAAGCTGTCCAGGAAGGCTAATCCACCTTCGCTGCAATCAGAGGCACTGAAGGAATGAGGGAGAGGTGCTCACCTCGGCTGTGAGCTGCCGCTGGGCATCCTTAGCAGCCCCCAGATGCTGGACAAGTTCTTCATTTTCCACTGCGCACTAAAGCATGGCAAAGATAGATCACTTTCTAAGATACTTAATAAACGTCCAACTTTTTCCCTCTTATTAACCTAATCTGTAATGAACTCATCACTTTCTACAAGGACATGCTCATCTTATACTCAAATTCTGCTTTTTATATTATTTTGAAGGTAAAGTCTTTCCTATATCCACATTCATTCTCTATAGCCCACCGCCCCACCCCCATCTTCCAAAGCTCTCTGGAAGCATTTTACCCCACACTAATAGCAAAGTCCATTTTGCTGCCTCTTCTTAAATCTGAAGAGGATACTGCTCTACTGCAGCACATATCTAGTGCACTGTGTAAAAACAAATACTAGACTAGATGATCCATAAGTTAAACTGCAAAAGTCCATATTTACAACATCTTTTTAATGAATTCAATATAATTTTAGGAGATAAGAGGTCACAAATAAGACTCGTCACCAATTCAGGTAATCAGTTTTATACTGCTGAGTCCACTAAGCTTTTTCTGCAAAGGGGCAACACGAACTGCTAAGATATGAAACTAAAGAGCACTGTCTTCTGGAGTAAATGTCCCTTCCCCGTCTCAGCATGGCCATTGTTGTATCAGCCAGATAAACAGAGAAGCCTTACAGCTTTTGCCTTTTTCTGCAAATCAACTATTTGCGATAGCAGGTGTGTGATCTCCTCTTGCTGGCGGGCAGCATCTTCCGTCTTCTTGGCCAGTTCCTCTGAGATACTAGCAATCTGGACATTGGCATCCCCTTTGACAAAGAAACAACAATCAGGAGAGGAAGTCAGAAAACCACACATGCAGACCCAGAGAGAATGGTTTCTTTGTGGTTTGCACAAGAAAAACCATCCTTACTAAAAGACAGGGTAGAGTGGGGAGGGTGCAGGAAGGAACTCATAATGACCATTTTCCCACATGAAGAAGCAAAGCAGCTTCTTCAGGGCTCAATCAGTTATGAAAAAGAATCTCACCCCATTAGATAGCACTCCTGAGCTCAGTGTAGGGTCCCAAGCCCACCAACCAAGGCTGTCTCCCCAGAACAAATCAGGGAGGCTCCAGTGGTCAGATAGAAAGTGACAAACAAAACATGAGTGCATCTAGCCAAATCCTCACATTCCACACATGAGCAACCCATGTGACTAAACAGGAATCCCCTGCTGCACCCAGTTCTAAAAAGGAACTACTGACTGCACAGTGCAATTTCCTTGGAGTTTTCAACCCATATTCAGAGCCATAACTCACTTGACTAGATTTGAACATGAGGTGTGTTTCATTACTATTTTGCTGAAATGCAAAATACTTAGTATTTTGACGAAATGCAAAATACTTAGTATTTTGACGAAATGCAAAATACTTAGTATTTTGACGAAATGCAAAATACTTAGTATTTTGACGAAATGCAAAATACTTAGTATTTTGACGAAATGCAAAATACTTAGTATTTTGACGAAATGCAAAATACTTAGTATTTTGACGAAATGCAAAATACTTAGTATTTTGACGAAATGCAAAATACTTAGTATTTTGACGAAATGCAAAATACTTAGTATTTTGACGAAATGCAAAATACTTAGTATTTTGACGAAATGCAAAATACTTAGTATTTTGACGAAATGCAAAATACTTAGTATTTTGACGAAATGCAAAATACTTAGTATTTTGACGAAATGCAAAATACTTAGTATTTTGACGAAATGCAAAATACTTAGTATTTTGACGAAATGCAAAATACTTAGTATTTTGACGAAATGCAAAATACTTAGTATTTTGACGAAATGCAAAATACTTAGTATTTTGACGAAATGCAAAATACTTAGTATTTTGACGAAATGCAAAATACTTAGTATTTTGACGAAATGCAAAATACTTAGTATTTTGACGAAATGCAAAATACTTAGTATTTTGACGAAATGCAAAATACTTAGTATTTTGACGAAATGCAAAATACTTAGTATTTTGACGAAATGCAAAATACTTAGTATTTTGACGAAATGCAAAATACTTAGTATTTTGACGAAATGCAAAATACTTAGTATTTTGACCTTTGGTCTTAACTTGTAAACTTAAAATGAAGAGGAGGAGAGAAATATTTATTTGCAAAGGTGAGAACCCTGGCTTCAGCTTCCACAAATCAAATTACTGGTAGTAAGCTGTTCTTCCACATTTTCAACACAGTTTTCTGTAGCTGGGCCTAACTTAGGCATTAAAAAATTCCAATATTCTGGCCAGGGGCGGTGGCTCACGCCTGTAATCCCAGCACTTTGGGAGGCCAAGGCAGGTGGATCACCTGAGGTCAGGAGTTCAAGACCAGCCTGGCCAACATGGTGAAACCTTGCCTCTACAAAAATACAAAAATTAGCCAGGCATGATGGTGGGTGCCTGTAATCCTAGCTACTCGAGAGGCTAAGCTGGCAGAATCGCTTGAACCCGGGAGGCAGAGGTTGCAGTGAGCCGAGATCGCAACTACTGTACTCTAGCCTGGGTGACAGAGTGAGACTCCATCTCAAAAAAAAAAAAAAATTCCAATATTCCAGTATAAAGCCAAAATTAAATTTAAATATCCACCTCAGTGATAAACTGAGATAATACATAGCTGGCAACTTAGCACTAAATAATAGAGAAGGGGTGCCACACAAGGTTGGGGAGGCCTCTAGTTTTAAGAAAAATGCTGCTGAGCCGTAGGCTGGCAGGAGACTGCACTTTAGCAAGGCTGACGCAAATCTGTCTAATCATGACAGCAGATGCAAGGAAGTAAGAAGACAGCAGTGCGGGGACATACTCAGCTCCTTCACGCAGTCGTTGACCAGCTGCTGCTCCTTCTCCTCATAGGTGATGGTCTCTGTCTTCAGCTGGCTGGCCTGTAGACAAGACCCAGGTCAGAGGCCCCACATTCTCACCTGGCCTGGTGGTGCAGGCAAGGGTTGAGGCATAAAGCAAGGGCTAACCGGGGTCTGGGAAGCTGCCCTTAGCATTCCCCCACCTGTCACCCATCGTACCCTCAAATACAGAAAGTCCATCTGAATTCCCAGCTTAATAATGGATGTGCACTCAAAGCTGAAAACCTGAAAAATGCATACCACTAGAGGGCGCCACACAAAGCTACGGGCACAGGCGCTCTACAGCTTGCTCTGTTAAAAACACCACGAACACCACCATCCTATCATTGTTATCTGTTATTTGTGGCTGTCCTGGCTCATAAATATGGATGCTCTGTGACCCGCACAGTGCCTAGGACACTACCCACAGCAGGCATCCTAAGGATAACCACACAGGAATGGCTAACACTTACTATGTGCCAGGCACTGAACATATGAGGTCCCAAGTTGGAGTTAAACCTGCTGTGTTCAAGCTTAGTAAGAACAAGGTCCAACACAAAAGCATTAAAATGCAGAGGCACAAGAGCCACCCCAGGACTCTGGACAACTTGCCCTGGCTGAAAAGGGTGGGATGATAGAGATCTGAAGGCCCAAAGAAGAAGCCCCGAGACCAGGCACAGTGGCTCACACCTATAATCCCAGCACTTTGGGAGGCCGAGATGGGAGGGCTGCTTGAGCCAAGATCACGCCACTGTACTCCAGCGTGGGTGACAGAGCAAGACTCCCATGGAGGGAGGGAGGGAGGGAGGGAGGAGAGAAAGAGGGAGAGAAAGAGACAAAGCAAGCAAGCAAGCAAGAGCCCCAGTTATACAGAAGTGTCTCTGAGCCCTTAGTCCTGGCCCCAGAAAATCATTACACTTCAGAAAATGGATGTGGGGTAGCAGGAATCTGTAGCTGGGATCAGATTCCCTCAGCTAGCTTTGGGTGAGTTGCTGGGCGCCCAGGGCTGGAGCATTTACCTGGGGCAGGTGCTGGAAGAGGTAGCACTGAACTCAGAATAGGGAGCACAGGGCTGTTGCCTTGCCCAGCTACTGGCTGGCAGAGGAAACCTAGGCAGACTTCTTGGTCAATCTGGGTTTACATGACCCATCAGTGAACAAGGTGCTGGAAGAGGTGAGGTCTAACAGAACAAGACGTGCAGAAGAGCATCTTGTCCAGACGGGACATGAAGATCTTACCAAGGTGTGGGCAAGTTCAAGTTGACAGATGGTCTGCACTATTAAGGGGCTCTCAAGAACCCAGGGCCAGCCTAGGACGGCACACAGCTCCAACCTGACACACAGGGGCCTGATAAACAGGGCCGTACTGTACCACACCATACCTCGGCTAGAGAACAGAAACTCACCACTAATTAAGACAAACAGTACTAAATTTGCACGTATCAGTGTTTCTAGAGAGGGGCAGTGGGTGAAGGCGAAAAACAAGGGGCTTAGAGTCACAGACCTGCAAATCCTAGCTTTGTCACTCAATGACCTTGGGTTATCAAAACACCTAGCAGCCTGGGGCCCACCGTTCCAATGAGAATCAAAGTAACCAGCTTTCAGCCCTGTTGTGAACTCTAAAAAAAAATGTGGGCAAAATGCCTGGCACACTGCCTTGCCAATAAAACAAACTCAAAAGCATGAGTCCCCAAGTTGCCTCAGCTCAACCTTTTTGAGTTAATTGTTTAAGAAATATGGCTCTGCCAGGCACGGTGGCTCACGCCTGTAACCCCAGCACTTTGGGAGGCCGAGGCAGGTGGATCACCTGAGGTCAGGAGTTCAAGACCAGCCTGACCAGTATGGTGAAACCTCGTCTCTTACTAAAAATACAAAAATTAGCTGGGCATGGTGGCATGCGCCTGTAGTCCCAGCTACTCAGGAGGCGAAGACAGGAGAATAGCTTGAACCTGGGACGCAAAGGTTGCAGAGCCAAGATTGCACCACTGCACTCCAGCCTGGGTGACATAGCGAGACTCCATCTCAAAAAAAAAGAAAAAAAGAAAAAGAAATATGGCTGTCTCTGAGCACCCATGGACTACTTCCTTGAGCATCTGATCTGTGGCAGCATGAAAACGAGGCTGGGTTTCTCCACAGGTGCTGTGGTCAGAGCTGGAGAACACCATGGGAGACCTCACTGCAGGAGTGACTGTGAAGGAGGGGACCTCCAACTCTTCCCGGTCCACACACCATGTCATTCACCAGGTTTGCCTGCCCCAGCCAGGGAGGCATGTGTTGGGCTGGAAGGCAGTGCCCAGAGCACAGAGGAGGCACGTCTGCCGAGCGCCTGGTACAGCTCTTCACAGACTGCCACCTTTGAGGAGGGCACTTAACCATGGTTGTCCTTGCCAGATAAGGCGAATGGGGCCACCTCCCTTCCAGCAGGGGCAAGAGAAGGGAGGGCACATCACCTCGGATCGAAGTACAACGTTCTCCTCTTCAAGGTCTTTCAGCTTCTTTTGAAGAGAATCCAAATGAAAGTAATTCTGGACTGAGGAGGACGACTCATTCCTCTTCAACCTGGGGGAGAAAGTACGCTCACAACCTAGGGAGACGCATTTCCTCCCACCACCTGGCAAACCATGTGGAGACACAAAGAAGGGCTTGCAGGAAGGACAATGACCCACCAGACCGCTCTCCCAACCCCAGGAAGACAGCGCCCCCAGTGCACAGGCTCACCACCAATTCTGAACCCACATCTCAACCCTTTATCCACAACTTGCCACATCACCTTAGAATTCAGGGGACCAACTCTGTTTAAAGCCTACACAATTCCAGGATGTCTGGGAGTTTATTTAATACTCACAATGCATTTGTAAGTACTCTGTATGTTTTAACTCAATTAATGCTTATAACTCTGTGACCTAAGCTCTACTGTTATCTCCATTTTACAAATGACAAAACAAGTACAGAGGTTAAGTAACCTAGCCAACGGCATGCAGCTAGTTAAGTCCCAGAGCCAAGATCTGCAACCAGCCCACTGGGCTCTAGAGTTCATGCTCCCAACATGAGGATCTGCTGACTCTCAGAGAAGACACCACGCCTTCTGTCCCAAGGACCTGCCACAGCACCTCTGGCTCCAGAACCCTGAATGCTCTCCAACAGCAGAGCCTAACCCATTATCCATTAATGTGCCAGGGCAAATCAATCTAAATGGACAAATTAGCAATAAGACCCAGGAAAAGGAAAACTAAAAACCTGTCCATCCATATCCCGCTAAAATAGTAAAATCAATCTGTTTGAGGCACTTGGAGGTGTTTGGTCCAGAGAAGGCTGAGAGCAGCTGACCTCCATTGCTGCTGAAGGTGACCCTGTCTAGGTGACTCCAAGGACATCAACAGCGGCCAGCCTGTGCTCTGGCCTCCAGAAATAAAGCCCTCTGGTGACTTACGGGGTTGAGCAAACGGACTCGGGCTCACTCTCCTCCGCAGCGCTGGTGTAGAACTGAAGCAGCTCATCCTTCATGGACAGCTCATGCCGGAGCTGAGACACCTGCACAAGCAGAGCGGGCCCATCATTTGCTTCCCAAAAGGTGATACTGTCCCCCCCGACTCACATTCCAACACTTAACACTTAGTGACAATATTTTTCTGAAAATTCACTACTGAAAGTGAAAGCATTTAAACTGATTTCGTGCTATTCAAAAAAAGAGGCTTTCATTTGATCTATTTAAAAGAAACACAATTACTTTTTGGTAGAAAGCTGTCTAAATTCATAATTTTTACTTTGGTACAGGGAGGAGCAGAGAGGGGACTAGAATGATGCTTGGGGGCCGGGCACGGTGGCTGGCACCTGTAAACCCAGCACTTTGGGGGGCCGAGGCAGGCAGATCATCTGAAGTCAGGAGTTCAAGACCAGCCTGACCAACATGGTGAAACCCCGTCTCTACTAAAAATACAAAATTAGCCAAGAGTGGTGGCATGTGCCTGTAATCCCAGCTACTCGGGAGGCTGAGGCAGGAGAATTGCTTGAACACGGGAGGCAGGGGTTGTAGTGAGCCGAGATCACACCACTGCACTCCAGCCTGGGCAACAGAGCAAAACTCCATCTCAAAAAAAAGAAAAAAGAATGATGCTTGTGGGGATGCAACTATTCAGGGGCTTTGGAAATAGCCAGATGATCAGCTGGGCAAATAGCCAGAAAAATTGATCATGTTACTAAATGAAAGAAAAGGCCATTCATTCACTTCTGCCAGAACCAAATCCCAGCTCCAAATAGGGTCCTGGAGATGCCAGCTCTGCACGGGCCAATACAGGCAGCTCACCGACCCTTGCTCTCACACTTGGATGACCACATAGCCCCATTCTGTGATGCACCCTCACAAGGCTCCTGGACAAGACCAGCCAGACCTCGTTCCGTGCTCCATGCTTACTAGATAGGAATTTCACACACAGGAAGAAAAGAGCCAACCATCAGGGAATGGCTACATTGACTTCTGCTGAGATGGCTTTGCAAATCACCCTGATTTGTACTTAAGGTTTTTAAATAAAGTTGGACTGTAGAAGTTTTCATCTGCCCTTTCACTCTGCAGTACTGAAGAATAGGGAACCAGTGCTATAAGAAGAACTGCAGTTACGTTTTAACTCTTTCTTATTTATAATTTGACTTAGGGTCTATGGTTTATTGCAAATTTTCTACAAAACAGAGTGAATTATTACGTCTTCCATGGAGAAGACAATTTTATGTGCATAAAAGTTTTAGCTTCGACACCTAGACTGATAATTTAATAATATGCCAAAGGGAAACATGTCATAGCTTTCAAATTCAAAGCTTTTCCAAGGGGGAAAAAAGGCATTTCCACTCCCAGAGAGCTGGATCCTCTTTGTGCAAGGTGAGGCTTGTCCCAAGCAAGAACAGTATAGTGAAGAAGCTGACGGGTGACCATTTGTGAGTTACTGGCTGGCATGTCCCTCTGCTCAGAAGTGGCTAGGAGGGGGCCAGGCTGACCCAGCATGCTTTCCCACCAGTCACATGAGAGGGAATCCAGGTCGTGACTCTGGGGGCAGGGAATGCAGGAATCACTTTATTTCTCCTAAAATACAACAGCATTCTCCCTTATCAAATCTTAAAGCCCAGGATTAAAACTTTTCTTACATAGTGGCGACTATGCTTCATCATATTAAAACTACTGTTAAACCCAGACAACAATGTACTGGGAATAGCTTTAACAAGGAAAAAGGTTGAATACATCTTAGGAACATGAACAAGGGCATCCACTCCCACTAAGAAAGTTTCTGATAGAAAATAAGGGAGAAGAGGCCAGGCGCAGGGGCTCACACCTGTAATCCCAGCACTTTGGGAGACCATGGCGGGTGGATTGCTTGAGCCCAGGAGTTTGAGACCAGCCTGGACAACATGCTGAAACCCTTCTCTATAAAAAACACAAAAATTAGCCAGGCATGGTGGCACATGTCTGTAGTCCCAGCTACTGAGGAGGCTGAGGTGGGAGGATCGCTTGAATCCAGGAGGTCAAGGCTGCAGTGAGCTGTGATCTCACGACTGCACTCTAGCCTGAGTGACAGAGTGAGACCTTATCTCAAAAAAAAAAAAAAAAAAAAAAGGCTGGGCACAGTGGCTCATGCCTGTAATCCCAGCACTTTGGGAGGCTGAGGCGGGCGGATGACCTGAGGTCAGGAGTTTGAGACCAACCTGGCCAACATGGTGAAACCCCGTCTCTACCAAAAATATTAAAAAATTAGCTGTGTGTGGTGGCGGGCACCTGTAATCCCAGCTACTCGGGAGGCTGAGGCAGGACAATAGCTTGAACTCGGGGGGTGGAAGTTGCAGTGAACTGGGATCGCACCACTGCACTCCAGCCTGAATGACAAGAGCGAAATTCCATCTCAAAAAAAAAAAAAAGAAAGGAAAAAGAAAAGGGGAAAAGAAACAAGGAGAAGTGTTGTCACAGTTAAAATTAACTGTTAGAAGAACAGAGTGATAGAAAAGAAGCTACTAAGTAGGGCCTGGTTCTAAGCTTCTTATTCTTGCCCTAGCAACCCCATCTGACTCCACAGCCGCTCTCCTCTGTCCACACCACGTCCCTTCCAGAAAATCAGCATCATTCCTTCTAAACCTAGATACCCTAAGATAAGCCGAAAAGCTCCATGCCCTTCCTCTCACCATTGATATCCATCAGCCAAGATTGATATCATGGAAATAAGAGGGTTTCTATCATGAAAACAACAGGCTATTTTTGTCTTGTTTTGTTTTACACACACAAAATTATACTACAACGATGAATGTGAGT
Source organism: Pan paniscus (assembly GCF_029289425.2). Classification (NCBI taxonomy): domain Eukaryota; kingdom Metazoa; phylum Chordata; class Mammalia; order Primates; family Hominidae; genus Pan; species Pan paniscus. Next base: position 42,151,912 of record NC_085926.1, on the reverse strand, counting down.
TGCCACTTTCCTCTGTGTACACGAGCTGGCCTCCTAACAGGGCTCCTTCTCCAGCTGCCCACGCCCAGCCTGACTCAGGAACCCCTGCTCGTTGTCGTGTTAGCCTGGGTGCCCTTCTGCCAAGCATGGAGCATCTTGATCAGCCTGCATGGTTAGAGTCTAGACTCTCTGAGGACAAGGACTGTGGCTGGCCCAACGTGGCACACAGATGTAGGACTGAGTGAGGACCATGCCCGCCCTTAGCCATCCCATCCACATGGCCTGAGGAAAGAAAGGAGACACAAGCAGCAGCAGGAGCTGCAGGAAGGTAGCTTTTAGTCCCCAGGTGAATGTTTCAGAACAGACAGTTCTGGGCTCAGGCCACGGTCGTGCCCTCGGGAGCGTCCTTCCAACTAGGACCCCATTCTGTCATCTCCTTCAGCCATGCCTCCGGCTCCCAGGCCTGTGGCGGGCCCCTCTGGAAGCCTCGGCCTCCAATGTCTTACCTCCTCCCTGATGTGTTCCACCTGCTCCTCCAGCAGCTCGTTCCTCTCGGTTAGGGTCTTGTTCTTCTTCAACAACGACTGGCCGATGCGAGCGGCCAATTCTAAATCCCGCTCTTTCTACAAAAGGAAAGAGGGAGAACAGGGATTCAAAAGACCTGTGTTTCCTGAAGAAGTCAATGGTGCTCAGTGTCAAATGAGGAAAACATAAGCATCTAGAAATAACAAAGGAATTAATAATTCACCATCTGTGTTAGCATTTGATGCCTGTTAAAACAGGCATAACCTCTGCCCACATAGTGTGTGAGAGCTACACAGACATCACACAAGGAAAGGGAGGCCTGAAAATGTAATGAAAACAAATCTTTGTTCCTACAGGAAAGAAAAAAATGCTTCTAAAAACAATTATTTGCAACTGCTTTTGATATTTGTGCAGTCACTTGATAACCTGTCTCTCCACCTGAGGGTTGGGCTATTGTATTGCCAGGGCCCGGCACAGGGAAACAGTAGCTATTTGTTAAGTGAATGAATGAATAAATATAGAAATTCTAAAATGCTCTTACAATGAAGCTAAGAGCTGACACAAGGAGGCAGCCTCTTTAGCACACATTAGGCTGGAATGCATTGAATTCCTTATTTTTGCCTCACGTGAAACAAAAATGTTTAAAGTTACTCTCAAAAACAATTACATGCTTTTTTGTTTTTTTACTTAGAAAAGGCTACTTAGGTTTCATTTAAGAAAAAAACAACTTTCAAAACGGAGACGTTATGCATAAAATCGCCATCCTTCAGAGACAAAAACACTCTTAAGGGCACAGAATTTTCTGTTAGCTGAGCTGATGCCATCAATTAGGCAGAGCCAGTACACAGAGGAAAATTTGGAGTGGCATATAAAGGCAGGCAGGGAAGCCTCTGTGGGAACAAAGACGTCCCCTGATAGTGGACAGACGCCATCAGCAAATGCAGACTTAGCGAGTTGCTACCAGTCAGATTCAACTTGGGTTTTGGCAAGGGGAGGAGAAGTCAGAAAAACTAAATCATTTTAGAAGTATGCTAATTACTCTGTTCATCTGGTTTGAAAGAAAGAATGGAAACATGTCGTCTGGGGTAGGAAAAATGTTGGGGAGGAGTCCTAGGTTCTGATCCAACACCTGCTATTAACTACCCACATGGTCCCAGGCAAACGGCTTTTGCTTCACAGGGATAAAGTACACTACAGATTGACTTTTTTTTTTTTTTTTTTTTTTTTTTTTTGAGACAGAGTCTCACTCTGTCACCCAGGCTGGATACAGTAGCACGATCTCGGCTCACTGTAACCTCCACCTCTCAGGTTCAAGCAATTCTCCTGCCTCAGCCCCTTGGGTAGCTGGGATTACAGGCATGTGCCACCACACCTAGCTAATTTTTGTATTTTTAGTAGAGACAGGGTTTCACCACATTAGCCAGACTGGTCTCAAACTCCTGATCTCAGGTGATTCGCCCTCCTCAACCTCCCAAAATGCTGGGATTACAGGTGTGAGCCACTGCGCCAGGCCAACAGATTCATTTTTCAGGCCACAGGTTTCAAACTCATTAGTGGGTTAAGAAACCATTTCAGTAACAGCAACCGACACTTTGTTTTAACTTAAATACAATGGCACAGAATTGAAAACACCAAAGTGCATTATATGTAATAAGAATATTATTTCATGTTTAAACTGTTGTTTGTCACATATTCACCTATGTGAGTACTGGGTCACAGCCTAAGCTGTGTTTCTTACAGCAGGTACTGGTCACAAATTGAACTGCTCCAGGTGAACTATCTTACTGTAAACTGGGAGAGTATGGGTTCCCTACTTGAACATAGGTTCCCTCAACTGTTAAATGAAGGTAGAGTAAAGGGGCAGGCTAGCTGAGATATTCTGGAAAAACTCTCTAGCTTTATGATTCACTAAGTTTTAGAATAAAGAGAAAAATCAGCTTTTATTTCTAACGTCTTGGATAGCCACCCAATTATTCCATGCAATAGCAGACATCTCCCTTTGCTAACCACAGGAACTTCACTGCATTATGAGCGCAGCACTTGAGGTCAAGTACAGTTTGAGAAGACTGGATTCAACAGCACTTTGGCTCCCTCTTGCAGGATGATGGTCTCTCTCCTCCAGGCCTTCCACAGTCCCCAGACTGGCAATGCTGTCACCACAGTCCCAGAAGCCAGCCAGGTATCACAGTATCAAAAATGAGCTGTAAATAGGCCAGGCACAGTGGCTCTCACCCGTAATCCCGGCACTTTGGGATCACTTGAGGTCAGGAGTTTGAGACCAGCCTGGCCAACATGGCAAAACCTCGTCTCTGCTAAAAATACAAAAATTGGCTGGGTGTGGTGGCGGGAGCCAGTAATCCCAGCGACTTGGGAGGCTGAGGCAGGAGAATCGCTTGAACCCAGGAGGTGGGGCTCACTCACCCCACTGCACTACAGCCTGAGTGTCTGAGAGAGACTCTGTCTCAAAAAAAGAAAAAAAAAAAAAAAGAGAGAGTTGCAAATTCCCCAACTCATTCCCACAATTTGTGCCTCCCCATCATGAACTTGCCTTTCTGGGAACACAGTACATGTGGAGACGGCCCTCTCACGGGGCAAAGGGGACACGGTGAATCTGCCCAGTCAACAGAGATGCTCATCTCTGCACATTTATCCACACTGGTCAGTGTCTACCAAGAAGTTCCCCTGGTCGGGTGCAGTGGCTCATGCCTGTAATCCCAGCACTTTGGAAGGCCAAGGCAGGAGGATCTCCTGAGCACAGGAGTTTAAGACCAGCCTGGGCAACACAGGAGACCCCATCTCAAAATACAAAATTGAAAAAAAAAAAAAGGGTACCTTATTTCATGGCCCTTTGTCATTTCTCAGACTCAACAGCTGTGCTTATTAGGTACCTAGAGGAAAGGATTCAAAGAACTGTGTGAGGGAGACTGCAAAGAATTAAAGTCTCCAGGGGCTGACTCAAAATTAGCACCTAGTCCAAGTGGTTTCAGCTGGATTTGGTTAAAACTGCAATACCAATGTTCACTTCTCTTTGGAAGTATAGTCTCCAAATATCTAACTCAAGTCTACCTAATGTCTCTACTAGAACTAGTTCTCAGACTGAACACTCAGCAGGTGCTTCATCAGTGCTCCTCAGCTCACTACCTGACTACCTGTTCTGCATTGCCTTCATGCATCCAGGCTGCCAAGTTCCAACAAGCACTGATATTTTGCATGCCTTAGCCATATTTTTTGTTTGTTTTTGATATGGAGTCTCGATCTGTCACCCAGGCTGGAGTGCAGTGGCATGATCTCAGCTCACTGCAACCTCCGCTACCTAGGTTCTAGTGATTCTCCTGCCTCAGCCTCCCAAGTAGCTGGGACTACAGGCACACGCCACCTTGCCCAGCTAATTTTTGTATTTTTGGTAGAAATGGCATTTCACCATGTAGGCCAGGCTAGTATCGGACTCCTGACCTCAAGTAATCTGCCCACCTCAGCCTCCCAAAGTGCTGGGATTACAGGCGTGAGCCACTGCGCCCGGCCTTTAGCCGCATTTTGTACGCACATTTCAATGCAAACAAATCAAGCACACAGCATAATAATGAAGATGGCTCAGGCATGGCAAGGGACTGCCAGAGCACCTGAAGGATGCGGAAGGCTTCCAGCACACAAACGGCCAGAAACCAACAGGAATTGGGAGACAGGAAGGGAAAGAGAAACAAGTAAAGCAATGAGCTCAACAATGAAGTCCTTTGTCCTACCTGTCACACCTCAAACCCTGCACCTAAGGGCTGCCTCGCCTCTTCTTGCCCCACTAAGGACAAACACTTCCCTGGTCTATACCAGAAATGTAATCTTTAGAGTAATTTTAAAGAACACTCTCTGCCAGAAGAAAAAGCAAGAAGTCACAGCAAATGTGTATAAAAAATACTTAGAATAAGATCTAGTATCTGATAGCACAATAGGGTGGTTACAATTAACAATAATTTATTGCACATTGAAAAATACCTACAAGTATAATTGGAATGTTTGTAACACAAAGGAATGATACATGCTTGAAGTGATGATATCCCTTTCTTTCTCCACCCTCCACCTTTTTTTTCTTTTTCTTTTTTTTTTGAGACAGGTCTCACTCTATCGCCTAGGCTGGAGTGCAGTGGCGCAATTACAGCTCACCATAGCCTCAAACTCCTGGGATCAAGCAACCCTCCCACTTCACTTTCTGAGTAGCTAGGACCACAGGCATGCACCACCATGCCTACCTAATTTTTGGAATGCAGGTTTGGGCAAAGTTTTCCTCTTCTTCAGTTACAGCGTCTAACTTTTTGTAGAGACAGGGTCTCACTATGCTACCCAGGCTGGTCTCAAACTTCTGGCCTCAAGCAATCCTCCCACCTCAGCCTCCCAAAGTGTCTGGATTACAGGTGTGAGCCACGTTGCTCAGCCTGATACCCTATTTACCCTGATGTGATTATTATGCAGCATATGCCTTTATCAAAGTATCTCATGTACCCCATAAATATATATACCTACTATGTACTTAAAAATTTGAAAATAAAAAGTTACATTAAAAATATTTATAGACAAAATGAAAATTTAAACAGAAACGTTATTGTAGTGTCTCTAGTTTTTTCTCTTTAATTTTACTGAGGCGACAAGCTGGTTGGGTTTTTCTTTGAGAATTACAAGAATGAAAAAAACCTCCCATTTCTCTAGCCAAAATATGATTAATGTTTACTTCTAAAAACAAGAAAACAGGTTGGGTGTGGCAGCTTATGTCTGTAATTCCAACACTTTGGGAGCCCAAGGTGGGAGAATCAGGAGTTTGAGAAGGCCAGGAGTTTAAGACCAGCCTGGGCAACATAGTGAGACCCCATCCTTACCAAAAAAAAGGATAAAAACAAGAAAACAGCTAGAAGATGGCCACTGGATTAAACTACAATGAGAAAAGGAGACCACAAACAAGTAATCTAGGCCCTTGGAAATAAGCTATTAAAAGAACTAGTTCCTTTATTCCCCCAAGAAATGAGGCAAGGTAGAGCTCATTCTAACTGCCTGCTCCCTCTCCTCACTATGCTTTCAAAGCATAGACTTAAAAAAGACTGTAACTTGAGTCTCAGCCCCTTTTTACCAATGAACTCTTGCACTGACTGACACACCCACTAGAGATTCCAAACAGCCTGCCGCCTACACTTAGCAACTGACTCATCTCATTCACCAATTTCAGGATAAAAAGCATGACTAAGGGGCCAGTGGAATCACCCTCTCTGTAACCGAGGAGGAGGCAAGCTCTGCCCAAAGGTGCATTCCAGACAGCAGCAAGCCCAGGTGAGCCACAGCATCCTCTTCCCCTTAAAACCAGAAGCGAACTCTCCACACTGGTGGAAGGCTGTGCTTTGGGATCCTGTGCAAATCCCCCACTTGCCTGCCTGTGGCAGGCATGGAAACCATAGCAAGAGAACAGAAGAAACAGAGCCAAAGCCCAGGAAAAGCACCGCGCAGTGCAACAGCCACATGACTGGGACAGTTAGACTTTAACCAGGACACCCTCCTAGTTCCAAGGAAAGGCAGTAACTCAGGCATGAATCTTATCAGGACAGGAACAGAATGGCATTAGACATGGAACACAAAGACACAAACAGACGCTGTTGCCATGAAGACCCTTTAAAAATAAAACAGGCTGGGTACGGTGAATCCCAGCACTTTGGGAGGCCAAGGTGAGAGAATTTTTTAATTTAAAAATGTGAGAGATTCAAATAAACAGTGGCTGTAGTTTGCTTCTAATTTTGTTTTGCTTTGTTTTATTTTTTGAGACAGAGTCTCGCTCTGGTGCCCAGGCGGAGTGCAGTGGCATGATCTCGGTGCACTGCAATCTCCACCTCCAGAGCTCAAGCGATCCTCCTACCTCAGCCTCCCGAGTAGCTGGGATTACAGGCACAGGCCACCATGCCTGGCTAATTTTTGTATTTTTTGTAGACACAGGGTTTGGCCATGTTGGCAAGGCTGGTCTCAAACTCCTGTGCTCAAGTGATCCACCTGTCTTGGCCTCCCAAAGTGCTGGGACTTATAGGCATAAGACACTGCACCAGGCCAGGAGGACTGTTTGAGCCTCAGAGTTTAAGATCAGCCTGGGCGATATAAGGAGATCCCACCTCTACAAAAAATAAAAAATAAATTGTTCATCCAGCTGGATGAACAAAACAAACAGGACTGTGGGGTGACTCCTACGCCTGGGGCTCAGCAACGGCACAGACTACCTGGGGATGGGGTTGGGGCCAGCTTCAAAGGTCCCCGGCAGGCCCTGCAGCACAAGACTGAGAAGCAGGAAAGAACCAACGCAGTTAAATGCCATAGAGGGCCAAGGGTGGGAGAGCAGGAGCCATGTCCCCAGTGACAGTGAAGGTTCAGGACAGTGAAGAGGAGGGTTCAGGACCGTGAGCAATGGGTGGCCTTGACTACACAGCGAGGAGCCTTACAGAAAGGGTGAGCGGGTCACAGAGGGCATGGACAGTGGCAGCTGCAAGGAAGAGTAAAGCAGAGAGAAGCTACAATCTCACTGCTGAGGCCCCAAGAGCTTGAGTGGTGGCCTTGGAATAAAAATAAAGGTACAGATTAGGACCCCTCTCAGAAGACTCAATGACCCGAACAGACGGTGATGAGCGGGCGCCGGAAGCACTTTGTAAGATCTGGAGAGCACTGCTGGGGAAAACAGATGCAGCAGAAAGGGGTCAGTGATTAACCATTTTCAAAAGTTGGTGGTGCCAACCAAGGCAGCCTGCCACGTGGCTAACACCAAAGACAGCTGCAACTGGAGTGACACCCGAAGGCTGAAGGTCGGTGCCCCAAAAGAGCGCCCTTGACACCCTGTCACATAGCCAAAAACCCTGACATCACTTCTGGAGAGCTGATGAGTTTGTGACTTCCCCACCTCAGAGGATCAAACAGTAGTGGATGGCAGGACCAGGAAGAGAATGCTGGATGTGCAGCGGTAGAGACACGGGAACACAAAAACAGTGAAAGAATGCCACACACTCCAGAAAAACCTCTGGGAAACGAGTCTGGCCCAGTTTCTGTCTGAGCTTCAACCCTGACCTCCCACTGGCTGAAAACAATAACAATGATTTCTGTGTCCTCCACATCATAGTCACACGCCCCAAAATCATTCCAGATTCCAGATCAGAAGCAAGGGTCTAGAAGGCAGCACCTGTCCATTTAAGGCCTGATTCAGTGAAGGGGGCAGTGTATTAATGATGGAGACTTACTCAACAAATACTAAGAACCCACCATGTTCTGGCCTGTTCCAGGCATGCACATACACATATTATACTCATCTGTTTCTAGAGACCTTCATAATACTTAATTCTCAATTGCAACAGAATACCGAGAAATTCAGAAAACTACAGTCTCTAAAATACAGGCAGCTCACCTAATCTTAAGCAACTTTCTTAAATTTTTCTTGCCATGCTTATTTTGCTTATTTCCATGCTGACACTGCATAATATTCCACTAGCCTAAGTAAAAACTTAAATACATTAGGAAGACACAGATATGATATATTTTTCTGACATTTTTTGGATGCACTTAAAATATATCATTAGTCAATGTTTCAGGATTTTTTACACTTACAACTGGATATTCTAACAAGTATTTAAACACACCACATTTGGTGCCATTAATATATTCCTTTAAAATATCTGCACACAATTACAGCTATAAAGGCCTACATAGCTACTAGTTCAAAAAGTAAAGCCATTAAATTATACCTCGAAAGAGACCAATTTCCAAGATTCCTCACTGAAACAGGCGATAAGGCATGCTTTAATCAGTATCCATGAAAACCAGTCAATTATAAACAACTCTTTTGCCTTCCCCTGGAGCACTTACCTCCTCAAGAAGCCGAGTGACAGCATCTATGTCATTATATGTCTTAGTCATCTGGCCAACTCTTTCAGCACATAAAACTGTAAGAAATAAAAATGACAATGAGACTCCCAATGTCACAAACCTGCCAAACAAATGACTCATCTAAAAAAGTGCCCCTAATGTTGTGCCTGCACATTAGACACAGAGGGTCACTGGCTCGCTGGGTTCAACCCGCAATGTACTCACCACCACCAGAATTCACTTCCCAGTTCCAACGACCGGAGGATGAGTCTGGGGGTAGGGGGACTCGTAACCCCTGTGAAACCTTGACATTGTGTGTCTGTGTGTGTGAGCATGTGCTGAGGGTGAAGCAATGGAGTGGAAGGGGGTCTGGCCTCACAGATATTCACCAAACTGAAGTAGGTGGGGTGGGGGCCAGCAGCACAGCCACCCATGTGTGAATGATCAGAAAGGCCTGTAGAATTTAGACTCCACTAACCATACAGACCCAACCATATGAACAGACTGGGATCCTTCAGAAAGCAGCTGTTGGCATAATTATTAAACAATAGTTTTAAACTAATAATTTCATAATGGCATAGCCCCCTCCTCCTCAAGTGGCCTACATTCTAAGGTTATGCAACCAGCTCCATACCATGAAAACTAGGTTGTTATTTTTTAAATATACATTAAAAAGACTACTATGATTGCACACACACACGCACAGAGTAATATTTCATTACATGTACAATTTACTGTGGTCATACAAGGCTGCACAAAAGCACTTTAGGACTATGGGTCTTTGTTCTTCTTCCGTTAGAGAAATGGGTTGTGAAACAAAAGAAGGCTTTTGTCTGCTAAAGATACATCAGGGTTGTTTTATTTTAAATCAGTGACAAGGAACTGATTCGCCGCTCAACAAACACCAAGAAGGTAGCATAAGTTTTATTCTATGGGGGGAGGAGTGAATATAAATGGATTTATGGCCAGCCAACGTGCAAACTTTTTTGAAACCTGTCACTTTGGGACTAAATAAATAACTTCTTAGTAATGCTTTGTAACTAAGACTTCAGTGAATAATTCTGTTAAGAGTCAAAGCTTTCCTAATGACCCACATTCAGTAACAGCCCGTGCGACACATTTGGGAATTGAAGTGTATTACTAAGTCAAACTCAGCAGCATTACAAATGGCAAACAGCAACTGGAATTCAATAGGTCTCTGAATATTTTATTAAATGCAAGTAGAGATCATCCTAGTAAATTAGCTCAGAGAAATCGGATCTGTTGGAATGATTTTCTAACTTAGGGAGGAGACCTGAAATCTGGTTCTAAATCTGAAACCCTACCAAGACAGTGCCACCAGAGCCAGCAGACAAGACCACTCCACCCAACACTTTCATGAGATCCCTCCTGTCCAAGCGGGAGGGAAATATGCTGCCTCAGACAGAGCTGCCAGGGAGGGAGAAGCAAGGGAGATTTATAAGGGTAGCTTTAAACCAGGATCTAATTTGATGTAGATGAAGTCCAGCTCAAATTGCTCTAGATAGTCCATCAGCTCGAGGTCACACAAGTGCTTAAGTGAAGACTCCTATGCTACCAACCCGAGTTAGTTTTCTTCACGCACAGCTGTGATGGTCGGCAGGCGTGCAGATACAAACCCTGGGGCCCCCCAGCCAGCACGCCAAAGCATCTGCAGCACCCTTTATACACCAGGTAACAGACCACAGCAACTATGTGGTCTCTGTGTTTAAATTTGTGTTGTCACTCGAGGGCCTGCTTATCCCTACTCACCGGCGCCCACTCTCCTCAAAAAACTGAGTCCTCTGCCTTCCTGGAAAAAAAGAAAACTGGGCTACCTTTTAACTAACCTGGCTCTATTATCTGTACAAGAAGATTCAGAGCTGCTATTTCTCTAACACTATATTATTTAGAGGTAACACTCAAATTTTTAAGGCTAAGTTTTTGAATTAAGGTAACTGTAATTATTCAGATAGTCAGTCATGTGTAGATAACCACAAGCAGACAGAAGAAGTAACACAGAGGGGGCCGGGTGAGGTGGCTAATGGCTGTTATCCCAGCACTTTGCGAGGCCAAGGCAGATGAACCACTTGAGGTTAGAAATTCGAGACTAGCCTGGGCAACATGGCAAAACCCTGTCTCCACTAAAAAAAAAAATTTTGTATATATATAAAATTTTATATATATTTTTGTATATATATAATTTTGTATATATATAAAAATTTTGTGTATATATATATATATATATATATATATATATATACACACACACACACAAATTAGCCAGGTGTTGTGGCACACACCTGTAGTCCCAGCTACTCGGGAGGCTGAGGCAGGAGAATCACTTGAACCCGGGAGGCAGAAGTCGTGCCACTGCACTCCAGCCTGTGCAGCAGGGCAAGACTCCATCTTGAAGAAATAATATAGAGGGATCCTGTATACCCTTTATCCAGTTCCCCCAATGGTAACATTCTCCAAGATCATAATATCCCAACCAGGATATCAGCACTGATACAATCCATAACTTTTCCTCAGAGTTCCCATTTTACTTGCACTTATTTGTGTGCACGTGTGTATTAAGCTCTATGTAATTTTATTACCTGTGTTGGTTCATGTATCTACCACTTACAAGGACCCCTTGTGTTGCTATTTTATAAAGCTTTAAAATATTTTAAAAATTGAACCCAATAAAATGCACACCTGTCTCTACTAAAAACACAAAAATTAGCCAGCCGTGGTGGCAGATGCCTGTAATCCTAACTTGGGAGGCTGAGGCAGGAGAATTGCTTGGACCCGGGAGGTGGAGGTTGCAGTGAGCTGACCTTTACTAAGCACAGTGACCATGGCCAGGCACCATTCATAACCCTCTATATGGATTATTTTATGTAATCTTCAGAGCAATACTATAAGGGGTAAGCACTTATATTAACACCGTTTTACAACAGAAAACTAAGGCCCAGAGAGGCTGAATAACTCACCCAATGTCACACAGCTAGCAGGTGGTAAATGTCAAAATAACAGACTCTCGGTAGAGGTAGCAGCTAACACTGATGGTGCCCCTATCATGTCAAGGGATTTAACATGCTTTCTCAATTAATCTTCACAACAACCCTGCAGGGTAGTCGCGATGACTACTCCACAGATAAGAAAACTGAGGCTCTGAGACATTAAGAATCTGGATGTTAAGGACCCCACTGAGGTCACAGAGAATGAGGCTGCATTGCAGAGACTGCACTGAGGCCAGTCTGGCTCCTGCACTAAAACGGAAGACCATAAAGGACACAGAGCAAGGCACAAACCATCGATGTGTAGGAAGTGTGTAAACAGAGCGAGCAGCATTTGGGCCTAGGGGAAAGAAAGAACCCTGACCTTGGGTTCAGAGGCTTAGGTTTTCTCAGGAGACTCTATCCAAGCCAAGGGGCTCTGAGCAGCCACCAACTAACTTCTAGGTTTTAGATTTCCTGTTCCAAGAAATAAGGAAGCAGGAGTGAGACCAATGAAGGTGAAAAAATAATAAACCATGCCTTCAGACAGCATAAACACAGGTTATGCTTTTCAAATACCAACTTCCTAGGCACTAAATCTTCAATCAACCGTGGTCAAGTTTCTCTCTCTATAAGAATGTATTTCAAAGAGAAGTTCCATTTCTGACCCAAGGAGTGCTACCAAATAAATCTACTTCCACCCAAAAGATGTTTCAAAAAAGAAAGGAAAGAAAAGCAAAATAAAGGAGCCACCATAAACCTCTACAATAATTTTTTTTTCTTTTGTTAGAGACAGAGTCTCGCTCTGTCGCCCAGGCTGGAGTACAATGGCGCAATCTTGGCTCACTGCAACCTACGCCTCCCTGGTTCAAGCAATTCTCCCACCTCAGCCTCCCGAGTAGCTGGGATTACAGGTGCCTGCTACTATGCCCAGCTAATTAGTGTATTTTTAGTAGAGACGGGGTTTCACCAGGTTGGCCAGGCTGGTCTCGAACTCCTGACCTCAGGTGATCCACCTGCCTCGGCCTCCCAAAGTGCTGGCATTACAGGCATGAGCCACCGTGCTCAGTCTCTACGATAATTTAATATAAGAAAATTATGGTCCATCTCCTAGAAAAAGAAGTTAAATGCAACTTGCTGCCTACCCATCATAGTAAAATACACACGCCTCACCTCTGACTAACACCAAACAACCATTACCACGCACCAAGCTCTGCACTGAACAAGGCAGGACACCTGCCCTCCTGGGGCACACAGAAAACAGGGCAGCCTGGGGGATGGGGCTCAGGGGGTTCGAAGCCTGACAAGTCGCTTTAAGAAGGGTGGAATTAAATGGAAAACCACTAGAGAGTTTTTGAAGGGGGGTTATGCAATAAGGTTTATATTTCAGAAGCATTTTGGCTCCAGTGTGCAGCAATGGGGGAGGGGGTGCAAGGCAATTTAGATTGACAAGCATCGAGGCTGTTGGATTAATGCAAGGAAATTGTAGGTGGCAAGAAGTGGGCTCTTATCCTGAGATTTAAGAACTAAAACTGAGTAGGAGGTAAATCAAAAAGCACTGATCAGGGCTTCTCACTGGGACAACAAGGACAAGAGTGATGTCCCCTTTCGAGATGGGCATGAGATGGAAAGTCAGAGGCAAGATGCAGTGCCCCCAAGAAACCACTGGCACTGGGACAGTAGTTGATGTCACTGTGTAATAATGTGCCAGGCAGAGGGCTGCCCACAACCCACAGTGGCAGGAGATCTGCCTGACAGAAACACCCTCCTAGGAGCTGGAGAAGGGAGATTTTTGGTTTGGGAGAATCCACTTTGAGATAAGAGGAGAATGAAGTCCTTCTTCTTGGGATGGCAGGTAAAGTAAGGAATTACGAAGCCAAATTCAAACGAGGAGCCCTGAGCTGGCTGATCAGAGGGAGGGAGACATATGATTGGGCTGTCACAGCTAATGGTGACAGAGAGGGGGGATGGAGGTGGAGTGAACTCCATGGAGTGCCTTAGTCTGAAAACAAGTAAAGCAGCCTTTATGCTAAATTAAACCATGCTCAAAACGATTTTAAGAATAAATGTTGGCACCCATCTTCCAGCATCCAGGAGATGCCAGCCAAAAAACCCCAAAAATACGGTGTGCAGGCCCAGAAGAGAACAGAAACATGCCCCTGCCTGATGCCAAGGAGACCTGGCCAGTGGGAAGCTCAGGAGTGAGTGGAATTGAAGACCCCGAGGAAAACCCCCTGGGAAGAAAACAAAGGTGGTGTGGCATTGGGGTTTCTATCTTGACACTGTCCAGGGCTTCCAAATGAGCCAGGAGAAGTGGGAAGGAGCAGAGCTCAGGGAGTGGTGGGGCTGGAGCAAAAGATCTAAGACCCAGGCAGAAGGCAGAACCTAGAGGCCTAACCCGAGGGGTGGGTGGGGAGAATCTCTACAGTTCCATCACAGCAACCTGCCCTCCCCAAGGGACCCTGTGTCTCTGTGGTGTGTGTCAAATTAACAAGCTTGATAAAAGCTTTCTTGACATTTTGGTCTTATCAGTCTTCTTTAAGAAAATATAGTTAGAAAACCTCACTTCCCATTCATGTATTTCGGAGGAAAAGATTCTCATAACGTTGTTAGAACGAATAACTCTCATCACTACTTAACCTAATTCTGGTAACATTCCTCCCATTGATGTCAGCTCTACATATCTCTGGCATGAATAAATGAATATTTTACACACACATGTACATATGTGTGTACATATAAAAAGAAAAACCTCCCAAACCCTCAAGAAGACACTTATAACTCAAATACCAAGTAGCAACGAGTAGAAAAGATATTCAGGGCCAGGCGCGGTGGCTCACGCCTGTAATCCCAGCACTTTGGGAGGCCGAGGCAGGCGGATCATGAGGTCAGGAGATCAAGACCACGGTGAAATCCCGTCTCTACTAAAAATACAAAAAAAAAAAATTAGCAGGGTGTGGTGGCAGGCACCTGTAGTCCCAGCTACAGGGGAGGCTGAGGCAGGAGAATGGTGTGAACCCAGGAGGCAGAGCTTGCAGTAAGCCAAGATCATGCCACTGCACTCCAGCCTGGGCGACAGAGCGAGACTCTGTCTCAAAAAAAAAGAAAAAAAAAAGATATTCAAGACTGCCTGATATATTTGCATTTGGGGCTGTTTGCATTCTGCCTTACATATAGGTCATTTCTTTAATTAAAACAGTGTTTCCCAAAGTTTTATCAAGAAACTGAGCTCCACCCTCCCCTCAATAATTTTTCCTCCTATCTTCTACACCTTAGCATCAGTGTTTTTAAAAGTCAATTTTCTATAATTTTCATTATAAAAACTGCAAAGGGATTGAATAAACATTCAAAGTAGACGCGTACCCCTAGCAATTCTGATATACCCAGTTGAAACAGAGCTGGTACTTAGGTGCCAAAGAAAAGAATGGTCCACAAACCAGTTGATTACCTCTCGCTTTTGATAGCAGCAGCAGTTGTCAGGATGAAAAAGCAATACTACATCTGGCCCCTGATGCCCCAGGAAGTAAACTTAATAAGCACTTACTGTCTGCACTGTTCACAGGGGCAGGGGTCAGAGGTTCAGAACCTGGGAGCCAACCTGGGGTCCCAGAACCTGGGAACTAAAAAGCTTTCCATAAAATTCTAAATGAGTCACCAGTCATCCAAGTTTCCAGGCATTACAAAATAGATGTCCTTTAAAGGTTTGTTAAAAGCTTGTAGCTTTTGAACTTAATTAGTCCCTGCTCTGCTTAATAATCTTCCCCAGCTCTTCTACTTCCTACAAGTAGCAGCCTCAACACACAGGACATACAGGGACCATCCCTACCTGGCCCAGCCCAACCCTCCCGCCTCCTCCTCTGCCACCCAAGCTCACTCTTACTCTTCACCATAGCTCCTCCACACCCAGTGACGCCACTCTCAGATGTCTGGCCTCGCACTTGTGTGCCTGCCATTTCCTTCTCGTATGGACTGTCTTTCTCTCACTTCTCCATCTGGATATTTCCTGCTCTTCCCACAGGCCAAAAAGAAGGTGCCTCCCTGTAGCTGACACCCTATCCAAGTGTCAGCTCTTCTGCCCACTTTTGTAAAATCTGTAGTTTTTACAGTCTGCCCAGACACCTAGACCAGGCTGATTTGGCAAAGCACTTTTGATCAGGGGAACATCTTCAAATGGCTGTTGTGACTCAGCTTACAGCAGCAATGCCCACTTATCTCTGCCAGATACAGTGCTGAGAGTAACTTATACTTTTATCTCCACTTTTTTTTTTTTTTTTTGAGATGGAGTTTTGCTCTTGTTGCTCAGGCTGGAGTGCAACGGCGCGATCTCAGCTCACTGCAACCTCTGCCTCCCAGGTTCAAGCGATTCTCCTGCCTCAGCCTCCCTAGTAGCTGTATCGCCACATTTTATATGACAGGGAAACTGAGGCTCTGAGAAGTCAGGTGAATTGCCTAAGGTCACGAAGACTTTTTAAAGTCTCCTAAGTATCTACTCAAGATAAATGGAACCATATATGCACACACAAACATAAACATATGTATATAAGCATTCATAGCAGCATCATTCATTATAGCCAAAAAAGTCCATCAACTGGTGAATGAATAAACACAGTAGGTATGTCCATACAATGGAATATTGAGTCATAAAAAGGAATGAAGTTCATGCATGCTATAGCATGAACCCCAAAATCCTTATGCTCAGAGAAAAAAAACACACAAAAATACCACATATTGTATGATTCCATTCATATAATGTATAAGAAAAGGAAGATTATAGAGATAGATAGATCACTTTAAAAAAGAAAGAAAGAAAATAGATCACTTTGCTGGGCACCATGGCTCATGCCTGTAATCCCAGCACTTTGGGAGGCCAAGGTGGGTAGATCACCTGACGTCAGGAGTTCAAGACCAGCGTGGCCAACATGGTGAAACCTCATCTCTACTAAAAATACAAAAATTAGCCGGGCATGGTGGCACATGCCTTTAATCGCAGCTACTTGGGAGGCTGACGCAGGAGAATCGCTTGAACCTGGGAGGCACAGGTTGCAGTGAGCTGAGATCCTGCCACTGCACTCCAGCCTGGGTGACAGAGTGAGACTCCATCTCAAAAAATAACAACAATTTTTAAAAAGTAGATCACTTGAGCCCAGGAGTTTGAGACCAGCCTGGACAATACAGCAAAACCCCATCTCTACAAAAAATAAAAACATTAGCCAGATGTGGTGGCATGCCTATAGTCCTAGCTACCCAGGAGGCTGAGGTGGGTGAGCCCAGGAGGTGGAGGTTGCAGTGAGCCAAGATTGTGCCACTGCACTCCAGCCTAGGTAACAGAGTGAAGACTCTGTCTCAAAAAAAAGAAAGCAGATTAGTGGTTGCCTAGGATCAGAAGTGGGAAATGGGAGCTAACTGTAAACAAGCACAAAGGATCTTTGCTGGGGGGATGCAAAGTTCTAAAACTGAATTATGGTGATGGTTGCACAACTCAGTGAATTTAACGAAAATCTTTGAATTGTCTAGTTAAAATGGGTGATATTTAAGTTACCAAATAAATAACACTCAAGCAAGCATCCCCGAACCATGCCATATTCCAGCCACTTCCCTGTTACATGACAATGTAAAAACATTATTGTATTGTCTCAACCCTTGACTTGGACTTCCTTGGGTCCACAATGATGTTATCACATAGCAAAATTGTTTAGAAATGGCAAATCACCCACTAAGAAACTAGCACTGATAAACAGCACATAAAGGTACTAATCTGCCCCACTTAGACTAGACTATTTTAAAATTAGAAAATTGTTATTAAATAAAATTTAGTCAGATCGCAGAAATAATTTCATGATACAGCCATAACTGAGAAGAATTTGACTTTGAACTCTTTTCCTAGGCATAAACCTCTTCTATCTTCTCCCAAGTTATAGCCACCTCCTTGAAGGCTTGGCCAAGTCTCTCACTTGCCTGTTGACCCTCAGTAATTTAGACTTGACCAAATAGTCCTAGTGAATTAACTACTAAGCCCTAAGACACACATTACTTGGTTTTTTTGTTGTTGTTGCTGTTGTTTTTGAGATGGAGTGTCGCTGTGACGCCCAGGCTGGAGTGCAGTGGCGTGATCTCAGCTCACTGTAAGCTCTGCCTCACGGGTTCATGCCATTCTCCTGCCTCAGCCTCCCGAGTAGCTGAGACCACAGGTGCCCACCACCACGCCCAGCTAATTTTTTGTATTTTTAGTAGAGACAGGGTTTCACCATGTTAGCCAGGATGGTCTCGATCTCCTGACCTCGTGATCCACCCGCCTCAGCCTCCCAAAGTGCTGGGATTACAGGTGTGAGCCACCATGCCTGGCCCATTACTTGGTTTTAAAAACAAAACAAAATGTAGCTATTTTGATGAAGACTTTGAAGTGGCCACTGGAACAGGGTGAGGGCCCACAGTACTTGGTAATAAAAAACAATGCTCATTTCTCAGCAATTACAATAAAAAGAAAGAACAATTTCTTTTTATTCTTATCTCAGTGTCCTCGTGTCAAAAATGGTTACAGCAGGGCAGGCAGAACAAACCCAGCAAATGCTTACAAATGTCCCTTCCCACCTGGGCTGTTTAGGTCACATGAAGGCAGCTGAGTCTTTCTCATTTTGGGCCAGACACAGTTGACACTCAAAAAGCAAAACAAAACTCTGTTCTACTTGCAAAGAAGAGCTCATTTCTAACTGACACCCCAGAGAGGGGTAAAAACAAAGCCCGGGTGCACAGTGCATGCCCTCAAGATGAGCATGAGTCCTGGTGAGTCTATCCCGGCCACAAGTCATCTGAACGCCAGACAGGCCTGAGGGGGCATGATAAGCCAGCGCCTCTTACTTGGGAGGAGCAGTAGCAGTCTGCCCATTTGCTTCTGGCCTAGGACTACAGCCACTTAATTGATGCCATCCTTTTAATGCATCTGTCTTAGCAACTCCCCATCTCCTTGTTCTTTGTGTCACTTTGTTTTTGCAGGCAGCCTTGTGGCCGGAACAGTAGTGGGGGCAGAGACCGACCCAGAGCCGTATGAACAATGGTCTGTACAGCCATTACCCATGTCTGTGTGGTGCCTAGTCTCTGCACTAGGAGGCAGGAGCATGGTGCCACTTGCCAAGGACAGAGGCCAAAACAGCACAGCTATGGCTTCCTTTTATTGCTTATCAGTATCACTATTAATGAAGTTGTAGTGTGACTATTCTACTGGCTCACTTTCCCTTGCCTTGCAGGCTAAGAGCAGGACACCAATACAAGTTATTTAAGAAGCAGAGAAGAATAAATGAAATGAGTATACTACTACTGGGTATCTACAATGTGCCAACTGCTTTCCTAGGCATTTTACAAGTATTATTTCACTTAAAACTCAGAAGAAGCCCACAACATACATATGAGCCTCATTTAACAAACCAGACAGAAAAGCCAGTGGCTCGTCCAAGGTCGAGAGAGACACAACCATGGACTTGGAGCAGGTTTGCTAGATGCTGTAATCAGCCACCCCGCCCCAGACTGGAACACCTAGTGTTGATCTATAGTGGCCATTTATCACCAAGACATTTAATAAGGCAATAAACACATGGTTCACTCTGGCACCCTCACCATGAGCCTGGCACTCTGTTAAGAGTTGTCTGTATGTCACCTCCTTTAACGTTTACATCCATCCTATGAGGAAAGTATTACTACTGTCCCATTTTAGACAGAAAGAAACTGCCCAAGGTCACAGAGCTATTATGGAAGGGCCTGATCTGTCTAACTCCTAAGTTGGAGCTCTCAATGTCTGCTGAGTAAATAAATGAATCGTACCCTCGAGGAATTCCTGACCTAGTTGAGAAGGTAGGGCACATGCATAAACTGGCATAACACAGAGGAGCAAGCAGGAAAGGTGTCAGGTGAGAGACACTGCTAGGCAGCTCAGATGATACAAGAAAGCTGGGGATGGCAGAGGGACACGGGACAGGCCCCAGAAATGGGCAGAGTGGCAAAAGGACCCCAAAATACAGAGAGTAGGCTCTTTGTCCATGGCCAGCCTTGGGGTGATGCTGGTACCCCACTATTAGGAGAACCACCCAGAGAGACTGACCCCACAGGAGGCCTGCGTGGGGTAGCCATGGATACTGAGGACCAAATCCCAAGAGGAGACAAGGACAATGAAAACCATGAACCAAGAGACCTTTGTAACAGTGCTGCGGTAGGTACTGATGCGCCAGGTCAGTTCCTCCTTCGACACTGACCCATCGGGAAAGTTGTGCACGGCACCCTCGAGTGCTGCCGATGACACTACATTAACAAAGGCCCAGGACTCAGGCCCCTTCTCTGGGGCTGACATTCCCAACTCCACAGCCCACAAAAGCCTGACGCACCACAACCACCTCCAAGACACAGCACTCCTGGATCCAGTTATTCCCCCACAGGGCCCAGTCCTTTCTCTGCAGCCCAGGAATGCTCTCCCAAGCTGGAGAAATGTGCTCCATCTGTGCTGAATCTCCAGCTTCGCCTGGGAACCAGATGGAGAATTTGAACAGCCAGCAGGTGCAGCCACTGGACATAGACACAGAAGGCTCTGGGTTCCCACCACTGACTGGCATTTTTTTCACCCATTTTTCCAGATGATCATGTCTGGTTAGTGTTCAACACCTCAAAACTGCCCTTTGTGCAGAAGACTGACTCTGCCCACTCACATACTCTTAGCAGCCACCCCTAAGGAAAGTGGAATGCATTCTCTCTCCTGCAGCCCGTGTTCTCGGGGAACCTAAACCTGGTCATGAGAACACTCAGCAAACTCCAGACCATTGTGCATCTCTATCCAAATCATGCCTTCTCCTGAGCAATCCTGAATACCATTTGCCAGAAATTTAGTGATTCACTTTGCAAATGGGTAATAGGTTTGGAAGTAACCTGATGAGAAGAAATTACAAAGTCAGGCTTCTTGATGCATTTCATTTAAGAAAAAGAAAAAAGAAAAAGAACACTGGAAATTTGCCAGGTAATAGGCCACAAGGAAGTGACCATGAAACTTCTCTTTTCACCAGTGTTTTCCTCATGCAGCTGCCCAGGCACTGAGACAGGGCGGGACCCACTATTTCATTCATGCAGTTCAGCCCTCTTAATCTCATAGTGAGGAGAGGGATTGCGAAAAGCAGAAGAGCCCTCCTCTAAATATGTCACTAAGCACCTGAGATCAATTTTGCTTTCTCATTGTGCAAGTTTTCAGGAGCCAGAAGACCCAGGGCCTGGATATTTCCTCTCCCTGGAAAGACAGTGAGAGCCAAGCCCTCTCCTGCTGCCTGGTCTCCCAGGAGCACCCACCTCATGGGATAAGAGGATTCAATGAGATAATACAAGGGAAGGGCCTAGAACTCTGTCAGCTTAGAGCCTGGGCATGGTGAAACACAGAACCCCACAAGGCAGGGCAAAGACCCAGTTCTGTGCTTCGAGCTGAGGGACTCTACACAAGTGCAAACTATCTGAGCCTCAGGTGCTTTGCTTGCAAAATGAGAATGTTTACCTGAAAGTTTGTTTTAAAGATTAAATGAGTGACATGAGAAAGTGCCTATTATCCTATAAGGTGACCTGGAGAGAACAACAAATGTATCCTGTATCTGTAACTATCAGAGCAACTGAAATACTAATTGTATCTTACAGATTTCAACCAAAAGCACCTCTTTTAGACAAGCTGACAATGTAGAAACACCTTGAAATCCAGGTAACACAGTTAGATCCAAATCCACACACATATTTTCACTACTCACAGAGTATTTCTGCTCCACATGGGACTGGCTTCCTGTGAACTCAAGACAAAGGTGGTGTGATCATGACAGAGAAAAATGGGGTCCTGCCCAGCTTGCTCTGAGATACACGTTTCCAGCAAAACTGGCCATGACACCAAACTTTCTAAGTTGCTATCTTTCTGATCTGCACCACAGCCTTGCTTCTTTCATGTCAGGAGCAAACCTTAAAAGTGAGTTTGTTTCATTTTACAAAGTAAACGAAGCATGTTGGCAAGTGTTTTTCTTTTGAGGTTACTGTCCTAAAAATACTGTTAACACCTCACCTACAGGACTGCTAAAAATGATTTCTTGGAGTATGAGGGAAAACTGGATAGAAACAAACAAGAGAAGGAGAGAATAGACAGTAATTATCTATCATAAGATGACAAATACAAGGCAAAATCTCTTCCCTTGAATCCGATTATAAGGCAGATACACTGTTATCTATGAGGTGTGGATTAGCACAGGACAATGTGCATTGGAATCACCCAGAGGGTGTGTTAAAACCCAGCTTGCTTGGTCTCACCCCAGTTTCTGATTCAGTAGGTCTGGAGTGGGACCCAAGAAGGTCCATGCCTTTTTTTTTTTTTTCTTTGAGATGGAGTCTCGCTCTGCCGCCCAGGCTGGAGTGCAGTGGCGCGATCTTGGCTCACTGCAAGCTCCGCCTCCCAGGTTCAAGCAATTCCCTGCCTCAGCCTCCCGAGTAGCTGGGACTACAGGCGCCCGCCACCATGCCCAGCTAATTTTTGCATTTTTAGTAGAGACAGGGGTTCACCATCTTGGCCAGGCTTGTCTTGAACTCCTGACCTCATGATCCACCCGCCTCAGCCTCCCAAAGTGCTGGGATTACAGGTGTGAGCCACCATGCCTGGCCTCCAAGAAGGTATATTTCTAACAAGTTCCTAGGTGATCCTGATGCTGCTGGTCAGGGACCCCACTTTGAGAACTGCTAGCATCATAGTTAAGAGCAGAGAGTTCTACAGCCATTCTAAATAGGCTGGGACTACTTAACTCACTGTGTGACTTTAGACAAGTTGTTTACATTTCCTCCCATAAATCTATAAAATGGGAATAATAACCGTATTTGACCTCGAATGTTTTAAAGGTTCAATGCATGAATCCACATAAAGGCACTGGCTGCACTTGAAGCAGCAGAGATTTAACATCACTGAAAATGGTGCCAAGTTTAGGAAGTGCATAATGACATTCACTATCATCATCATCTGGTTCTTGGTTTTTTAAAAAAGTTTAATACATGTATCTACGTAAATTTTCAGGAAAAGAAAATTTCTAACGAAAAATTTAACAGTGGCCCCTGATGGCTGCAGATGAGCACGAGGGTAATAAGACCTAGGCCTATAAACTAAAGCTGACCTCTTGCCTGTGTAACCAGAGTTTGTCAAATATTTTGCTGACAGGAACTGGTCAGAAACCTGTTTATCAGATGTAGAACAAAAGGCAGGATTGACAAAATCAGTCACCCTCCACTAGACCCCTAAGATACCTAAACTTTCTCCCTACTGCTAAACTGCATATTTACCTTATGTACAGCATCGCTGAGCACCAAACAGAATTACAGGAAAGGAACTGTTGCTTCACTATCCTCTTCCCCTACCTTCTGTGTCACACGTATCCCCCTATTAGAAAATGCATTATCTACTGTGTCTCAAGCCATCTACTTCAGGACACATCCTCGGTCTATACTGAGCCTGTGTTCCTGGGCTCAAGTCCTCAAGCCTGGATCAGAATAAACTGTGATTTCTCTAAGTTCTAGTGCCTGTTATTTCACTTAGTTGACAAAATACATGATGAGAGAGAGAAAGAGAGAGTCTCTCTCTCGTCATATATTTATATATAATATATATTTATATGTTTATATATCATCACATATTTATATACATTATATACATTAAAATGGGCACAACACAAATTTTTTTCCTCTCTTGACTAGGATATATGATACTGCTCCAGAATATTTTATAGCCTTTAATCTAGAATCATACAGTTCAATGACTGGTATTTTTAAAATCTTGCTAGGCTTTAAGGCAGCAGCTCATCTCATACTTTAACATGCGTGCCCATCATCTGGACATCTTGTTACAAGGCAGATGCTGACTCAGTGGGTCTGGGCTGGGGCCTAAGGTTCTGCATTTCTAGCAAGCTCACATGTGATGAGGGCACTGGCTGCACTTGAGGCAGCAGAGATTAAAGGGGCAGGAAGCTAATCCAGCTAAATCTGGGGGAGCCCTAGTTCTACAAGGGCAGATGGACACCTTTCTCCTGATCCCTTCCAGGGACCTAACAAATCCTCAATCCCGTCACTCCTCTCCCCTCCCCCATCTCCTTCAAGACAAGGCCAGAAGGGCACCAGCCAGAATGCAGGCCTCAGCATTGGGTCCCTCACCTTCTCCTGGCTTCTCCCAGTTTCTTCCCTTCCTGCAATAAAATATTTGCAGCTGTCCTGGAGGGGAAGTGTTAACCATATTTTTAGAACAGTAACTTCAAAAGAAAAATACTTTCAGTATATGGCTGATTATAAATAATGTTGAAAACAAAAGTTCCAGCCTGGGCAACTTAGTGAGATCCTGTCTCTACCAAAAAATTTTAAAAATTAGCTGGGCAAGTTGGTGTGTGCCTGTGGGTCCTGCTACACACTACTAGGGAGGCTGAGGTGGGAGGATTGCTTGAGCCCGGAAGGTCAAGGCTGCCGTGTGCCAAGATAACACTGCTGCACTGCAGCCTGGGCAACAGAGTGAGACTCCGTCCCAAAAAAAAGAAAAAAGAAAAAAGTTATCCCGAGACAGGAAAATAGACCACCCTAAAGCAGAAGTTTGAAACATATTCTGATTGTTTTTACTCAAGGGACCTAAAGAACATTAGTCATTGTTTAAACATCCTGATCAGCCCCCAAAGCTCCTTTCTCTGGGCTGTGGGTGAAAGCCCTGGAAGGCCAACTAGAAAGCTCATATCAGCATCCGGGCCTATCTTTACCTAACATGCTCCCTTTTCCCTGCAAAGGAGCATCTCTTTAAGAGAGCCGGCAGTGGGCTCCCAGATTTCAATGTCAGCCTTGGGCTATTCATTTTGAAATATTTCTAAGATTTAAGAAATCCTTATTTCAGATAAGTGATTAATAATTTTTTTAAAAATAAACACTGCCAGAACAAAAACATGCTTCATTTAATAAGACTGGTCTCTTGTCCATTAACTTATCAAAACCCAACCAGTCACAAGATAACAACTGAATCTCTTAAAACAGAATGCTGGAATGCCATGCACAAAAAAAAATTAGTGATATTAGCAACAACAAGGATGAATTTCAAAGACCTCAGTTAAGCAACAAAAGCCAGACACAAAGGAATACACCCTGTTTGATTCCATTACAAAGATCGGGAAGTGGCAAAACAAATCCAAGGTGACAGAAGTCATAATAATTGTTTCTGGGAAGGTAGATGTAAACTAGAAAGGGACCAAGGGACTTCCTGAGGAGCTGGAAATGCTGTTCTCTGGGTGAGGGGGTGGGGGCTCTTACAAGGACACCTTTAAGCCATTTGCATAAGATCTCTAACTCATACCTCAACTTAAAAAAAAAACAGTGCTATGAAATCAGCAAAACATTCAAGCCTATTTAGATACTAACAAGGAAAGGATCAAATCTGAGCCAAGTACAGAATTTACCCTCTTCCAAGAGGTCCTGGGTGTCATGCTGCCTGTGGGTTGGCTTCCTCTCTTCATCCTGGCAGTCGTATTCAAAACATTCTTCTTCCCCGCCCTTGTCTCGCAGGGACATTGCTGAAGTCACCCCAAAGCCAAAACATCACCCTAAGGGACCATCCTTGGGGGTGCCCCCGACCCCCTACCCAGAGGAGCCATGCAGGCCCGGGCCCCCAGGGCACACGCTGCGCCCTGGCCTGGGCCGCAGACATGCCCTGGCTCAGCTGAAGTGGAGGGGTGTACACAAAGCTCCTGGCCCAGCATCACCCGGGCAGGACCCGGAAGGGGGTGGCTCCTATGAGCCTGGAGGAGGGGCGGGGCGGGGTGGAGCACTTGGCGGGGTGGGAATGCCCTGCCAGGCGCAGGAGATTCAGAGGAAAGCCCTACAGGCAGGTACAGGATCTCAGCAAGCTCTCGGCCTCCTAGACCCTCTCCACCTTTCCTCCCCCAGCAGCAATGAGGAGTGGTAGCTTCCTAGAAGTCTCACAGCAACTGCATGGGGCAACATCAACTAAGCCTTGAGCAGGCACACCTGTTTAAAGGTGGGGCGCTGGCGGAGGAACTGTCCTGCTGAAGCACTGCCCAACACCCCCAGATGAGAGACTTCCTGTGGGCGGGCTTAAGATGTGGAGACAAATCTGACTGTGACAACTGCCTGACAGCGCTGAGCAGAGGAAGGAAGGGATCATTCTGATTTCTAGCAAAAGGGAAAAAAATGCAGTGACCATTACCTCCTTAAACTTAATTCATCCCAGTCCTTCTTTGATAATAACCTCCATTTTCTCTTTATCAATCTACATTTCATAAAATCCTGCTCTTACCCTAAATCTGTGTTTCCACAGCCAAATTTATAAAGATCTCTCTAATTGCTAGAACAAGGTAAGAAAAAAATCTAAAGCCTAATAGCTTGCAAAGTTGCCTGCAGAAAGAAGCCACCGTTTAATTGCATACCTTGATATCAATTCCTCTATACCATTTGATTTTGCCTGCAACAGTGAGAACGGCAGGTTCTTCCATCAAACCCAGTGAAAGGCAGCCCCAGGTGCTAGCATCTCGGAGAATCACAGCTCATTCTGTAATCTCTGTGCTTCAGCCATCTCCCAGCTACACTGTGCAGGTCTCCTGCTCCTAACAGCTACACCAGGACACTCATTCCAACCTCCTGAACAAGCTGCCTCCCCCAGGTAGCCAAGAGAGATTTTAGCAGAGGCAAGGTCTTCATAAAACAATTTTCTGCACAACTTCGGGAACTGTATCTCATTCATCTTTGAATCCTTAGGGCCGAGAATTCTGCTCAGGTGGCTAAAAATGTCAGCTAAATTGAATTACTACCTCCATAAAGACTAATATGAGATCATATACAAGTGCCTCTAAATAGAAAACCAGAGATAATAAAGATTTTATTTAAAAGTCTAAGGACATATGCATCCTCTAATAATAATAATAATTATTATTATTATTATTATTATTATTATTTTTGAGACAGAGTCTTGCTTTGTCGCCCAGGCTGGAGTGCAGTGGCACGATCTCGGCTCACTGCAAGCTCCGCCTCCCGGGTTCACACCATTCTCCTGCCTCAGTCTCCCGATTAGCTGGGACTATAGGTACCTGCCACCACACCTGGCTAATTTTTTTTTTTTTTTTTTTTTTTTTGTATTTTTTGTGGAGACGGGGTTTCACCGTGTTCACCAGGATGGTCTCAATCTCCTGACCTTGTGATCTGCATGCCTCAGCCTCCCAAAGTGCTGGGATTACAGGCGTGAACCACCACGCCCAGCCCTCTGGTTAATTTTTTAGAACTTGAAAATTAGAGCTGTATTTTACCATGTTAAAGATGTGTTCTTAGCCAAAAAAAAAAAAAAAAAAAGGTGTAGAAATTCAGGCAGGGAGTTCAAAATTCCATTTTGAAATACTGCATAAGCTTTAAATATAAACACACTAAAAAAATACTTATTTAATATTAATAAGCTTTATCGGATTAGACTAATTCAATTCAGATGACAGTGGGCACATCTATAAAGTGTTGTGAATGACACAAATGGTTATTCTGAACCCCTGAGAAGGCGGGAGAGAGGAAGAACCTCCACCTTGTGCATGATTCATTCAGCAAGTATCAGATTGACGATAAGATGAGTAGGATATTGTGCCGGCCACAGTGTATATAAAGGAAAACAAAAGCTAATTTCACCAATTCAAAAATACTATCAAGTGACTTTACTCATAATAAATTCATTTATACTCATCTTTTAATTCAAATCTAGAGTATCCCTATTATGAAATATACAGAGACTTAGATATTCTAAATGATGTCCAAGACTCTATATATTACACAATATTTAGAACATGACTTTATTACTTTTCCCCAACCTTTAATTATAAAAATATTTAAAATATACAGAATAAAGAACACTACAGTGAATGCTGGTATGCCTCCATCAGAAATGAACAATGAATATTTTGTTTTCAGGGGATACACAATTCAGATTTACAGAAAAGTTACAAGAATAGGACAGAAAACTCCTGGATAGTACAAAAAGATTCCCCAAATGGTAACATTTACTACATTTACTTTCTCTTTCTCGACACTGAAACACTACTATTTTGTAACCCATAGATCTTACTGAGATTCCCTTCAGTTGTCCCAATAACATCCTTTATGGCAAAAGAAATCCAAGATCATGTGTTTTATTCAACGGCCAGATCTCTTGAGTCTTCTTTAATCTGGAACAATTTCTGAGTCTTCATATTTCAAGACAGATTTTTTGAACAATACAGGCCAACTATTTTGTAGAAGGTCCCTCACTTTGGGTATTCCTGGTGTTTTCTTATGATTAGATTCTGTTTATGAACTTTCGGCAAGAAAACACAGAAGTGGTGTTACTTTCTCTACAGTGCATCTTCTCAGGAGGCGTCTGCTGTGGAGCGGTCCCACTACTGCCAATGTTAACCTTTTTTTTTTTTTTTTTTGAGACAGGGTCTCATTCTGTTGCCCAGGCTGGACTACAGTAGTATGATCATGGCTCACTGCAGCCTCGACCTCTAGGCTCAAGCGATCTTCCCGCCTCAGCCTCCTAAGTAGTTGGCACCACAGGCACATGCCACCATGCCTCACTAATTTTTTTATTTTTTGTAGAGACAGGGTCTCACTATGTTGTCCAGGCTGGTCTCAAACTCCTGGGCTCAAGCAATCCACCCACTTCAGCCTCCCAAAGTGCTGGGATTACAGGTGTGAGCCACCATGCCTGGTCCCATCAGTAATTTTTTTTTTTTTTCCAGACAGAGTCTCACTCTCTCTCCCAGGCTGGAGTGCAGTGGTGCGATCTCTGCTTGCTGCAACCTCCGCCTCCTGGGTTCAAGCTATTCTCCTGCCTCAGCCTCCCAAGTAACTGGATTACAGGCGCCCGCCACCACGCCTGGCTAATTTTGTATTTTTAGTAAAGATGGGGTTTCACCATGTTAGTCAAGCTGGTCTCAAACTTCTGACCTCAAGTGATCCACTCACCTCGGCCGCCCAAAGTGTTGGGATTATGAACGGGCATGAGCCACAGCACCCGGCCCCCATCGGTAATTTTTAAAGCTCCAGTTTTTAAAGCCCAATGTTTACTTTGATCATTTGGTTTCCTCACTGTGAAGCTATTATTTTTCCCTTTGTTATTCAACAGTGTTTCATGGTGATATATTTCATGGTGATATACTTTGAGACCACCAGTTTTAATAAGTCTTGTCTTAGTCATTTATGTGGATGGATGGGAAAGTGGTGAATTTCTAATTTCTAATTCCATCATTCCAACACTTATTAGTTGGCTTTCTATTGTTAGTAATAACTTTTTCTTCCCTCCCATTATTTAGTCATTCATTTATTTTTATCAGTATAGACTCATGGATTCTTCCTTTATTCTATAAGTCATAATCCTTGACTACTATTATTTATTTTGATGTTCAGATTGCCCCATGTTAGGCCAGTGGGAGCCCCTTCAGGCTGGCTGCTGTGTACGAAATTTTGAACACGGGACCACCCTAGACCCTTCATGTCACCCCATTTCTCTGGGTTTAGACACTCTTCACGATATCCCTCTCCCAATCTCTTCTTTCCTCCCCTCCTGCTGCAAGGGTGTGAGAGAATTCTGAAAACTCATGCACATCTGCCTTCACTTCACGGTTAAAGGCAGAGATGGGCCAAAGGGCATCTTCCCTGAGAGTGTAGTTTCTCCAAAAGTCAAAGCAAAACACAACCCCCAAAGACCGGCAAGAAAGCCTGGGAATCCCTGTGCCAACCGAGGGATGGAGAGGGCTGGGCCAGGCTGGACATGGAGCCTGGAGCTGGAGGTGTGAAAGGCAGTTAAGTAACAGATGCGAGTGCCGTATCAAACGCATAGACTAGACACTGGGACCCACAGCAGGGAAGCAGAGAGTGAGTTCCTGATCCATCTCCAGGAACACTGGACAGGAAGACCAGTGGAGAGGAGGGTCAATCACCTCTTGCAGGGCGGAGGCACATCATTCTCTGTCTCCCGCTCACATCTACTTGACATACTCCATAGAAGTCATCTTCCCAAAGCTCTACCCTGTGT
The DNA here is from genome assembly GCF_029289425.2 of Pan paniscus. Lineage (NCBI taxonomy): Eukaryota > Metazoa > Chordata > Mammalia > Primates > Hominidae > Pan > Pan paniscus. Next base: position 42,122,503 of record NC_085926.1, on the reverse strand, counting down.
TGTCCAAAGAGTGGCCACAAGCCACTGGGACTATTCATGTTTACATTTAAATGGATTAAAATTAAATAAAGTTTAAAAACCAGTCACACTAGCCATATCTCAAGTGCTCCACAGCCATATGTGACCAGTGGCTACCGTATTTGACAGCAGAGAATAGAACATTTACTGCATTACAAAAAGCTTCACTGGATAGCACTGATCTAAAGGGTGCCCCTTATTTTCAAGATGGGAGCTCTATATTATCTTGGCTTCCACATCCTGCATCTCCCCTGCAGCCTCTGCTTCCAGCCTGGCTTCCCACCACACCTCAAACAGACAAAACAAGCTGCTAACTTCTGCCCACATAATGCTACTGCCTTAGCTCACCTATGAAGGGGACCAGACTCCCACCCCCACAAACAAAATATGCCTCTTTGACATAAGGATTATTTTGAGAAGAAGCAACTGAAGAACAGCAGATGCCAGAAAAGCTCTAAAAACGGAGCATAAATTTTCCTTTTGTAAAGAAATTTACATTTGGAAGGGTGTCTCCGTCTCCTGTACAATCTCTTATCTATGGACGAGGCACCCACTTGAATCTGCACATCTTATTAAACATGTCTTGAGTATCCCACGTTTCCAAGTTGCCTTCCCATAACTTACTCCCCAGCAGGAATCCCAAACCCGTTTTCCTTTGTCTCACCTTTTCTCCATACTTTGTTGCCCTTTGGGATGACACAGAACCCACCAAATTCTACTTGCCTCTTTGACTCTTATTTCTTTGTGATTGCCAGTGCCTACTTATCTAATTAAAACTGATTTTTCTCTTGTTAATGTTTTTTATCAGTTTGTTTCTCAGGGCACCTAGCTACTGAATCAAGCAGGGTAGAGGCATAAAGTTTTTCCTCTGCTATACCCTCAACGTCCCCACCTCCCTAGCCCAAATCCTCCTATCTTTCAAGGTCTGGTTCAGCACTGCTCCCCATCTCCTTCAGGTATGAGCATCTTTCTCTCCACTTCACCTGTCCCATTGATGCTCAATGTTCCTCACTCACATTTCACTTCTCTGCTCCTAGAGAGCAGGGTTGGCACGACTGAGAGTCATGTCCCCAAAGACCTTGCTCATACAATTTAAATAAATAAATAAGGCTGGGCAAAGAGGCTCACACCTGTAATCCCAGCACTTTGAGAGGCTGAGACAGGAGGATTACTTGAGCCTAGGAGTTCAAGACCAGCTTGGGCAACATAGTGAGACCCCATCTCTACAAAAAAATTAAAAATGAGGCAGGAAGATCACTTGAGCCCAGGAGGTCAAGGCTGCAATGAGTCGTGATCATGCCACTGCACTCCCGCCTGGGTGACAAGAAGAAGACCTTGCCTCTAAATAAATAAATAAATAAATAAGGCTGGGTGCAGTGGTTCACGCCTGTAATCCCAGCACTTTGGGAGGCCAAGGCAAGCAGACCACCTGAGATCAGGAGTTCGAGACCAGCCTGGCCAACATGATGAAACTCCATCTCTACTAAAAACACAAAAATTAGCCAGGCATGGTGATGGACACCTGTAATCCTAACTACTCAGGAGGTTGAGGCAGGAGAATCGCTTGAACTTGGGAGGCAGACATTGCAGTGAGCTCAGATCGTGCCACTGCACTCCAGCCTGGATGACATAGCAAGACTCCATCTCAAAAAAAAAGAAATAAATAAAACAAAATTAAAATTAAATAAACAAGAGCACCACAAAGCTCCAAAAACTTGGGTTCCAGGCTAGCTTTGGCTTTCTTGCCAAGTCTCTAGTCCTCAGCTCCTATGTCAGAGAGGACATTATCTCTATTTTACTATAGCCAGTGATAATAAAAACAGTTACATTATAAAACTGTTTACATTTCATTCTTTTTCTTTTTTTAATCCCCTTAATAACCACAGAGGAGAGTGCTGTGTGTGGAAAGAGAGAAGTCAACCTCTACCTTCATGGGCGCATCACACAATAAAACACAAGACAAAGAAATGGGGATCTGTTTGCGTCAACATGTAGGAAAATTCGAAAACTCAGTTCAGAAATGCAGCTTTTCAATTAATGCTTAAAATACCTCTAACAAAACTTCACTCATGCACAAAAAGAAAAAAAACACTCACGAACCAGCCACCGCCATCTTGGGTGACATTTCAGAGATCACTGAAATCAAGTGAGGAACAGAGCGTACCAGACTGCCCTTGCGTATACCATAAATCTTCATTATAGAGTAAGAAGGTGTAAGAATAACTTCTGGAACAATCTACCCAAGTTTCTTCATTTGTGAAATCAGTATGAACTAGACCACCTCCTACCCCGACATTCAAATCTATCAGGTTATAAAAGGGGGAGGTGAGCGGGGATGGAGAGCAAGTCTGATTACAAAAGAAACTGAAGCAACAAACAGGTGGTCAAAATGCTGTACCTTGTTCAAAATACCATTCCTTTTTTTTTAATTTTTTTTAAGACAGGATCTCACTCTGTCGCCCAGGCTGGAGTACAGTGGCATAATTATAGCTTCCCTCACCCTCCTGGGCTCAAACAATCTTCCCACCTCAGCTTCCGAGTAGCTGGGACTATAGGCGCATGCCGCCACATTCAGCTAATGTTTTTATTTTTTGTACAGACAGGATGTCACCATGTTACCCACGCTGCTCTCAAACTCCTGGCCTCAAGTGATCCTCCCCGCTTTAGCCTGCCAAAATGCTGGGCTTACAGGCATGACACACTATACCAGGCCCCCATTAGCCTTTTCAAAGATATTTTTTTTTGTTAAAGGCCTTAATAACTAGTACTATTTCTGAGAAAATAAAATTAAACACTGACCTGGCTCTTCGTCGCTTACAAAGAGCTATCACTTTATTTACACTCCATAAAGGTTCCAACCAGTGTTGTTACTCCTGTTTTCCAGATGGGGAATCTGAGTTCACAGAGGCTCACAGAAATCCCAGGATGTTCCCATACCACATGGCCACATGAAGTACAAAACAGGCCTCAAACACAGACAGCCAGCGCTCTTTCTGCCATTCTACCTATTTCTAGAGTAACTACAAAGAGGGCTGTTTCTTTAACATAAGGACATACACTGAACCCAAGTCCTTTTGAAAATTAAAAAGGTGTCATACTCTTTCTAAGCACACTTTAAAAAGTGGCCAGTGTAGCCAAGAAACAATCTAAGATCCCGAAACTGACCTAAATAATTCTTTTCCAGCCCCTCCCCATGCCTGAGGCTGCTTTCCATGGACATCAATCAGCACAGTTTCCCAAACACACGTGGTGTAAAGAATCCCCCAAAGCATGTGCTAAAAATTTAGATTTCTCAGGACTTCTCTTAGTCTGATGTGAGTCTGAGAATCTGCTTTTTTAATAAGCAGATGACTTTCAATGATTTCCCAAGTTTTAGAGGTTCTGCACCAGAGATGGGATGCATCCAATCGGGGTAACTATGACCCTGTCTGACACCAGAGTTTAAACTGTAAACATTGAGTATGTATGTGCAAATTCTGCCAAGGCCATTGCTATTTTGCATTGATCGCTGGCTATTTCAAATCTCTCATAAAAGTTACTTGAAGACACTGGGTAATCAACCCCTCCAATGTCTTATTATTATAAGCCCCTGTCCCATGCCTCTTATTATATCCTCCTCTGGGGGCGGGGGAGCAGGACAGGCAGAGATGGGTGCTGAATAGAAGACCACCACAACAAACATTAATAAACAGGAGGAATACAGTTATTCAACACTGAATAAAGTTCTCCTAACCCTCAAAGATAGAAGAGAACAGTAGCTATCCCTTAATTCCAACTTCAAAAGAGGGGTCCTAATTGGCCTGCAATCTATATTCCCATCCATATACATTTCTTTTTCAGTGCTAACACTGCAATTTAAGTGTAAGTCAGTAACTCTGACATAAATGATGATTCTGCATCTTTTTTAAAACATTTGACTCATCTTTTATTGGTATCAAAAGTTCTGTAAAAGCTTCCCTCATTGACGATTCAAATGCCAAATAATCAGAGACAAAGCAATGGTGTGTGTCTATTGAGTTGCAATAAAAAAGACAGAGGCAAATAAAAGACAGGCACATATAAACAGGGGCAAATTTCATTTCCAGACTAATCTGCCTGAAGCTAGGAAGGAACCCAACTAGTTAGAAATGTGTAAGCAAGTAACCACAAAATTGGCACATAATTGAAATCTCCTTTTTGTACGTTTCCTAAACCAGTTTATTTCTGGACTTCTGTTCCTTTATTCCCTACTTTGCTACCTCTTTAAATGGGAGTATGAAAATACCAGTGGTCCCAGTAAATTCTGTCTCAAAAACCTTCTTCCCTTCATCCAAAATGGGATAGATGATAAAGGACAAGTATTTTGCTCAACATACATTCAGACAATAACAATAATTCAGAAATAAATAAATCAATATATTTACCCTTGAACAGATGAGCCATCTCCTCTTCTATTTTCCTTTGCTCTTAGAGGAAGACAGATCAGGGTCTCTCAGGGCCAAAACACTCAACTGAGGAAGTGCTGGGTAAGAAAATCCTTCTGATGGACACCCAGATAAGAGCAGGCCTCCGCTCACCCTCCAGATTGACCATGGCAAGTGACTGGCTTTATTTCAGGGTGTAAAGGGAACTGGACGGTGTGGCATTTGGGTCATGGTATTAGGAAACCTTCTTCCTCCACTTCTAGGATGGCATCCACAGAGCTATGGCCCCACCTGACTCATCCACGGGGCCTCTGACAGCACCCTGCTGTAACCAGTGCTCCCTAATCCAATGGTACAGTGAGGATGTATTCAATCCCTTACTTTAAAAAGTTATAGAGGGTTCAATGAGTCACAAATCACCAAGGAAACTAGAAGGAGGTCAATGATGGTTTCCAAAAAGGAGCATCTCTAGAATTTCCTTTTGGAGTGAGGTAACAGAATGGGAACTTGCTTTTAGAATGAATATATTCCAAAGAAAAAATTCACTCATCTTTTCCCCTCATGACCCTGGGAACTGCCTCCAATCCTTGTTACTCAAGATAGTTAAAGATGTACACAGAACGAACATGACAATGTCTGCATCTAAAGCTGGGGGACAGTGAGATTGAACTGGCATAGTTTTTCCGCACATTTAAATACCATCCCCTGAGAAAGCCTTAACCCACAGTCGCGGCAAAAATCAGTGGATAAGAGATAATTATGTAGTTTCTCAGTTTACTAACTAGGCCAGGTCCCAGCCTGTTACATCATTCAGGTTAATCAAATGTAGTCAGGAATAGAGCATTCTGAAACTCCCGACTCAATTAAAAAGCACTTACCTTATCTATTAATGGCTCATATAGGGCTGGGAACATATCATCACTGGGGAACAGACCCTCAAAGTGTATATATTAATTGGGCCCCTTTTTTTGTGAAGGCATGTGATATGAGGGTCATTTTCAAGACAAAATTAAAGACAGATTAACTGTGTAATACACAATTTTGATGTCCAACACCCCAGGAACCTGAGACCCCACCCACTGTGATGTCTCTGAGAACGCACCTCAGTGCTGTTTTCTGTGTGCTTGAAACCTCCTGAGACCTGTCCAGCCACACAACTTGGCCTCCACCCAGTCTCCCTTGGAATGTGCCACACCCTCCCTGCACAAACCAAGGTAGTGACAGAAGGACACATTCTTTCCCTGCCCCTCCCATCATCTCCCCACCCCCATCTCTGTTGGATCCAACAAGCAAACTTCATTTGAATCACCCGCTAAGTGGTAAGCTGCTTCTGCCTTTTCTCCAGCCTCTGATGGTTCCCAGGTCTGGGCTCAGAAAAGGGCAGAGTCTTCCAGGCCTGCTGCTGACAGTCCAGGAAGCCACCTCCTGAACACACTATTCCAAGCCCCCAGTTTCCTATCCCCTCCAACAGCAAGAGCGCAGTGAACACATTTCCACTTGCACACATTCATGCATCAACAACACACTCACGTCTCACACCAGAGAAAATTCAATCCAATAGAAGTATAACACTTACAAGCCCAGCACACCAAAAACCATCTCCCCTTCTAAGCAAACAATCATACATACTGCAGGAGTCTTTCACGGTAAAGAGCCCTGCCCACCTGCCACCTCCTCCACCATGCCTTTGGAATTGCCAGAGCCAGTGGTGCTAGTTCTGGTACCTCCCACCCACCAGCCGCCTGTCTCCCCTAAAGGTTTCAGGACCCCCCCACCCAGAAGGAGACAATACCCCTATACATCCCGGCTCTATTTTGCAGGGGCCATAATTACCATCCGAGCATTCTTCATAATACCAGTCTAGTTCATAATAATCCGCTTCGATAAATTTCTGCATAGTCAGTAGTCTTGCAGAGGAAAGAATGGACTTCACAGCACCATCAACGTCAAGTAAAACGCTGCCATGCCTCCCCGCCCTTCCAGAATACTGGACAGAAGAATATCCCGAAACACACCAGAATTAGGCTGTACATTCTTAACGACAGTCTGGAGCCAAAACAGGAAAGTGGGCAATGAAAAGAAAAATTCTATGGGGGAAGGAGGGAGTAGGAGGAGCAGAAAGGAAGGCAATTTGCAGAGAGCTAACGGAGACCCTGGCAGCACTGCCAATAAAGCAGCACTGGACAGCAGCCCTGAATGGGAGTAGCCAGGATCGTCCTATCCAGACGCCCAGAGGGTGACGTCAGGGACACACACCACCACCGGCTGTCTCACTCAAGCCTCGTCTCCTGCTCGCCGCTCATCTTTCAATCTAACCGTTGCCATAGAAACTGGCCGGCTCTGAAAAATGATGCAGAGATGGAGGAAATGTCTTCCAAGGATGCTGGCAGCAGAGGCTGAGAGATGCCAGGCAGGGAAAAGAAAGGGTACAGGCAAGGGAGAGACAGAGGGGTCAGCACCATCATCACCTTCAACAAACGTAAGGACAAGCTTATTTACCCTACTTTGGGTCACGATAGAAAGAAGATTCTGGATTTGAAATCTGCCACCTTTTAAAATCTGCAAATCATTACTTTTGGTTTCCTTTCCTCAACCTGATTTAACACATTAAACATCTTTTATAATTTTTGACCACCACTTAAAGGAAATGTAAATTACTTAGAAAATGGAAACATTTTCATTTAGATGCACTACTATTCTCTGCTCATGCTTTTACTCAAACTTCTAAAAAAACAGCCTGTCACATACAAATAGAGGAGGGCGCCATCACAAAGGGCTTGTGCAGTACAATATGCTGTTTCATGGACACGTACATGTGTAATCAAGGCGCTAAAGTGCACACTAGAAGAAAAAAGTCCATCTGCAGGAAGTTAGTTGCCTCTGGGGAAGGAGTGAGGAAATGAGGTTTTAAAACTTTCCTTATAAATGCACCCATATGTTTTATTTCCTTAAAAAATACAGTTAATATTAGTTCTAAATGTTTGATATGTTTGAAATATTCATAATAAAACAAGGTAGTGGATAATAAGACAGATTCTAGACTATCCTATAGGTTGAATTTCATTCCCTAAAGCAGGGTCTCTCAACCTCAGCACTATTGACACTTGAGGTTAGATAATTCTTGTTGTGGAAGGCTATTCTGGGCATCGTAGGATGTTTAGCAGCAACCCTGGTGCCTACCCACTAAACGCAGGTAGCACTACCCTCCACCCCCAAGATGTGACAACCAAAAATGTCTCCAGACATTGCCAAATGTCCCCTGGATATAAAATTGCTTGGTTGAGAACCTTGCCCTAAACCAAAACTACTTATTTACTTCATTGTCCTCTTGGCCAGGTACTGTAAGTATCTGTTGGTGTCAACAGCAGCATATATACAGATAATAGTGTGTGTGTGTTTCTATGTATGTGTATGTCTGCTTCTGTGTGTAAAATAGAAATTTAAAGGAAAATCACATAGACACACACATCTTATATAGAGAATCTTAGATGGAATCCATACTTTGTATCGATCTATCTCAATCTTCCTAAATCACTGGAAGCTGAAGAGCCTGTAAGTTGTGTTGTGAGGTCCTCAAAGAAATCTCTCTCTGCTCTGGGGTACCCTCTCCTCATGTTACAGCCATGTCTGGCCCTCATCATTGGGCCTTGCTTGCACACCTGGGCAGGATACCACATCAGACCTTCCCACTTGCAAGGTGGCTGGCCAACCCCATTTGGCCCAGCCTTTAGTGAGAGCAGGTCCTGTCCCCTTGTGGACTGCAAGGATCCAACCCTTTGGCACTCACTATGGATAACAGAGCCTCAAGTCCCGGAGGGAAAAGAGAAGTTAAAGGCAGGGGCCCAAACCACAAGCAGACAAAGAAACCATCCCCGCATGCTGCAGTGGAACCACTGATGCTGATGATGAATTTTGGCTAAAATTGTTAATAGGATTCCAGAAAAGTTCAGAAAATGTAGGAGACAAGGGAATGACACCATCCCTGGCCCTGCTGTCTCCTGGCTACCACTTACACCCTGGAGGACCTGTGCCCCTCTGTCATCATCTCTTCCTCCTCCAAGGCACTCCCAACCCAACTGCACATTCTTTCTGGTCAAAGTATATATCAGATCCCATAGCCTCCCTCACTTACTTTATTCCCTCTCCCTGATCCCAACTTGAATATACATTTTCAGTTTTCTAGGACTTGTGACTATTTAAAGTCAGCAGAAATGATTTTAATTCCTTTCTTATAACTGCCCCTGCTATCTGACACATCTCATCTCTCCCTCTAGTCTTTAATATCGTCCTATCTCTGGCCATGATGGTGCCTCTCAAGAGCCCCACTGCAAGCTCCCAAACAGCCCCTCAGACGTTCACCTCAAGACAGGTGAATGGAAGCCAGTGTCCCGAGGTTTTCTGAGATACCTTAAGGTATTTCTAAAAAGATGATGATGGGCCTTATAAACAGGCAAATAGTTAACAACAAACTCCTAAAAAATCAGCAATGTTCGCCAGTTCAATCCAATCAGGGTGGGGAAGGTCCAACAAGAATTTGCAAAATGATTTAATAAAGGAACCAGAGGGCTGGTTGCATTGGCTCATGCCTGTACTTCTACCACTTTGGGAGGCCAAGAAGGAAGGATAGTTTGAGGCCAGGAGTTCAAGACCAACCTGGACAACATGGCCAAACCTCATCTCTACAAAAAAATTTTAAAACCAGCTAGACGTGGTAGCACATGCCTGTAGACCCAGCTACTTGGGAGGCTGAAGCTGGAGGATCACCTGAGCCCAGGACTTCAAAGTTGCAGTGAGATGTGATCATGCCACTGCACTGCAGCCTGGGTGACAGAGTGAGACCTTACCCCAAAAACTAAAAAAATAAAATAAAGGAACAGGAAATGCAAACTCCTCAAAGCATCACATGAAAGTCAGACAAACTTCCTAATAGCTGAACACATGGAGGTTCCTGGAGCCTCTTCATCTGTATCCTTCACAGTATCCTTTGTAATAAACCAGTAAAGGCATTAAAAAACATACATTTATGAGACAATGGTGTCTATGAAACTATGGATGATACAAGAGCTTCATTTGATATGGAAAAGTATCCCAATACTGAGGTCAGGAAAACCAAGTACGAACTCTGGAAGAATGGCAAGACAAGTGGGTGAACGGCAATATTGCTTTTCATCAAGAACAAGGACATCAGCTATTGAAGACGCATTTGGATACTTTTCTTAAAGGTGAGAGTAGACTGAAGGTATTTTTTCCTCCTTGTTGAGATGAAATGGTTTGCAGACCAAGGACACAATGTAGTTGGTGTATAAATCAGTGCACTTGGGATACAAGAATTTTTTACAGAGCAGAATCTTTCTTACTCAGAAGAACCAATTAGCAAAGTTCCTGAAGCCAAAGTATTTAAGAGTTCTTCAGAGAACATTTCATTGTACTGTTGCAGCATTTATTATCTTCCCCAAACACATATCGACAAATTTGACAGAATTTGGGATAGAGGAGCACTGGCTGCCATTAATCTAGGAGATTTCAAACACTATGCAGATACAGTGTTGTCCCTACTGGGAAAAGGGTTTCAGTACCTCGAGTGTGTTCTTTCTTATGACCCAACTAAACATGCAGGCCCACTATCTTATGTTCCACATGCTGAAATTGAAAGGTTGTTCAGTACAATATGCAATATTCATTGTCTTGAGATGATTGATGGTTTTGAAGAACAACATGAAAGTTGGCAAATTGACTACATTTTTGAAAAGTTATATCTACTTACAGAAAAGTAAATCAGATGTAAACAAAATCAAGTAACATCAACATGTTTTTGAGTTTCAGCAATTGAAAATTATGCTAAGGCATGAAAATGTAATGCATAAATTTTTTATTGTTTACAAATCATATCAAAGATCTTTGTTCAAAAACGCACATAGGTTTTTTTTTTTTTTTTTTGAGACAGAGTCTCACTCTGTTGTCCAAGCTGGAGTGCAGTGGCACGATCTTGGCTCACTGCAACCTCTGACCTTAGGTTCAAGGGATTCTCATGCCTCGGCCTCCCAAGTAGCTGGGATTAAAGGTGTGTGCCACCACACCCAGCTAATTTTTTGTATTTTTAGTAGAGATGGGGTTTCACCATGTTGGCCAGGCTGGTCTCAAACTCCTGAACTCAAGTGATCTGCCCACCTTGGCCTCCCGAAGTGCTGGAATTACAGGCGTGGGCCACCACGGTTGGCTCCCTTTGCCCATCCTTAATTAGGCAGCTGTTCAGTTTTCAAAACTGCATATATCTTTTTAGAAGAAAATAGATACTAAAATGTTAAAGTAGCTCCTTTGGGGAGGCAAGGAGGTGGAAGATTATGACTGTGTGTCTTGCTTACAGACTGCAAGACTTTTTACCAATCAATCCGCATGTATTACTTGTATAATTAAAAAATAAAAGAAAAATGCAATGAATATTACTTAAATATAATAGACATAGAAAAACTGACATTCTATGAAATTTAGAATAATTGAAGAAATGTAATACTTCAGCAGGGTTCAACTAATCCCAAGAGCTATATAAAAGATTAGCTTTCACTATAAACCTTTGTCTTTTACTGAAATCCTAGCCATCTCTTTGCACATGTTTTCTCCAGTACAATTTTATATGTAACAGAAACAAGAAACAAATACATTTTAATGAAATAATCCAATTTATATGGAACAATATATTCTCAAATTATAAGAATAAATTTTGTTAAAGTTAAAAAAAAAATACAAGGATACAAATCCCTTATTTGCTTGCTTTTTTGTTTTGATAGAAACCCCTTAAATAAAACTTGGCACATTTACCTTACAGCACTATGAATTTTTTTAACATTTTATTCCTACCCCATTACCATAAAACAAGTAAAAAATAACAGATTTCACAGTTAAGAGCATGGGCTTTTGGAGTCAGATGGTCTGAGGTTTGGTACAGGCTCTTTGTTTTCCATGTCTGTGACCTTATTAGATAACATCAGTCTCATCTGCTAAATGGGGGTGATTATAATACATTCCACAGAGACAGGGGAAGCTATAATCAATTAGTGTATGGCAGAGCACTTAGCACAGTGCCTGGGACAAAGAGAGTTTGCAATAAATGTTAGTTGTGATCATCTTCATCACTCTAATCTTTTTTTTTTTTAAGGGAAATAAGCCAGGAAATGAACAATTAAAAAGGGGGTACAAATTCCTAAGCTATAATTAGGGAAATGAGGTAGAAATGCCATTTATAAGCTTTTTCCAACATAACTGATTCAAAGGCACTGAGTTCACAGTAATGAGCAGGAGTGACAGGTGGGGTGAGGTAGGGAGCGAAGCACCATTTCTAAACAGCGACAATACATTACTGAGCACAGCTTAAATTAAGTCCAAAGCTGCACATATCCAATTCACTTTTTAAGAAAATAGGAAAGAAACAAAACAATGTATAAATAAGCACAAAGGAAACAGCATCATTTAGGGGTGATTTTTACGAGCTTCAAGCAATTTCAAAGTGAACTACACCAAAAGTATTTCATATGCTTGGAAAGACAAAGTAATCTGTCCATAGCTCTGCCAAGAGTTTCACAATGAAAATCCAAGTCTATCTGACACCAAATCCACTTTCCTTCACACCAAGAGTCCCAACACTCCTGAGGGTTACAGCCCTCCCTCAGCCCAGGTTTACTGCAGCCGAAAAAGCAGCCTCCTCCCTACCATGACCCGACACTCCTCCATCACTGCCACCAGAAAGTCAGAAATAAAAACAGGTCCCAGGGGCCGTCTCAGGTAAGCCTCACAGCCACTGGTCAGCCATTCCTTAGTCGCCGCATCTTCAGCTGCCCCATTTAGAAAGTGCTGACTGTATACCTGGCATTTAATACTTTATATCTCACTTACTCCTCAGACCCCTGCGACCTAATGGCTCCCTCATTGTGGAGACAAGGAAAGGGGTCTTAGTGGCTTAAGTCACTTGCCCAGGATTGCACAGAGAATACCAAAAGCATCTGGATATAAACCAGGAATGATCCCTGTCATAAGCCTTTTCCACTTCTCAATAAGTGAATGAAAAAGCATCCAAGGATTATTTGCTAATGGAATTTGAAAGAAAAAAAAAAAGAAGAGGTACAATTAAAGAAGATAAAGATTCAAGTTAGCACCTCACAGAGAAAACAAATTGAGAATTTTTTTTTTTAAAGAACAAAATAAATGATCAGGAAAGTGAGAGTTAAACTGAAAATATCTATGTAACTTCATGATATTAAAAACAAACAAACAAAACAACTCTTTCCAGCTCTGTCACACAAGTGGCTCAACAAGGACACCCCTCCAATCCATCAGCAGCAAGTCAACATTCTGGTGCCCAGATTTAGGTTAGACCTTAACAGGGCTCCTTGTAGAGTGGCTGATTCCAAGTCTTCGGGCAGGGAAAAATCAAGAGGGACCTGCAACACCAGCTTTCAAGAAAGCAAAGACCACCTCAAATGGTCTGAGGTAGAAGTGATAAGGTATATAAAAGCCATCTTAAAAGGACTACCATGCACGTACCATGCACTGTGTTGTGGCAATTTGAATATCCAAAAGAGTACAGAGTTAACAACGGTTAGAAGAGACAAGGTGAGTCTGTAAAGGCCATGAATCTTCAATGACTATCAAAATGAAAAGGGCAACCAAGTGAACAGGGCAACTGATATATAAAGGAAGGGAGAATATATTAGGAAGTTATTTTTAATCCATTTTAGGAAGCAGCAGAGGTGGATGTGTATGACTGCTGTTTCTGCCACTAATACCTTTTATAAAACAGTGTACAAATATGTCTCTAAGTAGGATGGCTCTGAATAAGCCAACCCTACGTGGAAGGAGGAAGCAAGTATCAAGAACAGAAAGGTCTGACGCTGTGGACACAGACTATACTCAGGTAGGAGCAGTATCAGCCCCAGGGCTGTAAGGTGACGGATTGGCCAGAGGGCTCCAGAGGAGAGCCGGCTGCCCACACTGGGGCCCCAAATTCCTAGAAAATAAAAGCTCAATAAAAGCTGCTAATGATAACAGTAAGACACTAACAAAACTCGTACATGTTTTCAAACATGTTCCAGGTGAAGTCTGTCATTTGGATGGGACACCAGGTCACAACCACAAGTGGCCAAAGATAAATAATCTGTAATTTCAGGAAAAGACATCAGGTTGAAGGTGGCCCCTCCAAAGAAAATGTCCACCTGGAAGCTGTGAAGGTGTAAAAAAGGTCTTTGCAGGTGTAATTCATTTTCTTCTTTTTTTGTTTTGTTTTGTTTTTTAAGACAGAGTCTCACTCTGTCACCCAGGCTGGAGTGCAGTGGCGCAGTCTCAGCTCACTGCAACCTCCACTTCCCAGGTTCAAGCGATTCCCCTGCCTCAGCCTCCTGAGTAGCCGGGAGGCATGCGCCACCATGCCCGGCTAATTTTTTGTATTTTTGGTAGAGACAGGGTTTCGTCACGTTAGCCAGGCTGGTCTCGAACTCCTGACCTGAAGTGATCTGCTTGCCTTGGCCTCCCAAAGTGCTGGGATTACAGGCATGAGCCACCGTGCCCGGCCCTGCTGGTGTAATTCAGTTAAAAGTCTTGAGATGACATCATCCTGGATTGAGGTGGGCCCTAAATCCAATGACAAGTGTCCTCAGAGGAGAAGAGGAGAAAACGCCCACAGAGGAGAGGGCAACGTGAAGACAGAGCAGAACCTGGAGAGATGCGGCCACAAACCTAGCAATGTCAAGGATGGCCGGCAGCCACCAGAAACTGCAAGAGGGGCAGGGAACAGATTCTCCCTCAGAGTGTCCAGAAGGAACCAACAGTACCAACACCTTGACTTTGGACCTCTGGCCTCCAGAACTGTGAGAGAATAAATTTCTATTGTCTTAAGCCACCAAGTTTGTGGTAATTTGTTACGGCAGCCCTAGGAATCTAACACAGCTGCTGAGATCGTGTTTTCTTTAATATCTATTAAGATTACTAGATCACTGGAAAAATATAAAACAGATTCAGAAATTCACAAAGAAATGAATTAAACCCACAGTACTGATGCTTATATTAAGTGTGAGTATCAGGAGTTTTGTTGTCATTACTAGAACTACATGTTCTCTTTTGTAAGCATTTAAGAGAATCTAATAGATTTGGTCTGTGATGTTAAGGCAGATCTAATTAAACATATTTGTAATCAAATTTAAATGTTTAAAAGAATTTAATAAAATTTCTAAGTTTGTACTTATTAGTTGTGTGAGTATATGAATATTTCAATTTATATAATATATTAAAAAGATGAATGAACACTAACAATTGAGCAATAAAGTATATAAATGATGCAGTTATGAGTTTGCCCGAGTGTCTCAGACCTCACAGATATTGCCGCATCCCACCTTCCCCCATGCCTCACAGGTGATCAGCACAGGCATGCCCAGGCCCCGATGTGGCCATCTGAACAAAACAACTTCCCAATTCCTATGCATCCCCAGTGCTCCACCTTACTGCTAGCACATGGAGCCCTCCGAGGTCCCAACCCCCCTCTGGAACCTGCTTCCAGACTCCAGAGCTTTCCTCCCTGTTGGTCAGGGCACCTGTATGCCGGGCCAGCCAAGAAGCCTACGGCAGAAGAGAGGAAGACCCGGAAGAGGCTTCCTAACCTTCCGTCCTTGAGGGGGCCATAGGACTCACATGAAAGACAGCCTTACAAGCAGGACTTCCTTCCACTTTCTTCAGAAAATTAACTGAGCAGGGTGCTTCTTTCTGCAGAGTTCTCTTTCTGATCTTTATTTTATTCATTTATTCAGAGATGGAGTCTCACTCTGTCGCCCAGGCTGGAGTGCAGTGGTGCGATCTCGGCTCACTGCAACCTCCACCTCCCGGGTTCAAGCAATTCTCCTGCCTCACCCTCCCGAGTAGCTGGGACTACAGGCATGTGCCACCACGCGTGGCTAATTTTTGTATTTTTAGTAGAGACGGGGTTTCACCATCGAGCCAGAATGGTCTCGATCTCCTGACCTCGTGATCCACCTGCCTCAGCCTCCCAAAATGCTGGGATTACAGGCATGAGCCACTGCGCCCAGCCTGATCTTTATTTTTTAAAATGTTGCCGCTGCCAGTCACTGAGCACCCACGGCAGAAGGCAGACTGCTAATGAACAGCTTGCTGTCAACTACCCCCTCCCAAACCATCTCCTCCTCATTTCAGGCACAGGCACCAACCCACCTCCAGGGGAAGGTGGGGGAACAAAGCTTGGCTTTTAGAGAACATATCCAAAAGCAGGGAGATGGCATTTGGCAGAGCACTGAGGAGCCAACGTGCATCCTGGCCTCGATGTAGTTCACATTAAAATCAACCCTACCTCTGAGAAGGACAGAGAGAAGAAAAAGGGCTTGGGTGTGGTAGCATTAGTACACGGCCTGCATGGTTCTGAGTCTGCCTCCTGCCAGCCTGGGAGGCTGTATGGGAAATCTCACACCTATGTCCAGCAAGTCACGTAGCAGGTGCCACAGGCCTCAAAACACAAGTAAACCAGAAGCTCAAACGGCCCCGTATTCCATTCACGCCAAAACTCAGCTGAACCACAGTAGCCTGGGCCCATCACGGGAGGTGGAGTGTGAGCTGAGCTGTCATGTCAATTTCCCACCTGAGTCCGTTCCAGCTTTGTCTTAGATATGCTGAAATAACATGAAAAAGAAAAATCTGTACAGAATTGCTTGCCAGGCATTTTTCTTCTTAAAAAGAAAAAAATAAATACTCAACATTGGAATCAGGTTTGATGACAAAAAATGAAACCTGGCAGGTGACAGGTGACAAAGTAAGCAAGCCCAGGGACCATGAGGGTAGGTCTGCTGACCAGTATGAGTACCTGGCTGCAGTGCTCACCAGACACTGTGAAAGGCTCCTGGTGCTGTCGTGCACCCTGGTACGAGGCTGCCTTTGATTACTTCCCCAAGACGGGCACCCTCAATTCCACTCAGCACCTGAGACCCAGGCCCACACCTGGGTGGAGGCATCATGACTGCATTTGGCTAATGTAGAGAAAGTGACTGTGCTCCAGGGTGTCTCTGCTTCTACCTTTGATCCTGCAGACGTCTGTGTCAACTAACAGTGGTGAAAAATGGGCCCAAGAAAGAGACCGCATATGTGAGCAGTAAGAGAAGAGAAGGCACAATTCTCAGGGCTCACTTAGGTCCTTGCCTGTAAACAAAATGGCCCCAGAGCTTAGGGATGACAGAAAGGACACAGCCAGAGTACTTGGGCATTTACACAAGAGAAATTCTTGGTAACTACTTATAAATACATTATAATGTATACATCTTGCCATTAGCTTTGTTAGCAGATGATAATGAAAAGTTCCTGGGAATTAGATCCCCTTTCCAACTCAGCACAACCCCTACTCCACCCCAATAATTTATCCTTCCTTCCTTCATTCAACCCTGCCTCACCACACACACGTCTAGGTGACAACAGACTCTTTGATGTTCCAAGAGGTACCCCTCCTCCAAACACACACACACACACACACACACACCCTATGCTTTCTTTTAGGTCACCACCTCATAAAATAATAAAATTATGACCACACTCCCCTTCAGAAGGTCAGCACTGTGTGCTATTTATTCATTTAATTTATATAGGTGTACTGCATTTTGTGGTGTCTGTACTTTTTTTTTTTTTTTTAATAGATACGGAGCCTCACCATGTTCCCCAGGCTGGTCTCGAACTCCTGGATTCAGGCAATCCTCCTGCCTCAGCCCCCGGGAGTGCTGGGATTATAGGTGTGAGCTGCCACATCTGGCCAGTGTCTCCATTTTTGTTTCACTTAGGATTTTAATTAAAATGAAGGCAATCTTTGGAAAGTGGCAACAAATAAAACGATCTTGTTATTCTATACATGAGTTTTAAATCTTGTTTTTTTTTTATGGAAAAAGATAAGGAAGGAGAAAGCTTATTTTTTAAATTTAAAAATATGTCTTTGCATTTTCGCTTATTTAAGAAGCATTCATTAGGCACCTATTCAATACAAGGCCCTGGGAAGAGGATATTGGCCCATTCAAGCAGACATGGACTCTGCTCCATTAATTTACTCTCTGAAGATGAAAATTATTTTCGACGATTTGTAATCTACTAGAATTTAAGCCTTGTACATATCTATATCTTAACAAGAAAAGTCCTGTGTAATTTAAAACATGCTTAGAGAGTTAAGTGCATATGTCTATAGGGTTCTGAGAATACTTATAAGATGTTCCTACATTATCACCTGAAAGCAATTTAACAGCACTTGCATTCGAAAAAGAAAACCACACTACAATTTTTATAAAACAAAAATTAAAGGTCCCTATTCTCTTAATGCCTATTTTGCAATACAGAGAAACTCAAATTAAGAAATGGTCATAAAACAAAAAACAATTTTAAAAAACTTCATCATGGGATACCATTAACTAGAGAGTGAAAATCTCTCAAAGAAACATTCAGAGAACCATAAAATATTTAATGCTGATTAACTTCCAGATAAGAAACCGAGTCCCAATGCAGTGATAAGTGATTTGCTCAAGGTCACATATTTAGTCAGTGGATGATGGAGAAATGGCCCTCTAACGCAGGACTGGTGGGTCTCCAACCACTTTCTCTCCTCTCAGAGGCACTTGGAAGAAGAAAAGCTTCACTGTAAAGCAGCGTTACCCAACCCACATAGAGATATCAACTACTCCACAGGGATCAGGTGCATCTATCAATTCTAGCTAAACTCCACAAATAGCATACGTTACTGCTTTCCCCCACAAAACTGCCCTTGGTCCAAAGTTTGAGAAGTTGATCTCTTGATAACTTTGAGTTTAAGGGAAAAACCCCATCTTTCTTGAAATGATATGCCATATTCACATAAACTTTAGTCATCACCTTCCTGACCATTACCTGTTCGTTATTTTCCAAACATTCACTAATGAATAACAACCTGCACAAACTAAGAAAGAGGTAAGACATCCCTCCTCAGGTATCGAATAAAAAAATCTTTAGGATGTGTTCAGGCTTCTTAAATAACCAAATTCAGTGTTTTCAGGCAAATTGCTTGTAAGTACTATCTGGCCTGATATCCGGAAGTAAAAGGGTATTCACCCATGTGTTACTTGGGGAAGAAGTAGAAATAGCCTGGATTCCTAATAATAGATGAATGGTCAAATATAAATGACAGAATATTAAGCAATGCTGAAAATTGTGTTTTTCAAGAAATTTAATGCCAAAGGAAATGGTCAACATACAATATTTATTTAAAATGCATTATGTCCTTAAATAAATGTGTTGCAGAAAAAAAAAATCTGGAAAAAAATCTCACAAAAAGTGAGTGGTGGTTACTATGTTAGTCATCTTTTTGTTTTTATTTTCAAATCACCTAAAATCAGCATACTTTTGTGATAGAAATATTATTTTGTCCAGGCATGGTAGCTCACGCCTGTAATCCCAGCACTTTGGGAGCCTGAGGCGGGTGGATCACCTGAGGTCAGGAGTTTGAGACCAGCCTGGCCAACAGGGTGAAACCCTGTCTTTACTAAAAACACAAAAATTAGCCTGGTGTGGTGTCTTGTGCCTGTAATCCCAGCTACTCGGGAGGCTGAGGCAGGAAAATCACTTGAACCTGGGAGGTGGAGATTGCAGTGAGCCAAGAACGTGCCACTGCACTCCAGCCTGGGCAACAGAGCCAGACTTCATCTCAAAAAAAAACAAAAAGAAAAGAAAAGAAATGTTATTTATTTATTTATTTATTTATTTATTTATTTTTCTTTTGTATTGAAACAGAGTCTCACTCGATTGCCCAGGCTGGAATGCATTGGCATGATCACAGCTCACTACAGCCTCGAACTCCTGGCTTAAGTGACCTGCACACCTTAGCCTCCTGAGTAGCTAGGACTACAGGTATGCACCGCCTGGGTAATTTTTAAACATTTTTTTTATAGTGATGGGGGTTTCCCTATGTTGCCCAGCTTGGTCTCAAATGCCTTGTCTCAAGCAATCCTCCTGCCTAGGCCTCCCAAAGCACTGGGATTGTAAGTGTGAGCCACAAAAATATTATTTTTAAAATCTAACTTCTTTTAAAGATCATTTGTGTTCATTACAAGCCCAGGTACCAAGAGTTGAAGAACAGGGTAGGTGCCACAATTCTCTAAAACAGTAACACACATGCCTGCTTCCTCACTCTGAAAATCAGAAATGCACCCTATCTCCCAATGCCATGTCATCACCAATGAAGTCACAGAATCTTCCTTAAACCCACCAAAAAAGTAAACCAAAGTACACAGAGGCTCCATGATTTCTTTATGATGATAGAGAAACAGGTTTCAGAACCAGGACTGAGGTACAAACTTAGCATCGATGGATTTAGGAGAACAGGGGAAGGTGCCTATGAGAATGGACAGGGTCATTGGTGAGGGCCTGGCGCATGTCCACCCCGAGTTTCTATGGAAGTCGGGCAGGTGGTAAGAACAGCTAGTGTGAGGATGACAAGCACACGTTCAGTTTCTATGACATTCTGGCAACATATTCAGGCAGTAGAGAGAAACGTAGCCATCACCTGCAGAGAGGCAACAGCCAAAGCAAAGAAGATGTAGGCAAGAGCAGACCCCAAGCCAGAGCACTGACAGATGTCCACATCTAAGCATACCAAAAAGAAAAAGGGACTTATCTAAAAACAAAGACAAAAAGCCAGGGATGACTAGTCAGAGGAGGAGGAGAACTGGGATGTTCCCACACACAGTCCAATTCCACACAAACACAGGCCGAAAGTAAAACTCCCAGTGGGAAATACCCTGGATGAGACTTTTCATGTTTTTTTGGTTTTGTTTTTCTTTTTTTGTAGAGATGGGGTCTCGTTTGGTGGCCAAGGATGGTCTCAAATGCCTGGCTTCAAGCAATCCTCCCATCTCGGCCACCCAAAGTGTTGGGATTACAGGTGTGAGCCACTGTGCCAAGACTTTTCATATTCAATCATCACCATGGTATTCCCTCCAACAAGAGAGCTCAGAAGATGACATCTCATAAGGAGGTTCCTTGTCTTGGCTAGAGGTCAACAAGGAGTACCTGGAAATACAGAGACAGCAGCAGCACATTCCTCCTTCAGCTGTGCCAGGTACTGGGCTCCACCCTCTGTACAGAAGAGGGAACAAAACTAACATGATCTCTGCCCTCAAGGCACTCCCTATACAGCAGGGGACAGTAGGTGAAATGAGCATAACATGGTAGGTAGGTAAGGTAAGGGCGGGTTCTGAAGTTACAAACACTACCTGGCATGAAACACAAGAAGTGGAGAGGTTTTCCTAACTAATCCCTGCTTCTCCAATTCCTCTGACAAGCCTGCACTTGCCATGGCCCCCAAAAACCAGCCAGGCATGGTGGCTCCTGTCTGCAATTTCATAGCTTTGGGAAGGAAAGGCAGGAGGATTGCTTGAGGCCAGGAGTTCGAGGCTGCAGTAAGCTATAATTGATGCCACTGCACTCTAGCCTGGGTGACAGAGCAAGACTGTCTCTAAAGAAAAAAAAAAGGCCAGGTGCAGTGGCTCATGCCTGTAATCCCAGCACTGTGGGAGGCCGAGGTGGGCGGATCACGAGGTCAGGAGATCGAGACCATCCGGGCTAACACAGTGAAACCCCGTCTCTACTAAAAATACAAAAAAATTAGCCGGGCGTGCGCCTGTAGTCCCAGCTACTCAGGAGACTGAGGCAGGAGAATGGCGTGAACCCGGGAGGCAGAGCTTGCAGTGAGCCGAGATCGCACCACTGCAATCTAGCCTGGGCAACAGAGCGAGACTCTGTCTCAAAAAAAAAAAAAAAAAAAAAAAAGAGACCAGGCATGGTGGCTAACACCTGTAATCCCAGCACTTTGGGAGGCCAACGCAGGTGGATCACTTGAGGCCAGGAGCATGAGACAGCCGTGGCAACATGGTGAAACCTTGTCTCTACACAACATTTAAAAACTAGCTGGGCATGGTGGCATGCACCTGCAGTCCCAGCTACTCGGGAGGCTGAGACAGAAGGATCACTTGAGGCCAAGAGGTCAAGGCTGCAGTGAGCTGTGATTGCCACCACTGCACTCCAGCCTGGGCAACAGAGCAAGATTAAGGTAAGGTAAGGTAAGGTAAAAGGAAAGGAAAGGTAAGGAAGAAAGGAGGAGAGGGGAGGGAAGGGGAGAGGAGAGGAGGGGAGGGGGGAAGGGGAAGGGGAGGGGGAAGGGGAAGGGGAAGGGGAAGGGGAGGAAGGAAGGAAGGAAAGGCCCACAGCCTGCTGATACTGCCGACCAGCTGACCACTGTCTCATGTGCCTAGGCATCTGGGCTCTTGTGAATTGAGCATTTTCCCAGTGGAAAAATGGTCATGTGTGTGTTCCCAACCTGTCTGTTCACGCCTGTTTTGCTTATTAATGTAATTATATCAATGTGTTTATTATTTCATCGATAGTATTAAAAGTATTCTTTTTAAAAAAAATTTTAGTCCATTTACATTGCTATAAAAAAGTGTTACATCTGTATAAACTAACTTTAATATCTTGAAACAAGGATTAAAAGGCCAATTCAATTTAGATAAAACAATTGTAATATATTTGAAAAATTGTTTAAACAAAAAGAGGATTATGTACTACAACAAATCTAGTGTCTATGTCCTGCAGTGCTCGTAAAGGTAAAGCATTTAGCACAACCCTGGCAAGTGGTAAGCACTCAGTAGATGTGAGTCATTATTATAATTATTGGTTATCTTTACATAAGCAAATAAAGATTGATGAAAGCTATGAAGGCAGGAAAAAGGCAACGGAAGTGGGGGATGCCACAGATGGGGTGGTCAAGGAAGGCTTGTCATGGACAGCACACTTCTGTTGAGAACCAAAGAACAGAAAAGAAGCTGGGCACAGCAGTATGCACCTGTAGTCCCAGCCTACTCAGAAGGCTGAGGCAGGAGGACTGCTGGAGCCCAGGAGTTCGAGGCCAGCCTAGGCAACATATCAAGACCCAGTCTCGAGAAATAATAAAAACTTTAAAAACAAAACAAAAAAAGAAAAGGAAGAGGGGTAGCGAGGGAGCGGCATGATCCAAGGTCATGGGAGTTTGGTGTATTCGAGGGTCTGGAAGCACTGGTGGGGCTGCTATAGGGTAAGGAGAGGGTGGAACGAGGCTGGCTGGATAGAGCCAAGAGCCAGGTCACAGAGTCTCCGAAGACCCCGCATTTTATCCAAAGGGCAATGGGAAACAAAGGAGCAGCATGACCCAGTTGGATTTCAAAAAAAGACAAGCCAGGCTGCTGGGTCCAAAGAGTACAGCAGAGACGCAAGAGTGGAAGCTGGGAGAGCAGTTACAGCTGTCCAGGGATGAGATGGCAGTAGCTTCATCAAGGGTGGCAGCAGCCAGGTCAGAGAACGGGTCTGGGATATATCTGGAGGAAGAATTAACAGGGCCAGTGGATGGCCAGGAGGATACAGAAATGGGGTAAACCACGTTGTATTTATTAAGACAAATGTGTGTGGAGGGGGAACAATCCACTTTCCGCAATGGATGAGTTAATAATCTCAGCATGTGGGTACATGAGGCTGAGGGAGGAAGGGAAGGTCAGGGTGGGCATACAGTTGGCAGTCACCAACATGCGGCTGGTATTACAGCCTTGGGAGAGAGGATATAGACAGAAGCAGGCTGGGCACGCCAGCATTTAGAGGAGTACCTCACAGTCACCTGAGGATCAATTAGAATGACTATGCCTGACGGTGGGGCCTGGGGAGGATACATAGTCAGCCCTCTGTATCCACCACGGATCAAAAATATTCAGGGGGAAAAAAACAATATAAAATAACAATACAAAATTTTAGGCTGGACATGGTGGCTCACTCCTATAATCCTAGCACTTTGTGAGGCTGAGGTGGGAGGAATGCTTGAGCCAAGGAGTTTGAGACCAGCCTGGGCAACATGGTGAAAACGCTGTCTCTACAAAAAAATATGAAAGTTAGCGAGGCATGGTGGCATGTGCCTGTAGTCCCAACTACTGGGGGGCTGAGGTGGGAGGATGGCTTGAGTCTGGGAGGTTGAGAATGCAGTGAGCCAAGATGGCACCAAGGCACTCACTCCATCCTGGGTGACAGGAGAAGACTGACTCAAAAAAAAAAAAATACACCAAACAAAAAAAAAAAAAACAAAAAACATAGCATTTACAAGTAATACAAGTAATCTAGACTTAGAGTATATGGAAAGATGTGTACAGGTTAAATGCAAATATTATGCCATTTCCTATCAGGGACTTGAGCATCCATGGATTTTGGTATCTGCAGGGGACTGGTTCCAGGGCTGGTTTTTTCCTTTTTCTTTTTTTGAGGCAGAGTCTCGCTCTGTTGCCCAGGCTGGAGTGCAGTGGCACGATCTTGGCTCACTGCAACGTCCATCTCCTAGGCTCAAGCAATCCTACCACCTCAGCCTCCTGAGTAGCTGGGACTACAAGGTGCATACCATCACGCCCAGCTATTTTTTTTTTTTTAATTTTTTGTAGAGATGGGGTTTCATCATGTTGCTCAGGCTGGTCTCGAACTTCTGGGCTCATATGATCTGCCTGCCTTGGCCTCCTAAAGTGATGGGATTACAGGCGTGAGCCACCACGCCTGGCCTAGGATTGTATTTTTTTTATTTTATTTATTTTTATTTGTTTGTTGTTCATTTTTGAGATGGAGTCTCACTCTGTCACCCAGGCTGGAGTGCAGTGGCACAATCTCGGCTCACTGCAACCTCTGCCTCCCGGGTTCAAGAGATTCTCCTGTCTCAGCCTCCCAAGTAGCTGGGATTACAGGTGCACGCCACCATGCCTGGCTAATTTTTGTATTTTTAGTAGAGATGGAGTTTCGCCATGTTAGCCAGGCTGGTCTCAAACTCCTGATCTCAGCCCACCAAAGTGCTGGGATTACAGGCATGAGCCACAGCGCCTGGCAGACTATATTTTTTAAAGCTCTAGGTGCATCAGGGTTGACAGCCACTGATTTGGAAGCTCAGAGGAAGAGGAAAAAGAAAGAACTGGTGAAAGAGGCTGGAAAGACTGTCCAGAGAGACAAAAGGGAACTCTGGGAGCAAGCGAGGCACTGGGAGCCAAGCCAGGAGAGTGCCCAGAAGGGAGCGACCACTGTGTCGGCCCTGCTCAAGGGTCAAACAGGATGAGGGGAGACAGGAGCCTCCAGGTACAGTGGTGGAGGTAGAGGGATTCCAGTTAAACTCCATGCCAGATACTCCGGGTCCTCACGCCTTATCTTGAGCAAATTCCCACTCTCCTGGGATGAGCCCTGCATGAGTAAAAAACATGAGGTTCGTTGCCCCATAAAACCAACTGTATAAACGCTTGCTATGTCTGTGACCGTGTGGACACAAGTGAATGAGCAAAGGTGAAAATGGGGGTATAATAATATTACTGTAGGTTCTACTTTATGGACACAACTCTAGAGTGGTGAGGAGACCTGCACACAATTCTTGGCCCCACATACCCTGGCTGTGCAAGGCTTAGCAAGTCAATGCACCCCGCACCTCAGGGGCCCCATGTGAACAATGATGGTTGGACTAGATTAAAGGTCTTTGTTGTTGTTGTTTACTTTTAAGTTCAATTTTTAAAAGTTAAAATGGCAAGGGGAGCTGGTTTAATATGCAAGTTCCCAGACCCCCCTCCCTCCTCCCACATAAGCAAAGTAAGCAACTCAGGGTAGGATGGCACCGAAGGCCTCAAGAGCTGCCTGCATTGGTCCAACCCAGTGCAAAGTCCTTGGGTTAGGTCACGGAAAAAAATAAATAGTCCAGGAGATGTTTTTATCTCCTTAGTCAGAAAAGCTGAGCTGAAATGCAAACAAGTCCTCAAAGGATCAGAGGTGAATACCAGTCACTCAGTAAATACTGTTGGCTAATTCCTTAATATTATTTTACAGTAAAAGCAAACGATGGAACAATATTTTGAAACTCTTATTTGCTTCATAACCTTCTCTTCTTAGGAAAAAGGCTGCTCCAGGTAAACTCAGGGAGGGTGGTCAGCAGATCATACACAGGTGAGATATGGATTTTTTTTTTTCCCTCAATCAATGCTCCTTAACCAAAAAGTTACATAGTACAGCCCCTGGAAGAAGGGACCAAAAACAGTTGCATAGCCACCTAAAGACCAATGCAGCAGCTTTCATGTCTGCTGTCTGCTGCGTGTTATGTGACTACAAAAGTCTATAGCACACACTGTCATTTCCACCAGGGATTAGGGAAGTGTGACCTACAAGCCACAGGATGGAGGTGAAAATCACAGGGAAAAAAGAAACCTCATCTTCAAATTAAGCTGTTATCAAGCTAAGTGTCACTTGGGACAATGCCCTGAGCCATGAAAAAAAATGAATTTTGAATATGTTAGACATATATTTTATTTATTTATAAATAAATAAGCTACTGACAGATTTTGAAACTAAGGTTTTGATGGGGTTTTTGCTTTTTTTTGTATTTCACCAGATGAGTTTCATTCTTAAACAAGAAGTTTTCTTGTCCCCTTTGTAGCTAATCTGAGATACTGGGTAAGAGATGGAGTCAGACCAGACAAACTAGGTCTGACTCACCTTGCTAGGTATGTGACTTTTCCCTAACTTCCCTGAGCCTCGCCATCCTCATGTGCAGAATGCAAGAGTATTAAATTCAGGCCACTCTGAGGATTACCCAGCACACTGCAAGTACCCTACGTTGACTATGCTTTCTCCCAAATGTCCCATCGTTGTGGGTATATTTGTTTTGTGGGTCATTTTAATTTTCTGTCTTTCTCAGACTCAGGAGTTACAAGTCCACCTGACTGGGAGAAGCACTAAAACTTCTCTGAAAAGGTCATTGTACCACCTGGCAAAGGTGGATGCCCAAAGCTTTCTCGCCTCTTCTTAGGAAGTCAAGTGAGGGCCAAATTTAAAAGGTAAAGCCGCGTTTCTCCACTCAGGGGGAGGATGTGCAGGAAGGGGCTGTGTCTGCTCTGATCTGCGTAGCAATGTGTAGCTGGCCCTCTTCTCTAGGATTTCTCACGTAGGGGAGCGTATCAGAACCCCAGCGCTCCTTATCCCCATGCCCGCCCACAACCAAGAACCTCTGCCCTAATCGATGCAGGCTACCTTGTCTTCTCACACGCCTCAAAACTGATTCAACACACTGGTGAGTCACAGCATCTCCAGGGTTACACACGTGTAAACAAACACACGAAACCCAAAAAGGATACCATGCACACAGCAGGACTCTGAACCTGTGCCTTCTGGTGACCGCTCTGCCAGTTTGGCAAGGCTCACAGACCCTTTCCTCAGAAGAAAGCTTTGAAGACGTAAAATACAAAGGACTGAAAAGGAAAACAATTCCATCTAAAACTTGAAAAACTCTGGGATATTAACAACCACAAAAAAAGGCTGTGATATCTGATAAGTGCTTCTTTATTAAAGAATAAAAGAAATAAAAGATCTAAATAAATAAGACAGAATTCCAGTGTATTCCACAACACTCAGCCTTCCACACGTCCATTTCACCTATAACAAAAACAGCTCTACCCAACTGTGACATGAAATAAAAGATCTATCAGCACATTTAACAACAAATGTAACTTCATGGCAGTGATGAACAAAGGCAGTTATTCAAAGTATCTGCTTCCACTGAAGCATGACATGAAAATATCTGTGATTTCTACTGGTGACAATATCACAGGTCCTGCTAATACCACTGTGCCTATGTGTGTCTATGTTCATAACTAAAGGAAATGCTGCATTTCAGTTAGAAGTTAATAAAAATAAAAGTAATTTTTTTGCTCCTTTTTAAGTGCATGGAACGCCTAAATTCTCTCTACAGACCCTTTAGGGGTCGCAGGACCTTAGTGAGAGAGCTCCGCTCTACAGGGTCCTGTATTTAAGAGTTAACACCTGATCGTTCAATTAACAGCTATTTAGGAAATAGCTATGTTGCTCTAACTACAGGAACCACAGAAGATACAGAATTAAGTTAAGGCTTGGAGGCAAGCACGCTCTAAGAACTTTCAGAATCTCTGCTCAATGTTTATTTTGGTTCTTCCAGTTTTATCATAAGTTGTGTTATCTACTACCAGGATTTCTCCTTTTTTCTTAACTGTATAACTAAAAACAAAGCAAACAAACAAAAAAGACACTCACTCTCTGTTCAAGTCTACTGTTTGTTTTTTTGTTTGTTTGTTTGTTTTGAGATGGAGTTTCGCTCTTGTTGCCCAGGCTGGAGTACAATGGCACGATCTCAGCTCACCACAACCTCTGCCTCCCAGGTTCAAGTGATTCTCCTGCCTCAGCCTCCCAAGTAGCTGGGATTACAGGCATCTGCCACCATGCCTGGCTAATTTTTATATTTTTAGTAGAGATGGGGTTTCTCCACGTTGGTCAGGCTGGTCTCAAACTCCCAACCTCAGGTGATTCACCCGCCTCGGCCTCCCAAAGAGCTGGGATTACAGGTGTGAGCCACCATGCCCGGCATCAAGTCTACTGTTAAACAGATTTTAGAAACTGTGGCTCAGTGTCATGGAGTAAACACTGAGCCTTTCACACATCCATTTCACCTATAATAAAACCAGCCCTACCCAACTGTAGGCATTTTACAGGAATGAAATGAGGCAATTTGTGTGAATGTTCTCTGAAAATTGTGTGGTGTTGCCCATGGATGGTCTTCCAATTACACTGTAAATGTCAGTGATTAATCAAAGTGTGAATGGTGCCAAGTGCAGTGGCTCACACCTGATTTCCTAGCACTTTGGGAGGCTGAAGCAGGAGGATTGTTTGAGGCCTGGAGTTTGACACCAGCCTGGGCAACATAGGGAGACCCCAACTCTCCAAAAAAAATTAAAAATTAGCTGAGCGTGGTGGTACGTGGTACATACATGTAGTCCTAGCTACTCAGGAAGCTGAGGTGGGAGGGTTGCTTGAGACCAGGAAGTCAAAGCTGCAGTAAGCCATATGTGCACCACTGCACCCCAGCCTGGGCAACAGAGCAAAACCCTGTCTCAACAACAACAACAACAAAAGTGTATGAATAGGACCCAGGAGCCTCCTGTGAGAGAAATGGCCATGATAGGTACTGCAGAATCACAAGAGGGTCTCCTAAGGAAAGGTAAGTAATGCAGAGAGATTTCCCAAAAAATAATTCTGTTACAAACTCTACTATTCTCTTGTGAATTTTTTTGCAGACGTCTACAGTCTGAAAAAAGCAAATACAAAATCTACCAAGGAGGTTACTGTAGACTCAGTTTTCCATATGATACCACATATCTCCTTGGTGGTACAGACGTTGTGAATCAACAAAATGACTTGCTAAGAGCCTCCTATATGCTACAAGACACATTAGAAATTCTAAAGCTTTAACTTCAATATGAGTACAATTCTAACATGCTTCATATCTACCCTGGTGTGGATTATTCTGTTATTATCCATATTGAAACTGATTATCTGCAGTATTCACAAAGACTCTGTAGGGTTTATGGGTCAATGTAAGCAAAACCTTTTTCTTATTAATATCTAATAAAGAGAACTGAAAACATCCCTAGATACACCCTAAAGGAGAAACTTGCAGTACCAATTTGTTTATTACAAATAATCTCACAAATTCAAGAAAATTGGAGAGATCAGCCTGTATTAGTAAAAATAATTACAAGAAATCTTTAAAGATGCGACATAAGCTGGTTTTGAACCAAGTTATCTGCAGGTAGGAGGATTGCTATACTTTTTTTTAAGTGACACAGTGATACACAGATATGTAAATTATTGGCTGCCATAAGTTTTTAAAGAGTGAAATTACTTCTAAAAAGGCACATTTTGAATAAATATCAGAATCACAAAGTATTCATTTTTTAAATTATCCTTTTTTTCAAGTCTGCAATATCAAGTTTCACACCCTGGCCATCATGACCACACTGAAAACACTCACCTAGTTTACTGCTTATCCTACCAGGTATCAGCTCTGCAGCCCATCAGAATGACTGGTTTGCTGCTGCAGTGATATTTGGACTCTCCAAACATCCAGCTTAGTGAGCTTTCACACAACAGTTATCAGCCTTGGTATACATATTTTGCTATGTCACATAAATGAGAAGCCTGGATATTCCCAATATCTTTGGTTTTAAATTTAGACAAACTCCTTCCCAGTGAGTTTCTAAGGATTTGTATTTTTGGTTAAGAAATAGAAATAGGAACATTTTCAAATTCTTCTGTACAGTCAAAAAAAAAAAAAAAAGTTGGCTCCCACCTATAATCCCAGCACTTTCGGAGGCCAAGGTGGGTGGCTTAAGGTCAGGAGTGCTCAGGTTGGTCAGCCTGGCCAACATGGTGAAACCCTGTCTCTACTAAAAATACAAAAATTAGCCGGGCATGGTGGTGCGCGCCTGTAGCCCCAGCTACTCGAGAGGCTGAGGCAGGAGAATCGTTTGAACCCAGGAGGCAGAGGTTGTAGTGAGCCGAGATCACACCATTGCACTCCAGCCTGGGCAAGAGAGCTAGACTCCATCTCAAAAAAATAAATACATTAAAAGTTGGTTCAAATGAAAATCTTACTTGGTCCTCACTCCTCTAAAATTTCTATTCAGAACATTTAAAATTGGGACCTTTTGTGCGGTTAACCCCTACAGCCGCATTTCTTTGACTACCTTTCCAGAGGTGGCAAGCCACATCACAGGGTAGCCAGTACAAGATCTTATTTGGGGCCATGGCTAAGAAGACCTGATCATGATACTGCCATCACAACACACATGGACAACTACTTACGGAAGTATTTTAACGTCTCTTCAATTTGCTCGGTTGTGAGGTCAATGTTGGCATCTGGAGAAATGAGAGGTGTATGGAGCCAGTCGTCGTGGTCATAACCGTAGATGGTGTCGGCTCTTAACTTATAATGGGGCAGCTGCTCCTCCAGCAGGCTAATGATCTCGACTTCCGGAAGATCGGTGCTGTTGCACACATCTAAAGACAAGACAACCAAGAAATGAGAGCCCAGAAATGGCTATGGCCTTGCTGCTAGTTAACTAAACTTGTAGCCTGCGGCAGGTATCTTCGGTTATTTATCTACAGCACAAAGAAGCTAGACAAGGCTATATCAGGAGTCTTTTTCCAATTTAAATTCTAGTCTCAAAACTTTGAATTGTGCATGCTTATGGCCAAGACCTACCCAAATGTTTCCTGCTGTTTAGTGTCCACTATTTAGGAAGAAAAGCCAAAATTTTTGAGCTTTTATCATCTGAGTTAAGTCTTTCCTCCAACCCTTTCTCTGGCCATTCTCCTTCAAGCGTTCTACATGTCAGCCAAACCAGTATTAATTTCACCAGTATGCCTAACTTCTTCATGCCACTCTTTTACCATTGAAGCTATCCTCCTATCTAGAATTTTGCCTTCATTTAATTTATTCATTCATCTGTTCATTCATCCACACTTCCTTCCTTCCATTGATCCATCCATTTGAATCCTGAGTACCATGGGCATAGGAGACACAGTGGTGAACACAAGAGTCATGGTCCTGCCCTTGAAACACTTATATCCTTATGGGGCATCCAGCAATTACACCAATAGGTGCCCATCCTTTAAGGAATAGCTTGGTGTTTTGAGCACACCAAGCAGAATTAATCTCTCTTACCCTTTCTATACTGACATGCCATTTTGTCAGAACTTCAGTTACTACACTTATTAAGTGTCTTGTGGGTATTTCAGTATCTGATTCATCTTGTTGGGAGAGGGCAAATTTCCATACACAGCTACCCTTGATCCACCACCTGTACCCCATAGCTCTTGGCCCAGGCTGTGCTCAGGGGGTGCATACTAATGCCTGTGACGGAGAACCAATTCACACAAAGCACATTAATGCAGGCCTTTAAAATGCAAACATGACAACATGGCAAACACAACCAGGATATGTACCCTACTTCTCTATCCCAGTGCTTACTCATCAAAGCAGAACACAGAGACTGAATTAAATAAGTGCTAATGGGTGAGTGGTAATTATCTATCAACTAATTCTGGCATCATCCACTGTATCAGCCTATTTGCATAAGGCATTCCCTATGATGGGAAACAGCCCATGGGAGCAGCAGTGGTTTTGTCAACCCATAAATAAACCAAGTGCCTGTGGTGCACACAACTAGACAGGAGAGGAGAGTTAACTTGGTATTTTGTTCTAGGAATGACTCTTCAACAAAGAAAAATTATTCAAAAGATAAGAATATTACTGAGGTTGATTCTTTTTTTTTTTTTTTAAGACAGTGTCTCACTCTGTTGCCCAGGCTGGAATGCAGTGGCACAATATTGGCTCACTGCAGCCTTGACCTCCGGGCCTCAAGCATTCCTCCCACCTTGGCCTCCCGAGTAGCCAGGACCACTGATGTGCACCACCAAACCCAGCTAATTTTATTTTTTGTAGAGACAAGGTCCCTATGTTGCCCAGGTGGGTCTCGAACTCCTGGGCTCACGCAATCCTCCTGCCTTGGCCCCCCAAAGTGCTGGGATTACAGGCATGAGAAATCTTGCTGGGCCTGAGGTCAATTCTTATCAAAGTCACAGTACCAAGTTCTCGCTTTGAAGTAGAAAACAAAAATAAGAACCTGGATCAAGTGGAGGACCAAACTCACTCTTCAGTCTCCATCCCTCTCCAAGATATTAGAAGGGGCAGAGGAGAGAAAAAAAAAAATACTTGTGACAAATAAAACCACACAATAGCAGGGAAAATAAAGAGGAGATGCTGAGGACGAACCAAAAGTATGAGGTATTCCTAAACACGGTAAGATAAAATTTAAGGAGAAAGGCCCAGTCTTACATATGAGCATTCACTCGCACATGCGTGCATGTCTGCACACACACAGGAAATGACTGGTGCAGTCAGTGGGAGTAGATCCTGGGGTGCTCCACACGGGAGGCTACTGTCACAGGAAGCAGGAAGGGCCAGGGGCAGGGATTCACTGCAGAACCAAAGCAGGAACAGCAGGGAGAACCAGTCCCTTCCCTGTTCCCCCTGCTTGAGCCAAGGCCAGGAAGGCAGAAAGGCAGTAACTGTGGGGCCTGTACACACTCAGGTAGAACATGGAACACCTCTGCCTGGAAGAAGAGCAATGCCAGAGACTTTGTGTCAAATAAGAAGGCCATTCAACAGGTGAAAAAAATACGGATTCGTGAGAAAAGAGAACGTAGAGTTATGACTCATCACCCTTTGGGCAGGAGCCCACTGAGAACACCTGTCAGCACCCACCCCTCCCGCAGCTTCCTACCATTCCGTACTAACTGCTCTCCCTCAATTCAATATGCAAAGCTTTGCCATAGAGCATTTCCACTCAGGAAGTCAGCATGGTTTTCCAAAATGTCAAGGAAAGGGTTAAAAATGAGAAAGTGAGGACACTCAGAATTTTAGTTGGAGCTTTAGTCCTGGAGGGGGGA